>NW_006287904.1:3513442-3558087 GCF_000327345.1 Myotis davidii | reverse complement strand
CTCTGCAGAGAATACCCCCCCACCATGCCTCACTCCACCCCGGGAATCCGGAGCCTCGGGGCTCTCTGGATTAGGGCAAGATCCAAAGTCAAGTGCGCGGCGCCGATGCACTCCCTGTGGGCAACTGCCCGGACCACTGCCCACCCACCCGAGCGCTAGTTTAGAATCAGGAAGATGCTGCGGAAACGCTGGCCGGGCAGGGCGTGGGGCAGGGAACGGAGTTGACATTGGAAGAGACAAAAGCGTCGCCTTTCCCACTTGTTCTGGAGATGTGCTATTTTTATTATTTATTATCTGTAAATCTGTGTGTGTGTCTTTTTCATTGTCTCAGTGTACACACACACACACACACACACACACACACACACACACACGAATCCTGGAGGAATGGGAATACATTTCCGGAATGCCACCCACCCATCCTGAGTGCTTGCAGCGCCTACTTTCCCAACATTCTAAGTCACCAGCCAAGATGTGTCACGCTGGCTCTCTGCCCCCAGCTGAGAACAAGGAATTGGATCCTGGGATTCTTTGCTAGGTTGTTATTAATGTGAAGCCAAATTATAGTTGTGCATGCCTGCATGGGATTGCCAAAGCTCATTTTGACAGTATCCAGCAATTGAGCTTCTGAAATGTAGACGCTGAATAACTCCGGATCTGGTGCAGTGAACACCCCCGTTCCCCCAATAAATTGAAGAGGAGAAAGTCAACTTTCCCCAGCTGCAAGTAGTCACCCCAGGAATAGACAACCAATAACTAGCATAAACCACATCATGAAAAAATTCCATGTCCTTTCAGTTTCATTTATGGACGTCCGTTCCCAGTGACAGACATAAGCAGATTGAGTAAGGATGTGCCTTCCACTTTTTATAGAAATTCAATTTCAACAGGCATGGCCATGTTCATGTAGGCTAAGAGAGTGACTATAAATATCAAACAGGTACTATGCATTTTTCCAGAAAATGCGGAAAGAAATAGGTGTACTAGTCCTTCGTGAAGAGATAATTACTGTATTTGCCAAATATTAGAAATTGTCTCCCCGGGGATCAGCTATTGCTGGAATAAGAATGGATCTCCTGTATGAGATTTCAGCAAAGGAAGCCTAAGGAATTCAAGACCCTAATGTCGATCTATTTCTCCTCAGTCCTCGCCCAAAGCTTTTTAACAGGCATATGGAATCCAAGGGCAAACTTCTAAACGGTATTTCTAATTCTCTTACTGTTCCTTTATCTCAACTCAGGAAAAATCCCACTCAGGGAGGGCGGGGGGAATTGTTGTACCAAGCTGCGCTGTGTCGGAAAGTCCCACATTTGGGACTGCATGGGAAGAGGGCCAGTGTATCTGACTTTCCTTCTGGCGGGGACTAGACTTCAGCATCTCTTGAAAGGATGGATGGGTCACCAACTCACAGAGAAACTTAACAGCTTGCTCTTAGCACAAAGTCTTCCTAGAACAAATCAGATTTTACTCTGAGAGTCCACTAGGAAAATGGAACTTGATGCTATGAACGGGATTAGAAAGTTGTAGCCCCTGGGTGGGAGGAGGGGCACTCAGGCTGCACTCAGCACAAACTCCAGAGATTACGTCAAAGAATAAGACACATGTTTCAGTATCTGAATGATGCAAGGACAAACTTGATGACAAACTGAATGCAACGCAGAAAGCATCCCAACACGGAACAACACTAATTGGCTTCAGCTCAATTTTCTACCTTTTTGTGTGAAAATATTTTGCCAACGAATTAGGAACTGGGGAAGCCTCCTGTTTCTCTGAGGCCACGTAGGTAATGAACTTTCTGCGATCCAATTTTGAGTTTTGGGTCCCCAGGTGGGACTGAAATATACTTCTGGGAGCAGCAAGTGATTCGAGGCATCCAAAGTGCTTGCATTTTAAAAAAACAATTTGAATCAGTTACCATTCCTAAAGGCCCTTGAGCTGTCCTGAGTCAGCCACCACTAAACGCACCAACACTGATGTGTCCCTTACTGGGTCTCTGGCGACAGATCTACAGTGCCAGTCACAGAAGTGTTTTTGCACTGAAAGCATTTTGACTTTAGAGTCAGGAAACCAGGATGGTGTCCGGAGAGAAAGGGGTGCTGCTCTCCCCTGGATCCGGTGCTTTGGACTTAGTTTGGTATCATGTTTGAAATGAAAGCACCTGCATGTAACCAGGTAACCCCAGCTTGGGGAGTTGAGCTCACCTACACATTGGCAAACATCGAAGATTGTCTCGACAAGCTCCTTTAAACACAGATTCCCCCGAGACACTAAATTAGTGCCCTTTAATGAAGCTTCCAAATTGGATTTTCGAAGGAAGGCAAATTGCAAAGATCGCCCAGCTACCTTTGTAAGCACCTTTGCAGCTGAAGCGAGAAGTCGAATTTCCATGCTGTTGAACTTCCATCATTCCTCAACAATTAGGCTGCGAGGAACTCCCCTTCAGGGCATTCTCTCCCCCCGCCCCCCACCAGAAAGGCC
Organism: Myotis davidii; assembly: GCF_000327345.1. NCBI lineage: Eukaryota > Metazoa > Chordata > Mammalia > Chiroptera > Vespertilionidae > Myotis > Myotis davidii. The sequence continues at coordinate 3,555,609 of NW_006287904.1, read as the reverse complement.
CACAGATCCCCTGGCGAGCCTTCTCATTCGCCCTGTTTCCAACAAAATGGTCTAGGCCTCATTCAGTACCAGTCTTGGGCTTAAAGGCATTCAAATGTGCGTGGTTAGAGAAAGGCAGGGGCCTGAGAACAGGAAAGAAAAGATTAGCACTTCAGCCAGAGAAGTTTAGTTTTCCCAATTCTTATTTTACGCGGAGCCAAAATAACTCCAAGACACATTTCAGAACATCAACAAAGAATGTTCCATCACGCATGCATCTGAGCATGAAGAAATGTCACGCTCAAAAACAAAGAGGACTCGGGAAACTAGGAACCAAATGTTCCCATGGCACGGATCCCTCAGCGGGAGCCATGGTTCCTCTGTGATATGCTGTGCGCAGTGCTAAGAAAAGGATCTCCTCCGTCCTTCTCCCAGGCAGACTGTATATGAACTTTGACCCGCACCCGCACCCAGCAATACTCTGCTGGGAATGCAAACCAAGAGGCTTCCTCAAAATAAAATAGAATGAACGTGTGTAGTGTTTTCATAGAGATGCATCCCAACTCAAAGAGGCACAATAAGAAGAAAGAGGAGAAATCCATCAAGAGGAACGTGTCACTAAAAGACCTCCGCATCAGCACACCAGGAAGGCTGTGGGCTAAATGGCATATTTCTTTTCAGCATCTCTCGGGGCAGAAATTCCAGGGTTCAGACACATCGTTAGTATCTGGGGTTGTGTCCCTCTGGCCCCCAGAGTGCTGTGTTTCTTTCTTTGCACTCCTTGCCCCCAGGGACCGTGGCGTTGGCACAGCTGAGGCCAGTGCAGCAGGCCGCACAGCACACAGATGCAGGAAGCCAGCGCAGAGCAGGTGTGTGCAGGCAGGGTGTCTGCAGGCCTCTCTACCTGGCCTGTGTGAGCACCCCCCTGCAGGACCCCCTGCACCACGTGTGTTCTATGGAACCCACAGCCCATCACTTTCGTTCTTAAAACCTGGGCCCAGAATTGAAAGCAGAAAGGCAGGAAAAGCATTGGGAGCGTCTTTGGGGAGAAGAGAGGTACATGTCACCCCCCCTGAAATGCAAGGGGCGAATCAGAGCATTACCTCGCATTTGCCAGGGCGCTGTGTGGGGTCCTGCCTCCAGTTTGACACGCCCATGCCTGAGAAGCAGCATTGTCCTCCGTCCGGGACACTGTTCCCTTTTTCACACAAAGGAAGACAAAGGTTAGCAAGTTATTCTAAATTTCAATAAATAATGTTTGGCTTCTCAACAATGAGATCATATTTAAAGGTCTATGGATTAGGCACTAGAATAAAACAGTTACAATCCATCCTTAATGACATATAGGTCACTCACATTTTAAACTGTTCTTCATAACTTAAAACAGTGTGTGTGTGTGTGTGTGTGGGGGGGGGGGTTAAGAGGTAAAACATATCCACAGTGTTAATATTTCAAAAGAATACTAAGATCTTACTGGAGACCTAGCTGTAGGCCAATCGCCAGTGTCTGAAAAATAATATGCAGATTTGTAATTATGCATGGATGTATGTACAATTTGTTCTCCAAAGCTACTCTTTAAAAAAGCTTTATTTCTTTTGAAAATAAATGAACATTTGCAAAATCTATAGAGACATGTTGTTTTTTTAAAAAGCAGGGGGAATCAAGATTAAAAAAATAAATAAAAATCTCTCAAAATATAACCACCCAAACAGTCATCACTTTTGTGCTTAGCCAATCTCTGTGCATATATATCCATCCATATATAGCTTTATTTTGCATAAATAGATTGCAAAACAGGTTACTTTATAACCTGCTCCCTGCTTTGTCCTTTAGAATAAATAAGTTATGGGGTTCTTTTCATGACATTGACTACATCAATATATTAATGACTACATGGTAGCCTATTAAATACAATGCATGTATATGTTATACACAACTGAAAGCTATTTGTGGGCATGGTGTCCAAATTGGATTATCCCTTTAGGACAAATCTTTAAAATTTGAATTGATCTTCGAAAGTATCTATATTTTATATTTTGGCATAATACTAGAGTTTAAGAGGTTACATTAGTTTCTGAATATCTTTTGCCTTGATTTCTAGTCTTTATTAAAGAGTTGGCCCTGGCCGGTGTGGCTCAGTTGTTGGGTGACTTCCCATGCACTGCAAGGTTGCCCTTTCGATTCTGGGTCAGGGCACATTTCTGGGCTGGGGGCTCAATCCCCAGTAGGAGGTATGCAGGAGGCAGCCAATCAAGTTTATGCTTTCACATAGATGTTTCCCTCTCTCTCTCTCTCTTTCTCTCTCTCTCTCTCAAAATCAATAAACTAGTTTTTGAAAAACAAGAGTTGATTGACCTCTGACTTCCTGTAAATTATATAAATTAAAAAAATAAATACACCATTAAAACAAAAATTTTTGTGCCTATGTTTAATTGAATTATATTAAATTAAGGCAAAAACTTTTGCTATGGGAAGAGAATTAATTAAAATTATATGAGTTTACTAATTATCTGTTTGCTTCAGACTTTTCCTTTAACATAGGCAACAGGCAGGGTTTTTTATTTTTTTCTATAAAAAGGATACATATTTGAGGAAGCTGAATGAACCCTTTCAGGTTAAGAAAGGGTTTACTCTTTGGTAAAATACAGGTCTGTCTTTTTGCACTCCAGAAATAAAGAAGATCCCTGGCGCCCTGGGCAAGCCTCTAAACCATTGTTTTGATCCCCTTCCTTCGCTGATCATTCAACCACACATACCCAGAGCTACTGATTTCACTTACACGTCAGATATTTCTTCATCTCCAGCATGGGGGCTGAGGCACATGTAGTTAGGAATACATTAAAAAATAAAAAACAAACAACTGGAAGCCTCAATGAGAGAGAGAGAGAGAGAAAGAGAGAGAGAGAGAGAGAGAGAGAGAGAGAGAGAGAGAGAGAGAAATCATCAGCCTAACAATTCAGTTACTTTCACTTTACTTCATGAAAGTGTGATCCAGGGCTTACCATAGCCAGTTCTTTTCTTCCTTAATCAGACAGATAGGACGTCTCACTCTTCAGCCTTCTGGCAGTCAGGCAGGGCTGAGTGACAAGCTGTCACCAATGACATGTGACTGGAACTGATACACACCACTGTGGGCTGAGGCAATGAAAAGCCTCTGGGGAATTCTCAGACAGTGCCCAGACATTCTAACTACAAGACGATCAGCCTCCATCAGCCTGGGTCCCTGAGTGACTGTGTGGAGCCGACTTCAACACTGACCCATGTCAGACATATAAAGTAAGCAAGAAAAGAAGAATCGTTTTTTAACCAACTGAATGTGGGGGACTGATTCGTACCACAGCACAATCTAGATTCCCTGATTTATAAACTCTGCTAGTCTAACAGCCTGTGAGAGAATAGCACATACTGTAGGAAACAGCAGTAATTCATACTGTAGTACACAGAGGCCGGGCCTGAGACTCAGGAGGCCAGAACTTTGGTCCTGAATCACTCACGAGATCACTATGAGACTTGAATAAGTCATTTCCACCTTAAAGCCCCAGTTATTATTGTTTTTTAAATTTCTAAAATGAGGCGATAGCAGTAAGTTCTTGCCGAAACAATATCACGCTGTTCTAATTACCGATGTGTTATATTGAGGCTAAAGATCTCCCAGGCGAGACCCTGTTCTCCTGAAATAGCCTATAAATGTTTATAAAACATTTTGTTGGTATTTTCACTGACAATGTATTGAATTGACAGACCTGGCATCTTTGCCTTGTCTTTCCACAAGGGAATATCATGAATCTCTTCTATTTTTCAGTTGGGTTTTTAATATCCCTCAGAAATATCCAAATTATTTCTAGGTATTGGTTTCATTAATTTCTAGAGTTTTTAAATTATACCATCTCTTATATATGCTTATTAATATTGCCAACATATTTTTGTATTAGGTCTTCCAAAAGAAAACCGTTTTTAAAAATATCTACATGTTCTATTTCATTAAATCCTACATTTGTATCTTTCTAATATTTTGAGGTTTGTTCAATTATTATTTTATAGCCTCCTAAGGAGAAAGCTTAGCTTATTAAATTTTAATATTTCTTATCATACACTTAATAATATTTATTTTTATCTTAGTAAATTTTAGCTGCATAACAAAAGTTTTGCTATTAGTACTTCCTTAATTTGATTCTATATGGTAATTACCATTAAAAATCATTTTTATCCCAGGGACTATTTAATACATTTTTTTCTCCTTTAATTTTAGTTTGTAAAGGTGTTGTTTTTTAGAGAGTTTCTACTTTTTATCACTGGGCTTTAATTTTATTTCAGTTAAGTCAATGGTTTTGAATTTGTTGAGATTTTAGTTAGGACTTGGCATGTGAACAATTATTGTTAATACTCCACGTGCTCTTGAAAACAGTGCATGTCCTTTATTTAGTACAGGGCTCTATGTTTATCTATTAGTTTAGATTTGTAAAATTAAACTGTTTATTTTTAAAATCATTTATTGTCCTTTCAGTTCTCTCTGCTTGATCCATCTGCTTCTGAGAGAACTGTGTTAACATATTCGATCATTCTTATGACATTGTTAATTAATTTTAATAATCATTTAAATTATGCTTTATGCATTTTTTATTACGTTTTGTTAGACAGATACAAGCTTACAAATAGCATGTCTTCTGAATAGGTTGTTAATTTTTTCTATAAGTAAGCATGTTGTTTATATCTAGCAATGATTTCACATCAGATTCTATCTTGTCTGTCATTAATATAGACACAACAATTTTGGCAACAATGTGATAATATAGATCACTTTCATTTCACATTTTCTGTATTGATTATTGTCTCTTTTTTATTCTCTCTTTTTCTGGGATGCATATTAGATATGAGCTTTAGCTTTTCTAGAAAATTTCCATATTTCTCTCTGCGCAGAATTCTGCATGATTTGCTCATATCTCGCTTTGCCACTTTCCTTTCCTATATGTTTATGTTTTTCTTAAATCCTCCACTGATTTTTAATATTATATATGTATTAGAAATATATATATATGTGTGTGTGTGTGTGTATATATATATATATATATATACATACATATTAGAAATTCTATTCTTCTCATCTCCCAATACTTTATTACATGTTCTTAAATTGGGTCGATTTATAATTTTCCCTTCTTGAGGTGTCCTTATCTATCTCAGCAATTAGGGGAGTAATTAAAATCATATAGTTAGTGTACTAACTGACCTCTCATGATTTTCTATCTTCCAGAAAAGAATAAATCAAAAGAAGAAGAATCTGCATCTTGAAAATCTGAGTTTGAAGGCTTGACAAAGGTAGAATTTAAGGATGTATTTCCATTTCAATTGTGATTTCTGGCATATTCTAGTTTTCTAGTTCTTTTTGTATTAAAATGTTACATTTGTATTTCCCAAGGAAAAAAAAAGATCCTTTTCCTTCACATTTTCAGATTATGGGTACGTGGATCTATATTTTATTCTTTTGCACATGAGAAGACATCCTCTTCTGCTGCCTGACAAAAAGAGGGAGGAGCGGGTGAATGGATAGATCAGTATCAACCAGGGATACCAACTGCAGTCTGCAAACTACCATCTTTTCAATTGCTCCCGAGCATTTGCTACCTTATGGACCTGTCACCATGCTAAATGAGCTAAAGGAAAAGATTCTTGTAATGAACAAAATGATAGGAAACCCCAGTAAAGAAACAAAAATTATGAAAGAATAAAACAGAAATTCTCGAACTGGAAATTACACTATCAAATTTTTTTTAAAAAATCAATGGATAAAAGTTGCTTTTAATTAGGCTAAAGATATTCCCCCACGTTTCATGAAGAAAGAGGAAAAGTGGAAGACAAAGAAGAAAATACTATTCAGAAAACTTTGAATCGGAGGACAGGGGAGAAATATCTCCAGGTTCACTTGCTCATACCCCTTTGCCAAGAACTATGTGGGATGATAGTCATGTGGAGATGTCAGAGAGCCGCCGCATTCACATAGTTCCTTTTCCATCTTCCGTAGTCAAGGAGGACTGGGAAAACAAAGCTGACACTGGTGTTAAGTAGACCAGACTACATTATCTGGCATTGTCTCCACTTTGGTTTCTAAGCTAATTACATGCCTCATGTTCCTTATGAAATTGGAAGGCTGGATATTTCTCTCTGTAATGCAAGCCTATTTGTTTCAATCAATCTGGCTTGGATAGATTTTAGGGAATATAGTTTGTCGAGGACAGAGGTAAAGCATCTTATCTCAGCAGCTCTTGGGCTTAGCTGACAATAGTCACTTAAACCCTCTCATTAGATGTACATAAACAGAGGAACTCTTTCTCAGGGCTTTTGAAGTTTTGTACATCTTCCTGCTGGATCTATTCACCAATATAACATGGATTAAAACTAAGCTGGTCTTTCTGACTGAGACAAAAATGTTTAAGAATGTTTCTTTCTGTTCGGTGGTTATTAACCATAGTGCAATACCCTGGAATATCGCATTCAGTTGTGAAGTGTGTCTCAATTTGCTCCTAATAATATTTAAGTATTAACTTTGCCAGTTACTTTAATAATAAATGCTGTTCAGTGTTGTTTCTTGACCAATGCCATTCAACCTTTTTGCATTCTCATGAGCTTACTTGAGTAGAAAGAGATCAATCTAAATATTTTAAAATTTTACTTGGGCGTGTCCTACCCATATAAAAATTTTCTGGTGTATGTTATAGAAAATAAAATAAAATGTTTCAGAATATCATGCGTTGCTTACTAGAGAATACAAAAAGTTAGTAACCTAAACAGAGGGGTTGTTAAATAAGATGATGCCAGAAACAGTGGTCTCAGAGAGGATGGAAGATATTGGCACTAATATGAATGAGAACCTACATGGATGCACATTAGTCATAAACAAGAACACTGCGTAAGTAGATATGATATCCCACGGGGCAGTTAGCTATGGCAGGGAAAAGGCCACGATAGGATAAAAGCGATGAAAATTTCTAACTAGTTCAGAATCTACAGGTCTTTTCAGAGAGGGAGAGTAGTGTTATGAGTCAAAAAGATATTTACACCTGCTAAGTGACTATTGAACTGGGCGAAAGGACATTTAGGTGAAAGCAAAGAGCGTGGGCAGCGCAGTGAGATCAGATCATAGAGGGAATGACTATGCAGCCAGATGGATGTTGGGTTCCTGCTGTTGATCCTAAAACAAACTCCAGGGGGTAGATAAGCAGTCATGAGGGACCTCACACACCTTTTCTATTGCCCCAAGTCTCATTTGCCTAAAAGCAGTGATAAATTACCCATGATAAATTCTGGCTGGGTCTCGATCACAATTTCCTCCCTTTAGGAGGGGGAAAAAAAGCCTATTTTAGGCCTAATCTTATGCATTCTGAGAGTTAGTTGACGAGGAGGATGTTATAGCAACCTCAACATGTGGTGTATTTGACACAGTCTCTTTACATGCCTTTCTCTAAATTTCAAAGATGAAGCCATGTAAAGCTTCAGAAATCTAATGGGTATATTTTCTCGGCCTGCCTGCGTCTGTAAAAGGTAAACTTGGTAAAGAAGGTTGGACTACTCCAAAGAATGAAAACCTCCCAATTGTTCCTTTGACAAGTAAGCATTGGCAGAGGTGACTGTGTCTACACAGGCAGCTCTCCGGCAGGGTCAAATTCTAAAGGCCGCAAATTAAAAGCGAAACAGAACAGGACCAAAGGCTTATGGGAAATGGCAGCAAACGCAGGGCTTTGCAAGCAGCCTATTCCAGGGATGCTGCTGCTGCTGTACCTGGTACTCTGGTTGTGCGGTACCCAGCCTCTGCGGTGGTGTGGCCTGGATCCATCTTTGGAGGGCTTGTGAAGTGTCACCAGAATGGTATTCATTGCTGATCATTCTCATTCTCGTCGGTATCGCCTTGCAGATGGCTCAGTGTTCATTGTGGGGCCCCCGTCTTTAGGAACTGGCTGCTCTGGAAGTTTGATCCCTCAGACACACTGTAAAACGTCTCTCCGTAACTTCTGCTCCCCAGGAAAGGGCTGCTCTCCATATTTAAACGGAGGGCTCTTAAACTGGCTTTTCTTCCAGGCTACATTCTCTGTATGTGGGCAAACAAAAGGATCACGCACCACTCGCTTCCAATTTGGAACCTGAAACATTTGCACTAGAAACATAGATGCCTACAGATTTCCTATGTAACATCATTTTCCGCAGCCCTCCTGGCTGGCCTTAGCAACTCCAGCATGTTTCCTGTGTAATTATTAAATCCAATATTCCTCATGACATTGGCGCAAAGACGTGGCTGTTGTTCCACTGACTGCATCAGGGCCAGTATGGCACAGGCAAAATTGAATTATGTTTTTATGGAGTTTTTTTCTTTCTTTCCTTCTTATAAGTGTCTGTTTTTATTTTATTTTTTTTATAGAGCATTCAGGCACAATTACCTGCTAGTAAGGAAACCATGGAGAATGATTTTTAATCAAAGGACAAAAAGTTGATTTGTGATAAAAATATTTTTCATTATGATATTTAAAAATTGATATATACAAAAGAACTTATGAATTAAATGAGATTTCAAACCAAAATAATCAAACAGCTTTAAACCCACTAACTTTGCATTGTCTAGAATGTTACCTAGAATATTGTCAGTACTAGAGGCCCAATGCACGAAATTTGTGCAAGAGTAGGCCTTCTTTCCCCAGGCTGCCAGCACCGGCTTCCCTCTGGCACCCAGGACCCAGGCTTCCCTTGCAGCCCCAGCTTCGTCTGGAAGGATGTCCAGTCTAATTAGCATATTATGCTTTTATTGTTATAGATTAGTAAAATCTACCTCTGACGTCCAAAGTTGAATCCTATAGCTTCACTGCTAGGTTCATCACCACCTGGGTTTTTGTTTCATTATGCTCCTTTTAAAATAACTTTACCGCATATGTGCATTTCAATATGTTGTTCAGATTTGTTTCTTAGATTTTTATGAAGACACAAAAGTACATAGACACTGCATGAAATTCCTTAAACAGGTTTTTTTCAAACTCAATATTAATTTCTACGATTTGTCCATGTTTTTATATTACAGCTATGGTTCATCCCCCCTCACAGCTATGTAACATTCCACTGTGTGACTAGCCATCTTTCCATAATTAGACATGTAGCAGATAATAGAAATGGTATTGGAAATTATTAGGGAAATAAAATTACTTATATAGTAAATTTTGCCTGGACAGTTTTTTTTTTTAAATAAAAACTTAAATATATATGCTATCTCTTATAGTACATTAAAATTCTAGTCGGATTCAATATTTAAATGTGAATAAAAAAGCACAAACTGAAAAGTAACTCATAGGTGGATACGTACTCTTGAAATCTGGAAAGCTCTTGTAAAGTCTGGAATTGATACCCCTCGGGGTTTGCTTTGGTGGGAGGAAAAGTCTTCCGAAGTCCTGCTGGTTTTCCCCACGTGTCTAATGTGGGCTGGCCCGGGGCTCTGTACCCTCGGTCAGAACCAGAGGCTCTGCAGTCCTGCTGTGCTGCCGCCTCCAGGCTGTCACTGTGACCGGAAACAGCCGAAGGGTGTCGCACAGCAAGGACACACAGTGTGCTCACAGTCCATTGTCTGGAACTGGTCACGTGGACTGAAGGACTTACAGATGGAGCTGGGACATTGTCAGAGCATGGGTACTTGGAAAGCAATATACCTGAAGCCTAATTTATGCATCTTTACATCTGGGCATGAGGGATGTCTACTCTGGGTTCTGGGCTTTCTATAGCCCAGGATTTAATGAGGACACCTACACCCCTGTCCCCTCCACCCCCCCGCCCTGCCCAACACACACACTTATTATTGATTATCATCACTATATTGGTGATGAAGGACTTTGCACTGTAGTGCATGAGTCATAACTCTTAACCTGCACTCTCATGATTAACACCACTTCAGGTCTCAGGTCCCAGGGGAAAAGTCCTCTCCAGGACTTCTGCCACATGGCCTAGGCACAAAAAAACAACCCTGTTTGACTACCATGAACACGTCTTGCGTTGTAAATCTGAAGATAGATGCTGTTGCAGAATTCAGACAGAATTTGAGCAGTGGAAGCACTTAGGTAAGAAAAAAGACAAATTAATTAACTTGTTGAATCTTTCCTCTGGGTGAGAATTAAATGTATTTTTTTTTGATATATTGAAATACGTTCCCGGGATTGCCAAGTATCTGTTTTGTTGCTACTTGTGGTTTTCAATTATTCCCTCCTCAGGTATTCACTCAGGTGTCATCATACTATTTGCAACATTTGTACCTACTGGCTATGGAAAATGTGGTACTATTAAGCAAGGTGTTGCCAGATAGTTTAAGCAAGTTAAATTTGAATTTTAGATAGAAAAGCGGGTAACTTTTTTAGTATAAGTGCATCTTATGCAATATTTGGGACGTACTTGTACTAAAAATTATTGCTGTTTATCTGAAAGTCAAATGTATAGTGTGTCTTGTGTTATTATTTGATAAAATTGGCAATATGCCTGAAGGACAATACTGATGATTTACATTGGCAATTAGATGGGCATGAAAGACCAGAAATGCGAGTGGTTTTATGTCTAAAAAGTATTAATTTAAATACAATTCAAAATATAAATGCAAATTAATTTTATTAATTTTTTGTTCAAATGTGTGATTTTATTTTTATATAGTTCTACTTTTAATAGAAAGTGAATACTTTAGCAGAAAAATAAGATTCTTGAAAATATATACTCTACATTTTTTGTTTACATTTGTTTTATATTTAAAATGTCTGCCCTTTGCATATATTTCTACTTTGTATTTTCATCTTTTATATCATTACTAGAGGACTGGTACACAAAATTCATGCACAGGGTGGGGGTGGGGGGCTTAGCCCGGCCTGTACTTTCTTGCAATTTGGGACTACTGGCTCCTAACTGCTCAACTGCTTGCCTGCCTGATTGTCCCTAACCACTCTGCCTGCCTCATCACCCCTACCCACTTGCCTGCCTACCTGATTGCCCCTAACCACCTCTGCCTCGGCCCTCGCCACGGTGGCTTCGTCCAGAAGGACGTCCAGAATGACATCCGGAAGATTGTTCAGCTATCCGGTCTAATTAGCATATTACACTTTTATTATTATAGATTGCCACTTGAAACAAATTATGGGACAAACTTTGATAACAACATGATTATTGATTTTACCGGAAGTAAAAGCAAGCAAGAAAGTTTTATAGAATAAATATTTAATCTATAAATTATTCTATGATTTATAAAGTATATCTTCATACTATTATTAAATATTTCTGAGCCACATCACAACACCTGGACATGAATAATAATTACTAAATTCAGTTGTCCTTCATATTGACTTTCAGTCATATAAATATATGAATACTATAACTTTCCATACCAATGGTCACCAACCTTATATCTCTGTGTCGCCTTCTTCCCACAGAGTACAAAAACAATTTGTCATGGGAGACAATCCCAAATACCAACTAATCAACACATTTATTTCAAAGTCTAGTTTCTCATGATGTATAATAATTACTACGCCGGGTCCATGTGGCCCTCTATATATTGAGTTGCCTGTCGCCCTTCCTCTCCAGTATGCAGAAGTGGGACAATGAGATGATAACACAATAAACATTCCCATTTGGAAAGTGGGAAAATGGGAGATACAGAGTCACAGGTGTATAGCAATTCTGAAATCCTTCTGAGCAGACATTCTTAAGGTTTTCTACTTTCTGGGAGGTTCGTTTTCCATTATCCTCCTTGGCCCTCCTGAAGGGTCCTTGCAACTTTCTTATTCTGCTTCCTGCCTGAAGAAATGTGACAGCCAAAGGATCATTTTAAGTGTCAAGCTATTGATTTCTTCAGTAGTAGCTATCTTTCAAGACTGACTGGGCATTTTCTATTTTGATTCCAGCTAATTCCATGAGCAACAACTATACTCACAGTGATTTTCTAAACTGAGTTTTTTCCTACAACTCTGCCCTGCTCCCCGTCTCTGTCTCTGTCTCTGTCTCTCTCTCTCTCTCTCTCTCCTTCTCCTCTCTTTTTGCTTCTAAAAGTCTATCTACAATAATAGATGTGAAAGCCACATCCTTTGTCCAATCTTTTTCTTCAGGCACATTAATCCACTGAAACATTGTAACAGTAAGTATGTAGGCTACACTCTAATTTTTGCTTGCATCATTTTAATCAAATTATTAACTTTTCTGGGGATATTTCCATTCTAAACCTCTTTATTTATTTTTATTTTTTGTTAATCCTTACCTGAGGATATTTTTCCATTGATTTCTAGAGAGAGTGAAAGGAAGGGAGAGGGAGACAGAGAGAGAGAGAGAGAGAGAGAAACATAGATGTGAGAGAGATCCATCAATTGGTTGCCTCCTGCCCACACCCTTACTGGGGCCTGGGATGAGCTTGCAAATCAGGTATGTGCCCTTGACGAGAATTAAACCTGGGGCCTTTCAGTCTACTGAGACAAACGGGCTAGGGCAGAAAACCTCTTTATATGCCATCCTAACTAGGATCTAGAAGCAGGTCTGCCTTCCTGACCTTAGACCTCCGGTTCTATATATTTCTATTTGCAAATTAGTCAATTCTATCTGAAGTTACCTCTTTCTCTTAACACTTTGCCATGGTATCCAATAATATGCTACACTCACTACTTACATGTTCTGCCTACATAATTTTTTTTCCCTATACCTATGTTTTCTGCTTTGTATTTTTACAGTTTCAGGTTTGATATTCAAGTCTTAAGTCCATTTTGAATTAGTTTTTGTGTATTGTGTCAGATGGCAATGTAATTTCATTCTTTTGCACACTATACAACATACAGATGTTGTATCACAGAATTGTATACACGAAACATATATTGTTATTAACTAATGTCACCCCAATAAATTTAAGTAATTAATTACAAAAAAGAAATAGGCAGTTTTTGCACTTCTGCCTACACAGTACCCCAATTTCTGTGATTCAGCAAACATTAAAAATACATTGTCAAATATAAATCATGCAAGTCAATGGTCATATTCAATATCACATTTTAATAATAATTTAAATATGCAAGAATTGAGATGTCTTAGCAAAGTGAGGCCCCAGAGACTGCAGGCTTCCCCAGTTTCTTCTTTCCCTTATGGGACAAGAAGTCTTTGGACCAGAGTGATACATGAGGCCTCTAAGGAAAGTCACCACAGCCTTACACATTGGAAAAATGGTTTAGTCATAAAACATTCCCATTTGATATTCCAGATGGTCATAAGCATATATGATGTTGTTTGGGAGTCATGCTTCTTAAATCCATTTATACTAGTCCTTTCCATCATAAGCAATTCTAACCCAGGGATATCCAGTTAAGAGTATCCCATAGATAAGAACCCTCCCTCCTAGCAAATATCACTAGTTTATTTACCAAGGAGTTTAGTTATCAATGTGTTTAAAAGAAGATTCGATGGGGTCAAAAGCCTTTCTCCTTTCCCCACAATATCCTCCCAGTAATCATGGGTTATCTATTTTAACTTACTTCTCTCTAGTAACATTTTTCATTTGCATGGATGTATACATTATGCATATTTTGTCCTGTAATTATAATTGGTTAATCATATTTTGATGGATTCCATTTATCATAGTTTCCTTAATGCAGGATTATTTACTCTGAGTCATCTCTTGGTTGTCTGGATTTTGTCAAATAATTATTTTAAGAAGGTCTCCTAGATAATGTTTACCTTGAGATGTCCTATGTTTAACAATGTTGGCCACTTGCCTTGAATAATAGCTTGACAGATAAGTATTACTCATTGTTTCCCTCCAGACCTAGTAGACATTGGTCACTTTTACCTCTAACCTTGACTGATAATATTTTAAGCAGTAAGGGCAAATAGATTTTAACTGAAGGGCAAACTGTGATCAGTTGGTAGCAAATGACTTGAGCAGTATATTCCAAGGTAGCATCTGTACTCTGCAGGAAGGAAGACCTTGATCAATTAGCCAAGTCTGGCAAAGGCTCGGGAGGGGAGATGGCATTAATACCTTGTGATTGCCAGGCCAGCTGGTAGTATCACCTTTTCCAAGACTGATAGCATTTTATTAGAAAAATCCTAAAAATAAAAATTCATTTGAATACAAAGAAATCTCTTTCTAATAAAATTTTGAAAAGGCAAAATGATTTTTCAAAAGCTTCAGAAAATATATCAAGCTGAAATGGGAGAATTTATAGGGAAAATGGACCTATCTTAAAAAAAGGGAAAAATAGTAAAGACAGAGTGAAATGATATCCTATATAATAAAAGCCTAATATGCAAATTGTCCCCTCAACCGGGAGTTCAACCAGAGGTCAGGGCCAGCCGGCCAACCGCTCATGGCCCCTCCCCATGGCCGGCCCACCCCTGATTGGCCCTGATCAGGGCGGGCTGGCCAGACCCCACTTGTGCAAGAATTTGTGCACTCGTGCAAGAATTTGTGCACTGGGCATCTAGTAATTAATAATATGATCAAACACCTTTCTAAGGTAGTAGCTCATGCCTTTCAAAGAAAAAAAATGCATTTGTTACATACATATGAAATATTATATATACAGATCATATGCTAGGCAACAAGGAATTATCTCTAATTAAAAATCCAGACCACATATTTTGTAATCCCAGTAAAATAAAATTAGAAATCAGTAATATATGAATGATTAATGTCCTCCAAAAAATGTCAGGAAAATAAATTTCACACCTTAAAATAATAAACAAGTTAAAAATGAAGTAACAGAATATGAGAACTATTTAAAATAAAGAAAAAGTTTTTTCAAACCAGCAAGAAGTAGCTAAAGCTGTGTTCAGAGGGGATTTCATAGCCCTACAAATAGTAGACATGGATAGATAGAGATAGGTAGACAGAATAATTATTCCCCAGGAAACAGATTCTGAACTAGAGTTTAGTCTGCAGAATGTTTATTACAAGGGCACTTTGGAAGGAATGGGAAGAAAAGGGGAGAGAAAAGGAAAGTCCATTTGCCATCAGTCCCAGTGACAGCTTTAGTCAACATTCCCCTCACAGACCATAAGGATCCCTGGAGCGGTAATGGCCCTTCACACCTGTCCCTCCTGCTGAGTTGGGGTGCCTATGCCTTTCCATCCCCACAGTCGTCAGTCATCAACTATGGACTCACTCAGGAAGGACCGTGACCTTGTGTGAGATGATTCTTAACAACTAAATCAATCCCCAAAGGGTTGACAGCAGAAGACTGTCTATTAACAGTCTTCCCAGCACCTGGGACAACCAGTCCTTCCTCGAAGGGAACTCTGGACACCATGCCTATGTGAGCACGGCAAAAACCGTGCATCTAAGTGACTGTATCAGACATTACAAACTAAGATTCTGGTTCCAGACATCAAAGACTTCCCTTTACATCCCAGCTGTCCCCATGGCCTCTAGAACATCCATCTGTGGGGTATGTGACCTGTGCCAGGTGAGCCAGGGGAGACCCAGCCTGGTGCAACTGGAATTAAAGAGAGAGGACTTTAAATATTGACTCTCCCAATGGCTAGCTCTGTGACTCTGAGCACAAAAGCCATCAGACCTAACATTTATTGAGTGTTAATATGTCCCAATGACTGTTCTAACAGCTTTATGAGAATCAAACTATCTGATCCTTTGTCTCCTTGATTACAGGCAATAATATCTACTGAGCAGCTTTGCCATATGGATTCTGAGAGCTAACATATTACCTAAACCTCCCTGCATACAGTGGGCTTCACACCGGTGTTGGTTACCCCTCCTTCTTCCCCGTCATGTGTGCATAATCTATACCACCCGGCCCCATATATGGATGACTCTGCCAGCCTTGCCTAACAACAACACTTATAATAATAGTTCTTACAGCTCCCATTTATTGAGGGTTTACCATTCTCACACAGTCAGTGAGCTAGGACTTTGATGTGTATGAACTCATCCAGTCCTGTCGGCAGAGATTTGGTCCCCTTGAGTCTGCCCTGCCCCCAAAAGAATCCCCAGAGAAGAACACTTCACAAACCACCGCCACCATTTATCTCCCCTTCCCTTTGAACACACACACACACACACACACACACACACACACACACACGCGCGCGCGCGCTCACACCCCATCTTAATTCTTTCTCTCTTTTTTAACAGCCGCCTCCTTTTTCTCTTGGTCTCTAGACTTGTTTAAGCGCCTTTCTTTTGCTTTATATTCTGAATTATTTCCTGCTCCAAAACGACAGCCCCAGAGAGAAAGAAAAAAAAATAACCCTTCCCTTCTCAAAGCTCAGCACGAGTGGGAATTCTGCCACCGAACAGCGTGTCCCGGTTCAATTTTAGCATCATGTCATTTCCTGCATAATTGTTTCAGTGTCCTCATTCTCGTCCCCGTCGCTGTCCCCACACTCGGCTATTTTTTAAAGAAAGCATCCCAACTGCACGTCTGGTCCAACGGGGAATTTCACGGAGGCAAGACGCCAGACCGCACCGAGCTACCCCAACACCTAAGAGAAAACGTCGGGTGTTGGAGATGGGGAGATGGACGCCCTCCAGGCCGCAGCTGCCTCCGGTGGCCTCTCCTCTCTGCCAGCGGCTCCAGGCCGGGCACGGGAAAATCCCTCCTGTGTTTGTGTCACTCGACTCCCAGATATCATGTCACCCGAAATATTAAAATAAAACCGCTCACAACATCTTCCCCGAGGGCCATCTGGGCCTCACTGGAAGCTGACAGTCTATGGCAACCTCCAGATAACGGCATCCCCGGCCCGTCTTTGTATGTGTGAATGTTTGTCATAATGGATTTCACTTTAATGCCCCAATTACGTTTATGACATTCGTTCAACCGAGCGGCACTAATGACTTTCATTATTATTTATGCTCCTCCTTAATGATAAGACTCTCACCCCTCTCATTACGCACACGCCTCCCTCACCCCTCGCTTGCGTACATGCTCTCTGGTCTGAGGCTAATGTGCCTCGGCTTCCAATTTCAGAAAACACTATGATTAATTACTCCTGTTAAACCGCCCTACCCCAGGGTGATCAGACTAGCAAAACGGCAAGAGCCAGATTGCTCCTCCAGAAGGATTTCCCAGGACACCTGTCAGAAAGAAAAAGAAAAAAAGAAAAAAAAAGAGGAGGAGCCTTCCAACCCTCAAATAAATAAATGCATGGCATCTGTGTTGTCTTAGGCCTGGGATAAATCACAAGACGATACAACTTCAAATTAAAATCAAGTAGCAGAACTCTGGGACAAATGCCCTGAGTGGCAGATGACGGTAAGACCCGGGGAAGTGACAAGGAGCCGAGCATCCTAGCAGGCAGTCCAGCGCTCCTCCCGTCGGTTAAACCGGCTCCAGAAAGAGCCTCCCTGCTGCAGCAGATTGTAAACATGCTACCCTTTTTTCAACTTCTTCACCGAGGAGAGGAGCTTCTTTTATGCCCCTTCAATTGGGGCTGGGCTTGTGAGTTATTTAAGCAAAAGAATGCGGGAGAGGTAACATCGCCTTGGTGCCGAGCCTGGGTCTCAAGGGGACTTACAGCTTCCACTCTGCTCTCCTGGTGCCTCCACTATTTCCATAGGAACAAGCCCTGGCTCTCCATAAGGAGAAGGCCCCGTCGTCCCAGGCTGCCCTGGTTGACTTAGCAGCTAAATGCAGATGCAGGAGCCAGGCCTCGCTTGGATCAGTCAAATCCGTAACACGCCATCCAGCCAAGTCCGGCCCAAATGGCCAATCTGCAGAACTCTGACCTCAGCAAAGGGTTGCTGGTGCAAATGTTTTAGGTGGTTCATTATACAGCAGAGGCTAAACTGGTGTGCCTGTCAAAAGGGACATCTGGGCACGGGGTCTCTGATGGATATTGAGGAGAAAACTAATCATTCAGGAGAACTCGGCTATTTTTCTCTAGGAAAACGGAAAAGCCTCCACAAGTCAGAGAAGGAACTGTTATTCTGATCGTTCTCACTTCTAAGTGCAAAACGAAGGCCCAGAGATGGCACAAGATCAGACCAGTGGAATAATTTGTACAAGATCTCAGCGGAGAAAGCAGGGCTCAAAACTAGGACTATTTGCATTTCAAGATGATGAGACGTCCAAGCACACTTGCTGGCACACAGCTTGGACCACCTGACCTGCAGAAGCAGCATTTCCTGTGTCCGTTTCAGCTTTCCCAGGGCCGGTGAAAGAGGTAGCTGAGGACAGGGAAGCTGGGGAGCACGGCCTATCGATTCTCTCCTCCGCAGGAAGCAGAGCTGGCCCCTTCGCAGCTCCTTCATAAACTGATGGACCTGAGGAGAGTTAGAAGCAGCTGCTTAAAGGCACATCCAGGCAGAGCCATGAATGCTGCCCAGGGCTGCATTTCAGCATATAAGATGCATTTGTAAGAAGTATGAGTTATGGTTGAAGAGTCTGCATGTCTGCTTAAGGATCACGCATTTTGGGGGGCAGCCTCTAGGATCCTGCCATTTCGTATAACTGCCCCTTACTCTTGCTTTGTAAAAGAATTTTCATCTAAATTCACAGTCTTTGAAAAATCAAGTTCAGTCTCACTGTTCCCCCTGCCGTTTGCTGAGAAACTAGTGAGGGTAATACCACTAGTTTCTGTGCGCCCAAACTTGATTTACAATAAATACTATTAAAAATTGCCATGATGGTTTACAAAGTGCCCAATAATCTGTATTCTGATTTGAATTAAAAATTTCCTTTATCCTATTTTGTTTTTATTTATTCTTACCTATTTCAAATTTCATGTATATGAAATTCTGGAGGAAACTTAATTTTGTATACCATTTAATAATTCATTTAAAATATTTCTTTACTTTAAAGAAATGTACTCACTTTCCTGGCTTTTGACTCAGGGCCTATCCCTGATACTATGTAAGTATGAGCCCCTTCAACTCTAAGCAATCTCTGTAGAAGGTAGAGATACACTCTTTGATTAATGAGATGCCTCTGATATCTGTAAAACTCATTATTTTATACATAAAGGCATCCTTACTTTATTGTGGATGAATTCGGATTTTCCAATTTATATATTATAAAAGTAGAAAATACTTGTATATTGAGCTTTCCCAATAGATATTTAGCAGTCTTAACTTTGGAGGCCAAAAAATTGACTGTTAGATATTACATAGACAGGGACAACCGAAGGAGGCTGTTACTACGGCTTCCATAGCCTTTCCCATTGGACTTAGTGGTCACGTGATCATGTGCAGGCCAATGAGTTTCCTGCAGAAATCTGCACAAGACTCATGAGAATACCCACTGCTCTCCCAAACCACAGTTGCTAGTGCGCTGTACATGTAACCCTTCCTTGGTTTAAGTCATCGTGTCCCTGTAATAAGTTAACTATCACCCACATATTCTTCTGCATGTGAAGTTCTAAGTTCCAAAGTTTTGAAAGTCACAGCTTCCCCAGAATAATCAAATCCTAAGTCCATTGCTTGGTGGGCTACATCAGGATCACCTGGGTGAATCATCTTGTAAACTATCCGACTTCTCATTCTGACCTATGAGATGTTAATTTTTAAGTTCTGGAATGAGGCCAAGGATTCCCTGTTGCAGGAAAGGTCTTGAAGTTTTGCAAAATGATTCATAGGAGGAGATTCAGTGAGTTTTATTCTAAGAGGCTAAAATGTTATCCTTGACTTGTGGCCTATCCCCGATATTTTTAATAAAGAGACCGGGGAGATTCACTATAGTGAAGAAGCAGATGGTGTGACCTTTGGGCAGCTATGACAACTCTTTGCTGTGTGACCTCAAGAAATCACTGAACATTTCTAGGTATCACTTTCCTCGCCTGTGAGAACCAAGTGTTAGACCAGACAATGACCACTGTCTTGGATCAGGTGACAGGGTTTTGTTGGAGCCTCTCCTGGGGTCACTGCAGCTGTGAGCCTGGGCAGTGCTTGAGGTTTGAACAGATCACACCACACGAGGGCCCTTCAGGCAAGCACTTCCTTTTGATTTGTTTATGATGTTAAATAAGATTGTGTCTGGAGAAAGGGCCCCAAACTCAAAGTCTGGACATGATGTCTCCGAGGGCCATTCTGGCTCTGCTGTGCTGTACAAATAGCCATTAAAAGGAGAATTACACCAGAATAAGATCGCTTGAGAAGTGAGGTTGACAACACCGTCAGACCCACAGTTACAGAGCAATTTGTAGCAGCTCTGCTTGAAAGACTTACAGCAAAACATGGTCTCTCATTGATTTTTGTAGCTATTAGAACTAACTCCCTCAGCTAAGGAAACACGCCTGGCAATCTTGATTAGCACTCAATAATCGGGACCCTTCACTTGTCATGCTGCACCACCATTGTTATACAAGGCAGAACATTGGCCATGGTTGCTACATTATAACATCTCATAGCAGGTCTTCAGGATTCAGAGAAGGTAGCTCAGAGTAGATGGCACACTCCTACTTATCCTTCAAGACCTTGCTCAGATGCCACCTCATCAGTGAAACCACTTCTGATCCTACAGATCTCCACACAGGGAAGAGTGAATGATTCCCAAACCCGAGTCTTCTCAGCATCTAATGATAACAGTAAGAAAAAAATGACAATAAGATATATATATATCTCTTCTCTTCTGAGGTAGGTTTTCTTCCTTATTGCCTATGTTTACCCAAATAAGAACCTGGTGCATAATCATTTTCACTTTAATTTGTCTGCCTTTCTCTACCATCAGACGAGGGCTGCCTGAAATTTAGCAATCTTTCTGGCTTATTTATGAATAAAAACATAAATTAGATAGATAGATAGATAGATAGATAGATAGATAGATAGATAGATAGATAAACATGCTTTCTTTGTACCGTCTATGTTCTCATTCTCCCAATTCTCAGACACACTCCTGGCTCCAAACCAAGGCTGCTAGTCCTGATTCAGTTACTCAGCTGGGCTGTGATCCAATGAGACCAGAAGGCACTGAAGCATAACTGACCAGTGCACTATCTCATCAGATATTTACTTCCCCGAAAAGAGACACATTAGCTTCCCTAATCCCCTTCTGGTAGAAGTATAGATGAAATGTTCTTGGAGCCGAAATGTCCTGCTTCTTGACTCCACTGTATGCTCCTCTCTCCTCTAAACCCCAAAGCCCCAAACTCCAGTTTCAGACCTTGTCTTTTTCTCAATGTTTGGTTCCCAAAAAGTTTAGGCTTCAAAGGCTGTCAGCAATATGATGACAGGGACTTTGCACCCTTGCTCCACAGAGCACTTTGCAAAGTAGGCCTCAGTCATCCTCACTGGGAAACGTGAGTTGTTTCCTGAAGACTGTAAGCTGTGACAGGGGAGAGGAAGACTGGGAAAGTACAGAAGGACCCTTTTACTGGAGTGCTGCCCATCTTCAGTGAGGGGTTTTGTGCTTTCAATTCAAAAATGATTTTGATTTATAATCAGTGTTTTAGTTACTGTTCTGCTAATGACTAACGGTGTCACTCTGGATAAGTTCCTTGCAACACTGAAGACTCAATTTCCCGACCTGTAAATTATAGCCGGATCTCCTGGTATTTTTATTACAATTCAAATGAGTTAATAACTATAAAGTGCTCAACATGGTACTAGGGATGACAAAGAAAATGTTCTAACTATAGAGAATTTTAATTAGATATTAAAAATCATCCTTTATTAATGCATTCAATTCTAAAAGTGGTTTTTTTAAAAAAATATATTTTATTGATTTTTTACAGAGAGGAAGGGAGAGGGATAGAGAGTTAGAAACATCGATGAGAGAGAAACATCGATCAGCTGCCTCCTGCACACTCCCTACTGGGTATGTTCCTGAAACCAAGGTACATGCCCTTGACCAGAATCGAACCCAGGACCCTTGAGTCTGCTGGCTGACTCTCTATCCATTGAGCCAAACCGGTTAGGGCTAAAAGTGGGTTTTTAATGTTATAGTGGGTTTTTTTTTTTTTTTCATTTCTGGGGTAGATCTTGAGATTCAAAATTAACTGGTGATCCATCTTGGACGCGACTGCTCATGTCAAAGATGATTTGAATATGTTTTTGTTCGTTCTTCCATCTAGAGGTGGAATTCTTGAGTCTGGGCTGGGCTTATGAGTTATTTGCGGGGGACAGTTGACTGCAGCAAACATGAGTGTCAGTTTCAAGCTTAGGCTTAAAGCTTCCCATGCTTGTGTTTGCTCTCTGAGTGGCCTGCCCAGACCATGAAAACCACCACAGCCAGGCTGCTGGAGGAGGAGCAGAGACACAGGGCACTGTGGCCTCCATACCACCCCTGCCAATAGCCAGCAACTCCCAGAGATAGAGCTCTTCGGCTGAACCACAGGTAACAACATACTCAAGAGGGCGCCTGGCTGAGATCAGAAGAATCACTCAGCAGAGCTCAGGCTAAATTGCTAACACAGACTTGTGAGTTGCAAAAATGGTGGTTGTTTTAGCGACTAGGTTTGAGGGTGGTTTCTTATGCAGCATTAGCTAACTAATACAAAGGGCATGGACTTCGAGATCTGCCAGTTAGATACTTCACAGGGGTGTCTGCACCTAGGTGAAGGCATGTTGTTTGACACTGCCATGTGCGTGTTAAATTGGGTTTTCCCCAACTGTGAGATAGTCATACTAACCCCATGACTGGAAAAAGGCCAGTAAGTACAGGAATAAGCTAGATTTGGCTTGACTAGGTAGCTCAAATTGTATTTCAATTAAAAAATAACCTTAAGCTTACAGTAAAAAGGAGATCTTCACAACCATCACACAAACACATCATACACATACAAATACATCTTCATGTCTGACTTTTCCATTAAGTCCTAGAGACCTCCTAGTTAGATTGGTAGAGTTGCAAGGTGAGGGGTTTTAATTATAATCTGTAATAGCTGAACACAACATAAAAAGTAAGGAAAATAGGACTTAAGCCTTGCTGTCATTCTGTGAAACACCAATCCTAACCTATCACAAACTTTCCCATTTTGCTCAGCTTGTTAAAGGCCATCAATTTAGTCAGATCATGTCCACAAAACATAGTTTGTTTCCCAGAGAAAAAGCTCCCTTTTTAGAAGGTGTTTTGTACAAGAGATGTGACATTTACATTTTCCCATCTGTACTGTCTGTCTGTCCCTCCCTCCCTGTCTTTCTCCCTTCCTTTCTCTTTTCTTTTTCTTTTTCTCTTCAATGTGAATCGTCCACTGTGTAAAATGAACAGCTTTGTGGATTGCCTAGGTCCCTCTGTTTTGAATAAGGCAGCGCTTTTGGTGAAGCCTAATTTTCTTAATTAGTGCTTAATCAGGAAGGTAGACCATGAAAGTCATGGGCAATATCTTTCAGTCAGCAATTCTACAAAGAACACTGAGTGGGAGGAAGGTCAAGAAAACAACAAAACAAAACAAAAACTCAAAAGACCAAAAGAACTAGAGGAAGAGATGAAAAAAAAATTAAATCCACTTTCTGGCACAACCTAAGAAACAATGAAAATCCCAAAGGCTATCACACTGATATTAAAGATAATCTTCAAAGTGCAAATGAGAAGAATATGGGAACTACAGAAAACAAAATTTACATTTGGTATCAAAGAAACCTATTTTTGAGTTTTCTCCAGCTTTGTCTGCTTTGAAAATCACTGCAAAAGTGATACAAACATTAAGTACTAATTTAATCTGAACTGATGGAGTCAGATGAGAATCAAAAGATTGCCTCCCTTCTCTCCTGGCCCAGTTTTACTCCTGAAAGAAAAACATAACCATTGGGGTGATCAACAACCATGAGCTAATGTGGGACTTCTTCTCATTGCCCTTTTGAGTTGGTCTATTGGATCTCTGAGTTGAAGCTGTCATATTCCCTCTTTCCTCTGCTTTATTTTATTGTGTTTTGTTTTATTTTGCTGGCGTTTTCCAAGGAAGTTAGTGAATATTATATTTATGAATCCATACCTAAGTAAGTCTTTGTTTTATTCTCACACTTTACTTTGTTCAGGGCTTGCAACTGGGGCTTCTCCATGAGGAATGCTCTCTCTGGGAAGTCATTACCATGCTGTAGAGTCTGTCAAGGAAGACAATGGTCAGAGAGAGAGAGAATATGAACATGGAGGAGCACTAAAGTACCAGGCATGTGGGTGAAGTCTTCCAGCTCAGCCCAGTTGCCAAATGAATGCAGCAAAGTGAGTCATCCAAGCTGACTTGCTGGTGAAGCACCCAGTTGAACCTTGCCCTAATTCCTGAGTCACAGACTCAAGAAAAATAATAAACCAACATTTTAAGTCATTACAATTTGGGGGCATTTGTTCCAGAGCCAGCCAGTTGTACACTGGGAGCTCTAATTCCCCCCTCAGGAAATTTGTCTTATTATTTTTTTTGGGGGGGGGAGAATTTTATTCTGGAGGTTGAATGAGCTGTATCACTGGCTCTTAATACTGAAGATGAGGGGAAAGAAGAGATGTGGCGGTGGACACCTTTGTTCCATAAGTCATTTTTAAATTAACCATTTTGGTTTTTGTCCCTCTCATTCTTACTGTCTGAACCTCATGTTCAAGTATGAATATCTCTGTTCAGAGAAGAGAATTTCTCATATCCTTCAGTCACTTCCCAAGGGCACTCTTGGCTATTTCTCTCTGCTCAAGTTGGTCCACCAGTTTATTTCCATCCACCTGTTATCTTCCAGAAATTTGTTTAAATTCTCAGTGCTGGCAAGGACATACCCTTTATCTCTTTTATCATCCTTCCATCTTAAGAAGAAGACATATTCTTTGGCTATAAGTGTTTAATCATTGCTATTTATCACATCTGTAGCCTTAAAATTCCATAGACACATCAAAAAGCATGCCTAGTCCGGCACATTTTAATGCCCTAACTAGGCAGTTACCGCCAGAATAACAAATATATAGCTGTGGTAGCTATACAAACCCTACATAAATTATGATATGTTCCCTCATCCATTGCATGACTGCTTTAGCATGATGAAAAATGTAAAATTCCTACCATGGGGATCTTTTGTCATCACCTACCATGGTTTTTAGATATACTTTGAGATGATTCATGACTCAATGCTTTTCACCATTATTTTTTATACTTATAATTTGAGTTTTGCTCTTCACTTTGAGATAATCCTCAGGGCCTTCCTCTGGTCACCGGGAATAATTGATTTAAGAGTCCTCTGGATGATAAGATGTATTTAGTTGTAGATCACAGAAGTAGTTAAGTTTAGGGGAGGGGACAGTGCTACTGTTATAACACCCATTCAATCATTGCAGAGTGTAACATCTAAGTTCCATCACCAATCTTATCTCCACTCTCCCTCTCATATATCTTATACACCAAACTGGACGAATCTTCACTTTAAAAAAATACTTAATGCTTTCAGCTCCCATGTCATTACTCTGGAGATTTTTCCCATCTGAAAGGCACATTCAATTCTGTCTTTGCCTGTAAAAATCCACCTCGGTCAATTTAAATGCTGCCACATTCAGGAAGCCTATGACATTCTCCCAGCTGAATTTGATTTCTCTTTGAAGAATCAATCATAACAGCACCTATCACGTTCTGTAGTTTTTTTGTTAACTGCAAACACTTTGACTTATCTTCTATTTATTAAAATGTGTGTGATATCTCCAGTAGCTAAGGTTCTTCTGGTCTGCTTTTATTGCCTCAGTTCTTGCTCATCGTAACTTGTTTCTTTGTTTTCTTCACAATGGGATGCTCCTTATATTTGTGAAATTATTTTTAGGAAAGAAACTAGGTTATGGATGAAGGTGTGCTCATCTGGAGAGGATATATACTTGCTTTTCCCAAGTATCAGGAGGTACTATTTGTCTTGAACCACCTTCAATTAAATTCAAGTCATGAGGTGCTTTGGACTACCCAATCCCAGGCTGCAAAAATGCCCAGGATAATCTGATTCAATCTTATCCCCAGGCTGTAGTGCTTTAGGACATGAGATAATTGTGTGGGTTTGTGTTTCCTACATTGTGCGAGTCCTGATCATTAATTTCTTTCCTGTTATTCAGGGGAGGGTGTAAAAAAGAAAGTTCAAATTTCCAGGATTAGTAAATGCCTTCAAGGAAAAACTAAATTATCTCTGAGTTCTCATTTTCCCTTCACAAAGCCCTTGAACTTCATTCAAGTTTGGTGGAAACAATGTTTTATTATTTTGTTAGTTTTTGAATGCTGTCAGTTTATTGAAATATTTTTATTGAGCATATTTTTTTTTGTTTTGCTTCAGTTTATCTGAAAAAATTTTTTATGAGAAATCAGAAGTGCTCAAAATACAATATGTACATGGCTCCAGTTCTCAATTATATTCTACTTCTCATTTTGGATTTATATGTCTGCCAATGAGTCCTACTACATTGCAGGTTCCTTCAAACCAAGGACAATTTTATTCTTTTTTGTATCTTTCCTGACTTCTTTGTTTCACAGACACTAAAAAAAAATAGACTTCAAATATTTTGCATGTCAGTTTTTGTTACTTTTCTATAATTTGTCCATTTCATAGAATTTTTCATAGAGTGCTGACAGTTATTCAGAATATCCTATTTTTATCTTTTTATGAATGTAGGATCTGTAGCGATGTTCCCCTTTTTTCCCTAGATTTGTTACTGAGCCTTCTCTTTTTTTTGCCCCTTGATTATTCTTGCCAAAGCTTGTCAATTTTAATAGTCCTTTAAAATAATTGACCTTTTGACTTTATTGATGCTCACTACTGTTTTACTATTTTATTATCTTCTAAGCTTATTTTCACTATTTTCTTTTTCTACTTTCCTGAAATTAAATTTATTCTTTCTCTCAAATCTTAATATAAATGCTGAGTTTATTGAGTTATGTTTGAGCATTCCTTTTTTTTTTCTAATATATGCATCTTAGGCTATAAATTTCACTCTAAACATGTCTTTAAAGGCATCTAATTGCCATTGTAATATCTTCTTTTACCTATGGGTTATTTAGGAGTATATTTAAAAATTTCAAATTTCCAAGAAATAACCCAAATTTTTATCCACAGTAGAATGGATAGATTATGTAATATTCATATGATGAAATGCTAGTGGCAATTAAAATAAAGGAACTTCGGTTGCTGATCAGAAAACAAAAAGTAATAAACATTCTTATTTATGCATATGCATTGGTACAGAGATACACATGGTTGAAACACAGAAAAAAGTAAAATACGGTAGGGTGTTCATGTCAGGATAGTGATTACCAGTGTGGAAGGTGCTATCTGTGATTGGCAAGGTAGAAGAGGTGACTCTCAGGGTACTGATGATATGCTAGCAATGTCTGCTTTTTAAACTTAGTGCCAGTTTATATGGATATGCTCATTTGCATCTTCTCCTGATCCTCTACAATTATAATTTGTGCAAATTAATGTCTGTAAGTTATGCAAACATCATTTGTGCAACTGAATGTTTGTAAACAAAATGATTGGAAGAGTGTTGAATTTATTTAATAAGTGACTTTGATTGGTTATTATCAGCAACTACACTGGACATCAGTGGGTACAAATGATGAATACGATATGATTTCTACCCTTCTAACATCATCATTTAAAATACAGAGAAATAAGAATTTGTACAACTATTTCCATGACACCTATTAGAGTAGTTGTTATGATGCTCAAACCTCAGAGGGAAGGTAAGGGAGGGTGGGGGTAAGGGGGAGAGATCAACCAAAGGACTTGTATGCATGCATACAAGCACAACCAATGGACACAGACACCAGGGGGGTAAGGGCATGAGCGGGATGGGGTGGGGGGGGCAGTGGGGGGGATAAGGACACATATGTAATACCTTAATCAATAAAGAAAGAAAAAAATAAATTTCTACCTTTATTATACCATCAAAAAATGACAAATATGGGACTTATAGTCAGATTGGAGAAGCAAAGAAAACTTCTGTCTATACAGATAATTTAATGTTCGACTGTGGAAATGACAGTGGAGTCGGGTGTCCAGGACCAGGTGGGTTGAAAAGTGGATATAATTATAATAAGAGCCATTTACTGAACAATTACAACGTACCAGGCATGAACTTATTTAACTTTGACACCAATCTTGAACATCTTCATTTTATAGTTAAAAGAAGCCAAAGTTTTCATAAATGGAGTACTTTGAATGCAAGTTACCTTTAAAAGGAGAGTCAAGAATCAAACCCAGATTAGTTTGGCGATCAACCTCAGGTTCATAGGCAGTTCTCTTTACTGCCTCTCAGGAGGAAAAGGACATGTCAACACAGCAGAAGAGTGAGCACAGAGTTGCACAGGACGGTCATTATAAGGCATCATGCACGAAAACAAAATGTTTCAACTTATCCCTTTGTACTTACAAGGAAAAGCAACCCCGTGAGCTCCTCTCCCCTGCCCAGGCAGGGAGTCTGGATGAAAGACAAGCTACTTGGAGGCTGGGGGTAAGTGGAAAGGGAAAATAGGAAGGTTCATGTCTATGTTTTTGAATTTTCCTGCCCCAATTCTTAGGTTTAGAGGGCTGACATCCCACTGATTAACGCGGCTTCTTGAATTCTGTTGTTTTGCTTTTTTTGTAGGATGCATCTAGAAATGGCAACTGTGAGCAGAAGACAGAAAAGGCCAAGCTCTGTGGGCATTCCCACCCATTTCTCTTTTCATAGTTGACCCGGGTGTTCATTGGAAATGCTCCACTAATTTCTCGGAAGGAAAAATAAGAAGGCTGGTGGCCTGGGTCTGATTTTTCACAAAGCCCTTGAACTTCATTCCTTCCCGGGGACGCTGGCAAACTGGCAAATGCAAACCGTGGGTTCCATCTGTCTTTGGCCAGTAAATGTTTTCAAAATGGAAAGAAACAACACAGGGCAACTTAAAATAAACCTTTAAAAGGCGGCTCCTCTCCATAGGCACCATTACTCCTGGCGTTTTCACTCAACTTGCATCACGCACTTACATCATCACCTGGCCCCAGTGGTCATTTGAGTCTCCTGTTTCTGAATAAAGGGTAGCCCTTAAAGCAGCTAAACGTTGGCGTCAGAACACATTCAATAGAATCCTTGTTATCTGTGACCTTAGGAAAGCTGTATGTGCTATTTACTCTGTTTTCCCATCTGTAAAGTGGAATAAAATAGCTCCTTTGAGTTACTGGGTATGAATTCTTAGCACAGGGCCTGGCATACAGTAAGCTCCCAATAAGCGTTACTACATGTTGTTTTGGGTACTGCTGTAAAAGATAGTCTGGGGCTCAATATCTCAAAGCTTTCTCCCTTTTCTTGATGCCATAATCCCCAGGGACTTTCCATCATGCTTTCTGCCCTCTATATTGTTTGGGCTCAAATATCCAAACTTCCTCTAACATGTGAGCTCTGGCCCTTGAGTGTTGTCAGTGAGCTCTGGCACCCAGGCTTCCCCCAGCTGCTGGCAGCTGGCCCTGCTCTCCACCCACACCCACCTTGGCCTGGCACTGCCAGCATCCACCACCACGCCCTCATCCCCCTTGATTGATCACCCCACTGACCAGTGGCCTGGGCCTCCCTCTGTGGGGTGACCATGGGGCAATAGCGTCCCCCCCTCGCCCCCCCAATCAATCGCATTGCACATGCCTTGGCTGGCCTGGCGCCAGTGCGTGTCATAGCGTGGTCGTCCGGATGGTCATGCTGCTATTCCTCCATTGGGTTGATTTGCATATTACGCTTTTATTTTATAGATGATTCTTAACTTATGAGAATATTGCCTAGCTCTCATTTTGGCTGTTTAAATAGCACACTAATGTAAACCAACCCTGATTCTAATTTTTCTATTCCGAGAGATACACAACCAATGACAACTCCTATATTAAAATGCAGTATAGGGTTCTGAGGTCTTAAAGATTATGAGGTTTTAAGCTGGAGATTGCTTTTGGTAAAAAAGAGGGATGTAGGTCTTGAAGTCTTTCAGCTTTTAAAAATAACAAATTTTATACCTTATTAAAATGATATAAAAATAAGTCTTGTAAGTAGGTCACTAGATATATAGTATTTAATGTTGCTTTTGTGGTGATGATTTTCAAGGGAAGTTCTGACATTGTATTGTGTATAAAATCAAATGCAAAAAAACCTTCATTTACTCCCAAAGAGGGTAAGGCTCAGTGAATTAACTTGCTATTGCATCTCTGCCCAGTTATACCAGAATATATGCTAAATAAAAAAATTAAAAAATGGAATCTTACCTAGGCATGACAAAATAATTCATAGTTTTTCCAGATCAGTATTCATAATAGCCAAGAAATGAAAACCACCTAAGCATCCATCAATGGATAAATGGGTAAAGAAAATGTGTTATATTGGATGCTTAGGTGGTTCACAGTAATGGAATATTACTCAGCTTTTAAAAGTTGGAAATCCTGTCATTCGCAACAACATGGATGAAATTGGAAGGCAGAATGCTAAGTAAAATAAGCAAGATAGAAAAAGACAAACACTGCATGGTATCACTATATGTAGATAACAATACTTTCCAAAAGTCTAACAGAGTACAATGGTGGTTGCCAGGGGCTGGGGAATAGAAGCAATGAGAGGTTGGTAAAAGGGTACAAATTTTCAGTTCTAAGATAAATCAAGTCTGAGGATATACCTTATAAAATGGTGGCTATAGTTGATAATATTGCATTGTATATTTGATTTTTGCTAAGAGAGCAGAACTTGTGTTCTCGCCCAAACCAATGAAACAACAAAAAGGTAACTATCTGAAGTGCGGATGTGTTCATTAACTTGATTGTGGGAATCCTTTTGTGATGTACACTTATATGAAATCATCATGCTGTGCACTTCAAATATGCTGCAATTTTATCTGTCAATTGTGCATCAATTGAACTAAAATGTCTATTGACTATATATACATTATATAGAATATACATTCTTTTTTATTTTATCTTTTGATTTATAATTCATTTTATTTTATATAGTTTCCTATATTTGATATTTTAAGAATACATAGATTATTTTATATATAAAGAATGTATACATTCTTTTATGTTTTATAGAATTCACGATTGAAGCCCTCTGGTCTGGGGCTTTCCCCTATGGGAACCTTTTTGATCACTAATTCAATCTCATCACTGGCTATAGCTCTATTCTGATTGCTGTTTCTTCCTGAGTCACTTTGTAGTTTGTGTCTTTCTAGCAGTTTGTACATTTTATCCACGCGATCTAATTTGTAGGCATCCAACTCTTCATAGATTTTCCTTATTATTTGTTTTATTTCTACATAGTATTAATGTTCCCTTTTTAATGTTTGATTTCAGTAATTTGAGTCTCCTCTCTTTCTCTTGGCCAGTCTGGTTAAAGTTTTCTCAATTTTGTTTACTTTTTCAAATAACCAAGTTTTGGTTGTTCTTTTCTTTAGTTTTTACTTCATTAATTTCCTCTCTAATGTTATAATTTCTTTTCTTCTGCTCTTATTAGGTGTACCTTGGTCTCTTTTTCCCCAGTGTATTAAAATGAAAGTTTATTGATTTGTGGTTTTTCTTCTTCTTTTAATGTAGGGTTTTAGAGCTATAAATTTTCTTTTAAGCATAGCTGTATCCCATTAGTTTTGTTATGATATGTCTATATAGTCATTTATTCCAAAGTATATTCTCATTCACCCTGTAATCCCTCTTTGAGTCATTGGTTATTTAGAGTCTATTATCTTATTTTCAATTTCTGACTTGTTTTTTGTTATTGATTTCTCCTTATACTTCATTGTGGTTAAACAGGGTACTTTGCATGTGTTCAATCTTTTTATAATTTACTGAGCTTGTTTTGTAGCATCTGCCATTCTGAAGAATGTTTAAGGTGCAATTGAGAATATGTATTGTGCTGTTGATGGGAGTAGTGTTCTAAAGATGTTTTATTTATTTATTTTTATTAAATGTATTGGGTAATGTTGTTTAATAGTATCATATAGGTTTCAGGTGTGGATTTCGATGTTACAAGATCTGTACATTGCACTGTGTGCCCACCACTCAAAGTCAAATCATCTTCTGTCACCACAAAAGGTGTTTTAGGTGGGTACAGCGTTCTAAAGTATGTTTCTAATACTTTCAGGTTTTCTATTTGCCTCTTGATCTTATGTCAAGTTGTTCTATCCATAATTGAATGTGGGGTATTGAAGTATCCAACTATGACCATTGAGTTGACTGACTTTAATTCTGTGAGGTTTTGCTTCATGTATTTTAGGGGCTTTGTTATTAGGTGCATATATGTTTATAATTGTTATACCTTCCTGATGGATTGACCCTTTAGCACTATAATTTTTTCTCTTTATCTCTAGTAACATTTTTATTTTATTTTAAAGTCTATTTTGTCTGATATTACTATTGTTGTTCCAGCTTTCTGATAGCTTCTATTTGTACTGTGTATGTTTCTATATTTATTTGTGTCAACTTATATGTATTTTTGAATCTAAAGTGTGTGTCCTATTCACATCAAATAGCTGGATCTTCCTTTAAAGCCATTCTGATCATTTTTGCCATTCGGTTGGATTCTTTAATCTGCTCACTTGTGTTGTTATTGATATCACTGGATTTATGTCTGCCATTTTGCTTTTTTAAAAATCTTTGTCTCCTACTTATTTACTTTCTCATTCCTCCTTTGCTTCTTTCTTTTGCGTGAAGTGAATTAATTCTACTATAACATTTTAATAAAATTTCACGGTTATTTGAAGTTATTTTTTAGTTATTTTCTAAAACTTATTTTAAGGAAATTTTTAGCTTTTGTTCTGTGATATTTTTAACTGCATCTCTGTGCTGACTCTCCTTATTCTTGCATTGTACTGATGCCAGAAGGCAATGGGATATATGTTGTTTGCAAAGCAGTAGTGTTCTTGTGTTTGTGTCCACGCATCCAAGTGTTTATAGGCAAACATGCTAACATGGTGGAGCCAGGTTGGTGCTGTAATAAGGAGGCATGTGTCCAGAAGTCCTTTAATTAGTCCCCTCTTCATGGACATTTCACAGAGACCCAGTTAAGTCTGCTATCATCTCTACCCACGTACAATTAATTCTCCTCTAGCCAGTGGGAGTCATCAGTTATAGGAAGCAGTCTGGGAGCAGTGCACTGCCTGAGATCATTGCTTTCCCTTGCTCTCACTGCAAAGTATGGGCAAATTAATGAAAGGCTTTATCTGTATCATAAAACAACAGTCTCCACAGCTCTGAGAATGCAAACAGTAACATAACAAAAGCATGCTGCAAAGATTAGTGGCAGGGAAAATTAATGAATAATGTAGCAAGATCTTAAACTAGATTATCACACCGAGGTAGCTTGTCAGAGCACTGGGTAGCTTATTTGACAATCCATCTTTCTCAGCAGTGACTGAGTATGTGTTGGCCAGCCTCATTAGAACACCTCGGTGCAGCTCCTGTCCAGCATTCTTATACATTAAGTTTATGCCAAAAGACAAAGCGCCGGTGGGATAATGTTTGAAGCCACAAGTCACATCATACTATACCTATTTCCACATAAGCCAAGAGGCATTAGCTCGGGGTCATCAACAAAAACAAAAATAAAATAAAACAACTTTCCATGACAAGCACTTATTTCATCAATGAAAGTATGTGAAGTTCTCATAGAAATGTCCACTAAATATTCAAGCACAAAAAGCTGTTTTGAAGTAATTCAGACAACATCTGTCTCGATCCGCACTAAATTGGTTAACACAAATAAACAAAACGATGCAAGTAGACTAGCCCATTATATTAGCTGGGTTTAAAACTTAGGGTATCATTGCCATGGCATGCAAATGTTTTCTGAAATATTTACATACCCAGTAATATTTTGTCAGAATAAACACTGTCTAGCTATGCCAAAGCCCTCTGCGAGGACTGCAGGAAGAGGAGCAGAGGGTAATAAAATTTACATAGGAAATCATGATCTGAATAGAATTCTGCCCAAGATCAAGAGGAACAGATCATATTTGCTTGTCTAAACCAGAATATCTAAGTCTGATTTTCCCTTTTCTTTTGGTATTCTTTTAAAAAATATATATTTTTATTGATTTCAGAAAGGAAGGGAGAGGGAGAGAGAGAGAAACATCAATGATGAGAGAGAATCATTGATTGGCTGCTTCCTGCACAACCCACCCTGGGGATGGAGCCCACAACCCGGGCATGCGCCCTTGACCGGAATCGTTCGAACCTGGGACCTTCCAGTCTGTAGGCTGACGCTCTATCCACTGAGCCAAACCAGCTAGGGCTAAGCCTGATTTACAATGGAAAAACTCACTCTGGTTGAGCAGGACTAGGCCATCCGGTTCTGTCCTGCTGAGCTTTTTGTGGCTCCCGGAGTGGACACACACAGGTGGCCAGATAACAGAGGCCGGGACAGTGGTTCATCAGGATGTGGCACGGTTTTCCAGTGAATTATGCTTGGGGGCCAAGAGTGTAGTTTTCAAAAAAATATGCATTTTTATTGATTTCAGGGAGGAAGGGAGAGGGAGAGAGAGATAGAAACATCAATAATGAGAGAGAATCATTAATTGGTTGCCTCTAGCATGCCCTCCATTAGGGATGGAACCTAAAACCCAAGCATGTGCCCTGACTTGGAATGGAACCATGACCTCTTAGTTCATAGGTCAACGCTTAACCACTGAGCCATGCCAACTGGGCAGTAGAGCAGTTTATTTGTTTAGAACAAACTCCAGAGTCTGAAAAATAGTTGGCCTTACACATATTGCCCAGGGTGAATGACAGGGGCAGGTTTAGCATGATCAGCTACAGGGTACTATCCTTTGCTCCCTGGATTTCTTTCTCTTTTCTCTGGCACCTTTTCATTTTCTGTGTGATCTTTGGTTATATGTTTTCGCCACAGCTCTGCCACTATTTAATGACTAAGTCATGTACCTCTCCCAGCTATTGTGAGCTTCATCTTTAAGTTCCCTTTTAGCTGCTGTGCCAACCTGTGTTTACATAATTTAAAAACTTCCTTAGGGCTCAGCTGACATAGCTCAGTGGTTGAGCGTCGATCTATGAACCAGGAGGTCATGGTTCAATTGCCAGTCAAGGTACATGTCAAGTTTGTGGGGTTGATCTCCAGTGTGGGATGTGTACGAGGCAGCCAATCAATGATTCTCTCTCACCACTGATGTTTCTATTTCTCTCTCCCTCTCCTTTGCTCTCTGAAATAAATAAAAAATATATATATAAAAAAACCCCACAAAACAAAGAAAAAAAAACTTTCTTAGGCATTTAGGGCTGAAGTAGTGATATTTTCCTAAGAAAATGCATATATAAAAGGATACAACGTCGATGGATCATCTATTTGCTAATGATCAATTATCAACTTTATTTGAAAAAATAGCTGGATTGTGCAGTTAGCAGGGAATGCAGACAAAGGGTTCCCCAGAGATTGTGGAGCAGTTATTTTTTGACTGGAGTTGGAGGAAGTAAGATACAGCTTTTGTCTGAGATACTGCCCCAGGAATAAAGCTGAAGGGTGGGGGCTACACTGGGGGAGTGCTGAGCCCCTGGAGACACAATGGCATTATGAAGGGAAGAGCAGAGGCCCACTCATGACCAGGTCTGAGTACATTAAGACTCTGCTCTGAGCAGACCAAGGATATGAACACATAAAGAAGGCCAAAGCAAGGAGCTGATAACCCAACAACTTTCTCTGATCCTGCCTGAAAATGTTTTTAGAGCTTTCAAGACATAAAATCGTCTAATGTATGTAATATTCAGAGATGTCACTCATGACCAGACTAGCAGAGTTTATTAAACATTAAAAAAATTTACAATAAACTGGAAAAGTTTTCAAAAAGTCATATCTGGGAATATGGGTTATTTTTAATGTAATCGAAGAGATGGCATCAACCATGCTATGGAGAGGGATGTTTCAAATTCATGGCAATCTATTTATACTTTCTGAGTCGACAAAGGAATCTACCTAAGGCTTCAAGATTCTAGAGAGCCACTCCCAGCAGAATATTAACTGCACATGTCAGGAATGTACAGCTGGATGTTAAAAATAAAAATCTCTTTGTTACTGCATGAACATAAAGATATGTAGTCATCTGAAGTAATTTGTAGCAGAATCACAAAGAAGGTATTTGTAAGAAGAGGTAGCTGTCTGTAAATCTAACCAAATGAGATTTAAATGCCCTTT
This sequence comes from Myotis davidii, assembly GCF_000327345.1. Taxonomy (NCBI): domain Eukaryota; kingdom Metazoa; phylum Chordata; class Mammalia; order Chiroptera; family Vespertilionidae; genus Myotis; species Myotis davidii. Next base: position 3,519,631 of record NW_006287904.1, on the reverse strand, counting down.
CTCCCCTAGTTATATCAGAAATACACATTGTTAACAACTCTGAAAATATGTGGAGTATAGAGAAGAAACTACCACAATGTGTGTCTTCTTTTTCATTGAATATTGTAAGTTTGACTATAATAGACAATAGGGGCTAAGCCATTTGTGTTTTGTGAATTATTTGTATTTGCACTTTTTTTTCATAAACATATATCCCTTTTTTCACTAAAATCTTTAAGGCTGTGGTTGAATATGAGTACAGTTATTCTTCTATTCTTGTTTTTAAAATGTTATTTATTTTATTTTATTTTAATGTAATTGTATGTATTTAAGGTATACAACATGATCTTTCATACACATATAACCAGTGAAATTATTACTACAGTCAAGCTAATTAATATTTAAACTCCTCACATAGTTACCATTTTTGTGTGTGGTAAAAGTACTTGAAATCTACTCGTTTAGCAAATTTCCGGTATTCTGTATAATATTAAGTATAATCATCATACTGTACATTAGATCTCTAGATTATTCATCCTACATAACTGCAAATTCTTGTTTAAACTACTCTAGACCCTATCATTAGGACCTCTAATATGCAGCATAATTAATATTACCTAAGAATTTTGATACTTATAATGTATTTCTCAGTAAGAGATATGTCATATATATACATATATATAATATAATACCCCAATGGTGCATGAATTCGTGCACTGGGCCTCTAGTGTGTGTGTGTGTGTATATATATATATATGTATGTATATACAGGCCCTATAAGCTGAGAAGTTTGATATGAATATGATGAATTAATTTTTGTTGTTGTTAATTCTCACCTGAGGATATTTTTTCCATTGATTTTTAGAGAGAGGGGAAGGGAGGAGAAGAGTCAGAGAGAGAGAAGCATCAATGTGGGAGAGACATATCAATGGGTTGCTCCCACACCAGGGCCAGGAATGGAGCCTACATCCGAGGTACATGCCCTTGACCAGAATCAAACCCAGGACCTTCAGTCCACAGGCTGGGACTCTACTTTAACCAAGCTGGGTAGGGCAGTGATGACTTAATTTAAAGACTATCCATTGAGTTCTCCAAAGGCCAGTGATTTTTATTAGGTCTTCTATTAAGTTAAAAAAACAAGCAACCCTAGAATCCTGGCAAAACAGGAATCTGAGTGCAACTTAAAAGTAAGAACACAGAATTTCAAACATCTAATTGCCTTTCTTCCAACCAGGGCTCATTCTTGGCACCTAATCTGGCATCTTCTAATTCTAGAACCTTTCACCCAGTGTAGTCTCTTCAGTTTTATAGTCTTAATGTCTTCCTTTCCTTCATGCCAACTATTGGAAACATCTATATATATATATAAAAGGCTAATATGCAAAGTGTCCCCTCCGAGTTTGACCAGGAATTCAATCACTCACTATGACGTGCGCTGACCACCAGGAGGAAGTGTGGAACATGGTGGGCGACCAGCAGTGGTGGCGGTGGCGAGGTGCTGAGGGAGCGAGGGAAGGAGGAAGTGCGGAGGTGGAGAACCTGATCCACCCTGATCACAGGCCAGGCCTACGGACCCTACACATGCATGAATTTCATGCACCGGGGCTCTAGTGTGTTTATAAAGGAGACATCACTTTCACAACAATTGGGTAGAATAAGTACTTCAATTGAACCAAATATACTTTGTTCTCAATTACCCCTCAATGCAAAGCTCTCCCTCTGAGGGGCTCAGGCAAGGCCCTGTTCTCATCCTGCAGACATTACGTGGGGAGACTGAATCACATAAAGAATGGTATTGCAACATGATGATAGAAGAAAGAACAGAGGAAAGGTCCCTCACTCACAGTAAGAGGAGGTGGAGAAAAAATATTTCACTCACAGAATCATCTAAACGTCTCTTATTATATTACTGTGGGGTCTTTGTTTTAAAGATGACTGCTAAGAGTAGTTTTTTGGTTTGTCTGTTGGTTTTTTTCCTCTAGGGAACCACGTAAAAAAAAAAAAAATCACTGCTGGCTAGTATTCTGGAACCTGTAAGACAATTGATTTTACAAATGTGGTTGGTTAAAAAAAAAAAAAGTCTAAATAGTTTTCAGTTTATTGCCCATCTGTGACTTGATTTTTGCTGACCTGATAATAATTAAAAAATGTAAAGGACAGCAAATCTTTTACCTAGAAACCTTTCTCACACCTTACGCATAGGAAAATCAAATAGTAAACGCACTCTTATTGACTCATGGAATGAAAAGAAGGTTTCGTCTTGTCTGTTTTAATTTTCTGTACCTCACCATCCTGTCACATTAGCAGCTGTGGCACAAGACTTCGGAGCTTGGGACTTATTTCTGGCATGGTCAGTGACACTTTATAGGACCATATGGCCCCTAATAAATAATACAACAGAAGAAGTTCCTGGATACCCAATGAAACATTCACTTCAGTGTGGATCCAATGATGTCATTACCCCTTTCGTGTGAGCAAATGAAAATCACATAAAACAGCCCCTGCCTGGTATTTCTCAGCAGGCAGGAGCTTCACCCAATACATCAAATACTTAATATTAAACTATATAAATCGGCTTCAGGGAAATATTGACGACTGACTGCTGTATCTTTACACCGTATTATGTTACAGTTTTCACAATGCACTGTTGAAAAAATGTCATCCTCAGTAAAAACATTCAAAATTGCTGCAAGTCCACCAGCTTCCCTGGCTTCCCTACATTTATTTAATAGTGTGTCCTATAAGACAGCAAAATTCTAAAGCAAAGGTGATAGTGAAGTTGAGGGGACTCAAATATCTGTGGACTTTACAGAGCGAAGGAAGCAGAGGACATTTTTTAGTATTTTGGTTCCATTTTTAAAAATTCACTGTTAATAGAGTGCAAACATAAATCTCAAATTGGTTCCTTAGGTAATACAAAACCAGGGATTGCTGTTATTGTGTGTATCTGTGCTCACTATGGCACTAAGTATTTGAAATCCTGCAATGACTATCGAGGATAAAGAGCAGGATCACTCTGATCCCAAATCATCTTGTACTTTAGAGCAACTTCTATACTTTTCAAAAAGTCATTCATCTGAAACTCAAGTAGAAAAGCTGCTTCTACATGCTCAACAGCACAACCATAACAGCTATATCTGGACTTCAATCCCAGGCACCATTATGAGGGTTGAGGAGATGTCATAATAGGGGACGTAGCCATGAGTCTGTCCTCACGGCCCCTTGGGTAGATCACATGGGTCTCTTCCATTGAAAAGATTGACCCAATGTTAAAACATCAATTCTTCATGTCTATAGGGTACCAGGACTATTCAATATTAGCCCAGTGTTTTACAATGTTTTAAGGAACTTTTTACATCCATGACTTAAGTCAATCTCACTGCATCTACATAGAGGGAGTAGCTTTTAAATAATAAAAATAATGCACTCAATTATTTAATGACTTGCTCAGGTTCTATAGCAATACTAGAACCCAGATCCAACATCTTCTCCTAGTTGAGGCGCCTTCCCTAAATATCAATGGTAACATAAACAAGTAGTTCTCATAACAAATTAATACATGGAAAGCAGACATGCCATCATACTCTGAGTATAATATGCCAGCCCCTTAGCTAACATAATCCTGTAAGATTCCACTATCCTATATAATAAAAGCCTAATACACCAAGTGTTTGGTCATCCAGTTGGCTGTTCAACCAATCAAAGTATAATATGCTAATGATATGCTAAGGCTGCTCAACTGCTCACTATGATGTGCACTGATCACCAGGGGGCAGATACTCCGACCCGTGGGTTAGCTTGCTGCTGGGGTCCAGCCAATAGGGACTGAGTGAGATGGGCCTGACATTCCCTGGAGCTCTCCTGCGGTCCCTCCCTGGCTGGCCAACCTCTCATGTCCCTCTCTGACCTGATCATGCACTGGTGGGGTTCCTCGGCCTGGCCTACACTCCCTTTAGGGGATGTCAGAGAGCTAGAATGACCCGTCGCCATGACATGCACTGACCACCAGAGGGCATGTGCTCAATGCAGGAGCTGCCCCCTGGTGGTCAGTGTGCTCCCACAGGGGGAGTGCCACTCAGCCAGAAGCTAGGCTCAAGGCTGGTGAGCACAACAACGGTGGTGGGAGCCTCTCCCCCATCTCTGTGGAAGTGCTAAGGATGTCTGACTGACGGCTTAGGCCTGCTTCCAGAGGCTTCTGGACTGCGAGAGTGCACCGGCAGGCTAAGGGACCTCTCCTCCCTCCCCACCCTACCTCGAGTGCATGAATTTTGTGCACCGGGCCTCTAGTTTCTGATGAATAAAGAGAAATACATGTTTATTAAGCATGTGATATATGCTAAGCACTGTTCAAGGTCCTTCATAAATAATTTCCTGGGGTGGGGGGCACTGGGCTCATTTATTACTATCTCTGTATGGATCACTGAGTTTAGGTTAGGAATCTACTAAAGACTCTTCTTGGTTTAAGATGACAAAGCTCAATGACTTAAGATTCATGGAGAAAACTGATACCCTTTCTGAAAGCATGTAAATCAACCATGTCTCCCCCGCATTGCGTACACCTCTCCTCAAATGTGCTAACCCCCCTCCGCTGCCACAGTCAACACTTCTCTCATTGGGCAAAGCTGGTGCTCATATATTTGGATTAAATGTCACCATAGCATAGTAATTCCATCCCTGGACCAGTGATTCGCTAGGTGCTTCGTCTTCTCTTGAGACCACCTGGATCTAACTAATGTCTGATACCTTCAATTACTTATTAGTCCCCCTACAACGTAAGCATCAAACGGGTACCATTTCTGCCTATTTTTATTTATTATTGAATCATTAACACCTAAAATGACGCCTGGAAATATAAGTGGCTCAATGAATAGTTGGTTTATTAACTGATCATTCCAAAGCAGAGATAGAAAAACCCACCCAGGCTCTAGCTTATTTATCAGCTTCTATTTTCATCACACTATCTGAGTTCATCTGGATTAAAGAATTTAACAAAGATAATAATCCTGTGTTGTAACAGAATGCTCACCATTTACAAAGCATAAATCTCAACATGTTCAAGTTCAGGTAGAGCACAGACTTCCCACAGGCCCCGCTTCCCACAGCGGAGCGGGTACAATGCTCATGCCAATCTTCCTGCTTGCGGTTCCGTGCATTAGGCAGGTCCTGACGCCCACAGGGCCAGTCCTCAGGATGACAATGGTGGAGCTGAAAATAGCACCTCTCTGTCCTCCTGTAGAACCTACAATTTCCTCACCTGATAAAATTGTGAGTAACTACTAGTCCTGCCTAATTTATAAAGTGTTTTGTTAGTAAAGGTAAAATTAGATGATTCATAGAATGTCCTTTGAAAAGTAAAATATGAGGCTTTTAATCCTTTGCTTTTCTCTATGTATGTAGTGCCTTTTCTTCACATGAAAGAATAGTTTTAAGCATTTCCTCCTCAGTGGAGAGAATGCTGAAATGTTTTCTAGAAGCTGTTACCTCCCAGGTATCCAGTGTAACCACAACATCCCTTCTCTATTGCCCATGATACCAGCCTAAACATTTCACCAGGGATAACTCTTTGGGGTTTCGAAGCTATCATCTGAGAAACACACTCTACTCTTCTCTGGGCAGCCATAACCATGGCTAGAATCAAGAGTGATACGTAATGCCAACTACTACCTAATGAGGAACTGGGGAAATATAAAAAAAGAAAGATTTCTCAGGGGAGGAGAAGATGTCCCTGGAAAGTTCAGGAGTGAAAGGTGTTCCTATAATGGGTTGCTGATAGGGGTGAAGATTTAATTCTGAGCAGCCCTAACACCAAATGGCAAGGCCTCAGGGATCCCAGTGGGTAGAAATAGAAAAGTCTTCAGTCTTTCCTGTATTAAACTCTAAACTTGGGCCGGTCAAAAGCCCCTTTGGCTTAAACTCCTAGCATGTGCTGTTAGGTATGTGCACAATTTAGAGGTGTTTTTCCTTCTTTCTTACTGGGACAGCAGTTTATAAATCCTGTTTTCCAAAAAGAGAAGTGGGGCACAATACAGACAACAGGCTTGGTGAAGGCCCTTCATTGATTGAACTGCCCTCAGAACCTCAGTTGCTAAACGCCACCTTTTGTCTGTTGCCACGACTTGCTTGACTTCACGTAGGACACTAAAGCCTGGCACCGCCAAGAGTGAGTGCAAAGCCGACTATTGAATAACCCAGGGGAGGGCTCTGCTGCCC
>NW_006287904.1:3512538-3513417 GCF_000327345.1 Myotis davidii | reverse complement strand
TCCCCGCTCCCTCCACCTGAGTTCAGCCGGTACATCCGACACAGAAGAGAGGAAAATGAACTCGTAATGAAGCCCACGAACCCCAGCGAGCACCAGCTGTCTCTAGAGAGTACTTGAGAGAAAACTATGCAAGCTTTAAATTGTTCCTCGGAATTTAATTATTGAAAATCTTGGTTTGGGGATGCTATCTACTCGTCAATGCATTTTTATGACTTCACACAAAAGCTATTCTCAGGAACGAGAGAGCGAAGACATTAAGATGGGCCTACACAGTGAGATTTTGTGCTGTTCTATTTAACAAGCATTTATTGAGTATTCAATAGGTCCAGGAACAGGGGACTAGATATGTAAAGACAGATAAAAATGTTCAGGTTTTCAAGGACTTTATAGTCAGAGACAAACAATATAATTATGACACATTGGGGGATGCGCTGTATTTGTTCTTTAACAGAGCGTGTTATTGAGAAATAAGAAGATGCCCTAGCTGGTTTGGCTCAGTGGATAGAGCGTCAGCCCCTGGACTGAAGGGTCCTAGGTTTGATTCCAGACAAGGGCATGTACCTCAGTTGCAGGCTCGATCCCCGGCCCTGGTCAGGGGATGTCGGGGAAGCAACCAATTAATGTGTCTGTCACATCGATGTTGTTTTCTCTCTGTCTCTCTCCCTCCCTTCCACGCTCTCTAAAATAAAATTTAAAAAAAATCAATGAAAAAATATCCTCAGGTGAGGATTAACAAAAATCAAAACAAGAAATAAAAAGACTAACTGGTCTTAGTACTTCTTTTCTCTACCTCCTCCTATAAGAAAAAAATTCACTGTTGTAGATCCAAAGGCCAGTTGAAGGGGAAAAATTGGATATGACTCTCCAGGGTAGAGGGAG
>NW_006287904.1:3510734-3512463 GCF_000327345.1 Myotis davidii | reverse complement strand
TCTGAGCTTCTCCCAAGAACTAAGCACTGAGGACAGAATTGCAGGTAGGTGTGCTTCTGGCTGGTGGGTGACAGAAGGAGAGCTATGATGTGGCCTCCATGGTCAATGCTGGGAACCAAGGAGAGGTGCCCAAGGGACAGATGGCAGAGCCCACACCAGACCACTTCCTTCCTCTTTTGACAACATACACATTCCAGTTTCTGGCATATCTCACGGCAGGAGGTGGAAGGCTTTGCAATAACTACGATTAAAAGCTTTGCCACTGAGATAAAAAGGGGCCTCTGGACAGATTAAGGATCGCCAAAGGAACTTTTAAAAGTGGTAATTCCTGCACTTGAAGTTTGGATAAATGCAAACCTCTTCCTGTCACTCCTCTGTTCATTTTCAACAACCTTGCAGTTTTAGGTGTATGGATTTACATTCTCCTTCTAACTGTTCTCATCTAACTTCTGAAGGATGGTGCCCACTGAACCAGTCAGGGATCCTTACTTGCCAGCAACAGAAACCCAACCCTAATGCATTCAAGCAAAATGCCATGCCCTAGAAAAATACCGGGCGCAGTGAATTAAGAAACATTAGAGAATCAAGGCAGGAAATACGGCAGTTGCAGAAGTGAGAACCAGAATTACTGGGATAGTCCCTATTGTGCAGGACACATCCATGGGGCCAAAGTGGATACCAGACATTTCTGCCTTTTTGTGCCTCTAAGTTTCAAATCCCAGAGAAGAGCCCCACCAAGTTCATATGTTCACCTTTTTTCTAGGACAAGGCCCCTAACATTCTTAATTTCCAGACGGATTCTAATGCATTAAGAACTATTTCTTCAGAACAAGGGCAAGGTGTTGTTTGGAAAAAGAAACTGATAGTGGGCGAGTTAAGGAGAACAATTACACAGTGTATCTCATGGCTTTGGGTCATTGCCAGTTACCACTCTTCCTGCACTGTCCACCCACCCCGAGGCTTGCTGCCTCCCATAGCCTGCCCCGCTCACGGCTCTTCCTGTTCTTCAGACTTGCCATCATCTCAGAGCTTCATGCTCTTCTCCTCATGCTCTACACTCCACTTTATAGGATTCTTATAATAAAACAAGAAAACGCAGGTAATAGATATGACATGGTATAGCTTGAACTCTGAACTAATATAATAAATATTAGATGCTATCTGCAGTCAATTAACTTGAATGTAATTTTTTTCTTGGAGCTATCTAGGTTCTGAATTGTGCTAGAAAGATCTATATAGGCCCCAGGGGAGGCAATCCACGGGACCAGGAAACTCTTTGCCCTCTGTGGGCCCCTTGTTGCTTATCTCCACCTCTCAGATTTCATCTCCCTATACACAAGCCTGTAGGTCTTTCCTTGGGGCAAGAGCACTTGTGTCTGGGTCAAGTAAGAAGGTAACTCTCCCTGGGGTCTGTGTGGTTACTCAAAGTCAGAATATTCAGGAACAAAAGAAGATCCTAACCAGCACCACACCTAAATGAGACCCGTCCACCTGGATTGCCCTGGTATCATCTTTAACCTCTGGCTTTACATGAAGGGTGATTCAGAGCTCCAGAGGAGCTTCTAGAAACCCATAATGGACTAGAAGTTTCAATCAGGTCTTACTGAATTGATATTATATGAAGTCTAGAGGTGGTGAGTCCAGAGCCTACCTCTATTCGCTAGCTTTAGTCAGAGATGGCATCAGACTTAGGATGAAATACCAAGCAATGAGCAGAAGACACACACAA
>NW_006287904.1:3506178-3510531 GCF_000327345.1 Myotis davidii | reverse complement strand
TGTCTCTCAATCCTGTTCTTTGTATGCCAGACTCATTCATCAAACTGCTATTTCACTTTTCCATTTGGAACTCACACCTGCATCTCAAATTAACTGGTCCAAAACAGAAATCTTAATTTTGCTATTTTATTTCCCAGGCGTATTCTTTTTCTAGTCTTTCCCACTTAATTAAAGGCCGTCAACCAGAACTCAATTGCTAAAGTCAGAAATTTAGCATCATCCTTGACTTTTCCTTTTCCCAACCTCCCATTCTGCTATATCAGTAAATCCTAGAAATTTAATCACAAAGATACCTCAACTATATCAACTTCTCTCTGTTTCTACTGCCAATACTTTAGTCTAAGACATTACCATCTCTTGCCTGGTATATTAAGTATGAAGAGTTCTGTCTTACTTTTTCCATACCTACAAATCACTTTTCTACTAGCGGGTTTTGGGCAAAACTCAGGAGTTGTCACTCAAATTCTGGCCCCTCCCTTTCTTTCACTACCTTCTTCCCATCAGGTCCTTTAACCCACTCAGATCCCCAGAGGTCTCTGGCTTCCTCATCGCTCTCTAAGGACCATGGCTCCGCACTGTGGCCGCTCTCAAAGCCAGGCAGTGCTCCATATACCTGACTTCCTCTTGCCTTCTCTGCATACTCTGACTCCCATAATGTTGAGTCAAATCCCAAGTTAAGAAAGATTATTCCATCCTTTGGAAACCACCCTTCAGTTTTATACGTGGGTAGTCCAAGATTCACAGAGACAAAGGCATTTCCATAAAAGTATATGGCTTGGATAAAAAGCCACTTTGTACTTTTATGAGCCTTTGGAGAATTCTGCCCAGGGGATGGAAAAACTTAACTGTCTTTGTGTGTAAGATTTTTTCAATAAAATGTATGTGAATATTACTAATGGATGCACTTATATAGAATTAGAGATTTCAAATATGCTAGTAAGAATGAAAGTACAGCTTTGGGATCATGTGGTTCAAAGTCCATGATTTATCAATGAAGCAATTTAACCTTAGGGACAACCAGACTCAGAGTTTCACAGTCTGTCCAGACCTCCTGGAGCTACTGCTCTTTCCAAAACATCTTGCTTTCTCTGTTGAAATTAAATGTTATGAGATTGCTTTGTAATACAGAAGGTATAGGAGGTAAATATTTAATAATAAAAATATTTATGTTTTTTTTTAATCCTCACCAAGGATATGTACTGTTTTTTTTTAAAAAAAATTATTTTAGAGAGAGAAGAAGGGAGGAAGAGAGAGAGAAACATCAATGTGAAAGAGAAATGGATTGGTTGCCTCTTGGATGTGCCGTGACTGGGGATTGAACCCACAACCTAGTTATGTGCCCTGACCGGAAATCCAATCGGCAACCTTTTGGTGTATGAGATGATGCGCCAACCATCCAAACCACCTGGCCAGGGCCAGTAATATTTATTGCTTACTTAAATATCCAAGGCTTTGTTCTAAGCGTTTTATGTGTGTTAATGTATTTCTTGCCAAAGTAGAAATCTATAAGTTAAAATTAGTTTCCAAATTTTATAAATAAGGAAACGGAGGCTCGGAGAGTTCACTATGTTTATTGCCCAGTGTAGGCAATACTGACTAAAGTGGGATTATGATTCCAACCAGTGAGGCTGCAATCCCAAGCTCTGTTCTGTGGGTGAGTTGGAAGTAACATTCACTGTGCACTGTTCTGTTTGGTGTTACGAAGCACTTTTACCTGCATTAGTTGAGCTACCCCAATGCAGCCCAGATGTCACCTGGAGACACACTGTCATTGGTGACAAAGTCTATTGCATCTGTGATAGGAAACCTGTAAGTCTTCTGGAGTTTCTTCTGGAATCTTACATGCTGTTTACTGTTTAACACCCCCAAACAGACACCTTCCCAACGTTCATTCACTAGAGTCTCCCACATGGAAGCCTTTTTGTGCAGCAGTTCTTCACTGAGATTTGTGGATAATGGGTATGGGGTTGTCAGGCTGTACAATCAACAAACAGGTTAAACCTGGTTATTACTGGGCAGTGGCTCTCTTAGGAAGACCTTGAGCTATTTTCCCTGGTTGAGAACCCACAGAGGCCCCACCTTCCTCATCCTAGTGGGCTTCTCCCCAGTTCTAGAAACTTGAAAATTCATGTGTATTGTGGAGGGCAGTTTAATCCTCTTTATTTTAAACACTTTCTTTCTTATCAGGCCTCAAAGCCACTATTGTCACAGCCAAAAGTCCCATCATTTTGTTTTGCTAAACAAAGGGTTACCTGCTCCAGGGGGGGAATGATAAAGTATTCCTGAGGGGTAGAAGCTGCTGCAGTCAATTGTGGTTTTAGATCTCTCTCCCTTACTCTTATAATAATCTTATCAGGTAGAAATAACCACATTGTAGCAGAGAGGAGATGGCAGTTGAGAGAGGTTAAGTGACAAGGCCTTGGGTCATGCCCTGAGAATAGAGAGGAACATGTGTTCCACTCAGGGTCCTCCAATTCCAATTCTTGTGTTCTTAAAATTAGTTTCCCTCTCTGTTTATTCTCTATCAGCAGTTCTAGATCGAAATTTTTGCATAACTTGTCATACGTCTGCACATGTTCTCATACCTTCTCAACATCCTACACATCTTCCACATAAATGTATATCTAACCTTTTCCAAAATTCATTTTGTGATACTATCACTTGACAGTATATTTGTAATTCTACCTTTCTTTCTTTATCATTCCAACCCATTCCACTTAATCTGCTGATGAATTCTTCCTTCCTTCTTGGTTCCTATTATCATTGGGCCTCAAGATGTATACTAGCCTAAAACCCTACATCAAATCTCCCAGGTAAACAATTCAGATCCCAAGTGAAAGAAGAATTTCTTTTAAAGTGAAGCAAACATATACTGATGAATTCTGAGCACATATCCATTGAATACTTTCCATTTGAATATTTAGGCAGGTTATTTTATACCTAATATTTAACAGCATGATGGTACCCATTCCAGCAAAGTAAATCTCATTACCTTTTTAATCAAACCAGTCAGGGAAAAAGACCCAACAATTCTACATTAAGGAGCTGAAATACTTTGGTGTACAGGGAGCTGCTGAACTATAATAATGGAGAGGAAACAATTGACATTGGACCAAATTCTTAGCAGAGTGTTTTGTACTTAAGGCATAAGCATAATATGATAATACCTAAAAGTAGCTATCTTGCTTTTGGGAAAACACTTTTTTTCTCACTTGAAATTGGTCACTTCTAAGATTCCAACTATCTCTATGATTCTGTGTATAATAATCTAATTTTTGGAGCTATTTAAGACATAGCTTTAAAGATGTGCATGTTTCTAATTTGAGAAAGGGCTCGGACTTATTTTTTATTAGGTGTATTTCTGGCTCATTGGAAGGATGCTAACCTAGACCCAGACTAACCCAAACCCAGACTCGTGGCCTAGTAGCAGAAGGAAAATTTTAGTCTGTTATTACTGTCCAAGGAAGAAAGCTTTTGGAACCAACCACATCTTCCCAGTGTTTTTAAGTGGACAGAAAATGTAATTGCACTGCTAGATGATATTGTTATTTACTGACTTATATCCCATCCTTCACAAGATCAAAAGGACTGCAGAATTTCAAGCAACACTTTTCCTCTCCTAAGGCTTGCTTATTATTTCTGCAGCAATAGCGGGTTACAAAGGTTAAGTATGTAGAGCTTTGCGCTCTTTTTGATGTGTGAATCAATCCACTATCAGCCACTGAACTGGGCTTAGGGGAAGTGAAAATTCAAAATCCAGGCATACACTCCAAAGTAAGGCACTTCCCTGAGGTGTCCTTTATGTGATGGGTATTCTCCTGAGGATTTAAACTAAGGCAGGACTTTACTGCTAGTGCAAATGACTCTTGCAACAGAAAATAATTTTCCTCTTGAAGCAAATCCACCATGGATGCACATTATAGAACTGTTGTATACATTCAGACTGGGACCTCCTCAAGGGCAAGGCCTATAATTTATTCATGCTGTGTCCTCAAAGAGTTTCCTGTCTGACATACAGTATGTTCAAAATAAATGATTGTTCCTAGGTTCTTCCTTGATACGGAACCATGTTGAGGTATAATAAGCAAATGGCATTTTAATGGGGAGTACATTGGCTCTATAGATTGCTTTGGGTAGTATGGACATTTTAATGATATTGATGCTACCAATCCATGAACACGGTATATTCTTCCATCTGTTTATGTCTTCCTCTATCTCTTTTATCAGTCCTGTAGTTTTCCGAGTATGGGTCATTTACCTCTTTAGTTAAGTTTATTCCTTGGTATCTTAATACTTTTGGTGCAATGGTAAATGGAATTGTTTTTTAAATCTTTCTTTCTATAAATTCACCAG
>NW_006287904.1:3489397-3506088 GCF_000327345.1 Myotis davidii | reverse complement strand
TGTTTTTTTTCTTGCAATTTGTTTATGTAATGTATCACGTTTATTGATTTGCGGACATTGTACCATCCTTGCATCCCTGGGATAAATCCTACTTGGTCATGGTTTATGATCTTTCTGATGTACTGCTGGATCTGATTTCCTAAGATTTTGATGAGGATTTTGGCATCTGTGTTCATGAGGAATATTGGCCTGTAATTCTTTTTCATTGTGTTGTCTCATATAATTCACTTTGTCACATGATGGGATTACAAATATGGAATTCTCAATGTTGAGTAGTTAAATTCATGTAACATTACTTTGTGATTTTCAAACCAAGGAAGCTATCATTGAAAGGCACAGATGCTAGCAGTATCAGCAAGAAAATTATAATGAATTCATGTTTTGATTCTAAATTCACCTGAGTAGCAGTAATGTTTAAAAAAGACTGTTTTTTTTTTCCAGATATCTGTAGCTTTCTGCTTACAGAGACATTAAAGCATTGCCATTCTTAATTATAGACTGTAGAAACACTTAATTAACAGTACCTTTTTAATTGGATTGATGAGAGAGGGGGGGGGGAGAGAGATCCACTTATTTATGCATTCATTGGTTGACTCTTATATGTGCCTTGACTGGGAATCGAACACACAACCTTGGCATATTGGGATGATGCTCTAACCAATAGAGTCATCTGGCCAGAGTTATTAACATTCCATTTATATAGTGCCTTACATCCAACATTTTCTTCAAAAGTGAGCAGCTTGACCAGAAATGTACATACTCTTGTAGTGATGGACCTTGAGTTTGAGTAAAAAAAAAATGTATCACATTAATGTGGCCAAACATATCTTCCAAATATGACAAATCATGAATAAACTCTGTTCTGGAAAAGTAAAAAAATAAAATAAAAAAAATAAATTAAGCAAATGGCCTGGTGAATCTACACATTTTATTCATTCATTCAACAACTTGAATTGCAACTATTTTTTTTAATAAAATTGTATTTATTTAGTATTCTAGTTGAACTGATCTTCATATTCCCATTGGGCTATTTTAAAAAATCTAATTCCATTTTAGCATTATGCTAGCTGTATAGTATTAATGGGAAAGCCAGCATTTTTCTAGGTTCTAGAATGTAATATTGCGTTTAATATTCTAATTCTTTGGAGATTTGATAGACTTCATCCATAAAACTATCTAGGCTGAGGACCTTATTTGCAACTAATCACCATTGCAAATTTATTTTTGCAAATAAAGTATGTGGATTTTAATGAAATAACATTCCAGAGATATGCACAGCATGAATCCAGCATCTCCTGTAGCTTCCAATAGATTCTATTTATTTATTTTAACAATGTGTAATTCTTGAGTATATAAATAGAAGCCATTGGAACTCTTATCGCTAAGGACCAGCAAAGAATGCTGACTTTTAAATTCCTTAAGCAAGATTCATAACTTCAACAATCAATTTTTCTATTCAAATGTGTTTCCTGTAATGTATTACCTATTTCAGAAAGAACGTTTTCACCTAACACATATTTATATTTTTTACTTGCTTACAAAAATTAACAGTAAATAAGTATATGTGAAGCATTTTTTTGAGTACTTTGGGCAAATTTTCAAACTTTCTTACTCTGTTATTAGACTCTTCTAAATCAGTTTAGTAATTTTAATCTCCTTAAAAAAGGCATTTCGTCCTGATTTTCAAATGTATTAGCATGGAATGATGTTTTTATATTTAATCTTTCATATGTCTAAGATTCTGTCCTCAATAATATTTAACATATTCACAATTTATTTTTATAAGTTTTTCAAAAGTGTTATTTTAGTGACCTTTTATAAAAACACTTTTTTCAAATGTATACTTGTTCTTTTTATTTTTCTAAGCATTATAAGTTATACATGATGAATTTAATATCTTTTTTCTTCCCCTCTTGAAGGTTGATCTTATTATATTTTAACATTTTAACTCGGGTACTTAGCTCAATCATTTATTTTTATTAAATAATGAAAGGAAAGTCACTCAATCAAATAATAACATTAATAAAAAAATTGGCAATTACTGAAAGAAGTACAAATAGTCCAAAAACATATGAAGAATTTCCCGGCTACACAACAAGAAACATAGAATTATTTTAGAATAAAGCATGTTTCCCACTATTGGTTTGGTAAAGACTAAAAATAGCAATAGCGCTCAAAGTTAGAATTATTTCTGGGGGAAAAAACATTATGTGCTGTTGATGGGGCTAAAACTTGGCATCAGGTTTTAGAGGTTTTGCTTCTTTTTCAGGTGTATACCTTCTTTATGAAAATATTTTTATTGATTTTAGAGAGGAAGAGAGAAGGAGAGATAGAAACATAAATGATGAGGAGAATCATTGATCGGCTGCCTCCTGCATGTCACACACTGGGGATTGATCCATCTGCCCTGACCAGAAATTGAACCTTGACCTCCTGGTTCATAGGTCGATGCTCAACCACTGAGCCACACCAGCTGAGCCAGGTGTATACCTCCTTTACTGAAGTGTTTATGCCTTTTGACCATTTTTTTTTAATTGTACATGTTTTTACTGTTGAGTTTGAAGAGTTCTTTGTATATTTTGGACAATGGTCCTTTATCAGATATCAGCATCTTGTCATCTTATTCTCTGACATCTTCTTTCCCAGAGAATAATTTTTAATTTTAATAAAGTCCAGCTTAATAATTACTCCTTTCATGATTCCTGGTTTGTTTGTTTTTTTTGCATTGTTTCTAACAAGTCATCGCCATGCCCAAGGTCAGAATATATTCTACGTTATCAACTTGGAATTTTATCATTTTGTGTTTTACGTTTAAGTATATAATCAACTTTGAGTTAATTTTTGCAAAGGATGTAAGGTCTATGTCTAGATGTGTTTTGGTGTTTTTTGTCTTTGCCTGTAGATATCCAGTTGTTTCAACCATTTGTGAAGAGACTATGTTTGCTCCATTGCATTGCCTTTGATCTTTTGTCAAAGATCAGTTGACTATATTTAGGTGGTTCTATTCCTGGACTATGCTGTTCCCTTGATCTACTGATCTATTCTTTGGCTAATTCCACATTGTCTTGGTTAATATAGTGCTATAGTGAATACTGAAGTTGGGAACTAACAGTCCTCCAACTCTGTTTTTCTTCATTATGGTGTTGGCTATTCTGGGTGTTTTGCTTCTCTATATAAATCTTAGAATCTGATTTTCAATATTAACAAAATATTGGAATTTTGACTGGAATTACACTGAATCTATAGTTTAATTTGGGAAGTATAAACAGCTTGTCAACCTTGAGCCTGCCATTCAGGAACGTGAAATATCTCTCCATTTATTTCATTTTTAAATTAAATTATCAGAGTTTTTTTCCTTGCACACATTTTGTTAGATTTGTATCCAATCATTTCATTTTGTGGGAGCTAATAAAAGCAGTATTGAGGAGAGCGGTACTGAGTTTTTAATTTCAAATTCCAGTTGTTCGTATCTGGTATATAAAAAAATCAATTTTGCATATTTTGCTACCTTGCTATCATCATTTATTAGCTACAGGAGGTTTTAGTTCTTGATTCTTTCAAATTTTCTTCATAGACAATAACATTAACTGCAAACAAAGAATTTTATTTCTTCCTTCCCAATCTGTAAACCTTTTATTTCCTTTTGCTTATCACATTAATTTTTTTAAAAGGTTGGATAAATCTTTCATAACAAGGGTAAATCTCACTTGGTTGTGATGTCTCATTTTTTAATACATTGTTAGATTAGATTTGCTAATATTTTTGCATTTATGTTCATGAGAAATATTGGTCAGCAGTTCTTTTAATATCTTTGGTTGGTTTTAGTATTAGAATAATGCTGGCCTCATAGAACAAGTTACAAAGTATTCCTTCCCTCTATTTCTATCTTCTAAAAAAAAAACTGTAGAGAATTGGTGTGATCTCTTTCTTGATATTTGGTAAACCCATCGGTGCCCAATATTTTCTCTTTTGGAATGTTATTATCATTGATTTAATTCTTGAATTCAGATGGTCTATTTTAAAAGTTTTGATAGAATGTCTTTCAAAATATTGGTCTATTTCATCCACGTTAATAAATATGTGGGCATTGAGTTGTTCATGATCCTTTATTATCCTTTTAATGCTAATGGGCTCTGTAGTAATACCCTCCCCTCTTTTATTTCTGATACTGTATGTACATATGATACTCTCTTTTTTTCTTAGTTGGCCTGGTTAGAGGCTTATTGACTTTATTAACCTTCTTGGGGGTAAAAAAAAAAATACCCCAGCTTGTGGTTTTGTTGATTTTCTCTATCTATTTCCTGTTTCAAATATCCTTGAGTTCTCCCCTAATTTTTATTATTTATTTATTTCATTCTATTTCCTTTGGATTTAATTTGCTGTTCTCTTCCTAGTTTCCCAAGGTGGAACTTTACATCATTGATTTTAGATCTTTCTTCTTTTCTAACATATGCATTCAATGATATAAATTTCCTTCTAAGCAATTTTTGTCCCTGCACCCCATAGATTTTGATAATTATATTTTCATTTTCACTTAGCTCAAAATATACTCAAATTTCCCTTGAGGACTTTTTTCTTTAGCCCAATGTGTTATTTAGTGGATGCAGTTTAATCTCCAAGTATTTTCAATGTATCCAGCTATCTTTCTGTTATAGATTTCTAATTTAATTCCATTATGGTCTGGGAGCTGACATTGTATAGTTTCTATTGTTTTAAATTGGTTAAGGTAAATTTTATGGCCCAGAATGTGGTCCATCTTGGTATATGTCTCTTGTTAGCTGTTTTTGAAAGATGTAAGTCTATGATTTCAATTATATCCAGGTGACTGGTGGTGTAGTTAAATTCAACTTTATGTTCTTACTGATTTTCTGCCTGCTTGATATGTCCATTTCTGATAGAGTGATGATAAAGTTGCCAACTCTAAGAGTGGATTCACCTATTTCTCCTTGCAGTGGCATCATTTTTTCCTCAAGTATTTTGATGTTCTGTTACTTATACATTAAGAATTGACATAGTGCATGATCTTTAGGGAATCTGAATAATCTACAGGGCTCCGTGGGACCACTTGTATCCAGAACTTAACCATTATTAACTTCTAGTATTTTCCCTTAAAATTAATAAAAATGAAAACAACATTAAAGGGAGAAAAAACTCCTAGTATATCTAGTTTAGATTTTTATCTCTTCTGCCCCACCCACTGCAACCTCACCCAACCTAGGCTTATAGTGAAGAGATGCCTAAAATAACTGAAACTTTTGGTGCCACAGCTGTCCCTTATATAATGAATAAATAGGTACAGACACTGACGGATTTCTTTTTCCCCCTAATGCAGTTTCTAGACTTGTGTATAGTTTCTTACCCCTATATTTTCTAGTTGAGTGCATTCTTCAAAGAATTTTTGTATTGTGGAAATGGACATGTGTAGTGTTTATTTGTGCTGCAAATAAGTATTTTCTTTCAAGAAAGAAAAGGAGTGGGAACCCATTTACTTGTTCAAAAGCAATTCAATTTCATTGTTGACTGTCAAACAAGCCAGGGATGAAATTGATCAATTTCAGGAAAGTAATGAAAAGAATTGTCTGGGGATTCTAAACTGTTTATTTTAAGAGAAAATCAGTATGTAGATATGCTTCAAATTAATAAAATTACAGCCAATCTGAGTCACTACAATCTTTTCATACCAGCATCATTATGAGAAAAATAATTATTGGGTTTCTTACGATGTATGGCATAGATCTGAGCCAACATTCTTTGTGACTCTTCATATGTGAAGGTTCTCACATAATGCTTTTATTTCTTGGTTATTTCCACTGACCCTTAGAGTACTGATGAGATTTCTGTTGGGTAAAAGTCAAGTGTGAATCTATGTGTGTGGATCATTGTATTGTGAGATTAGAATGAGATGCTGGAGATGTAGAGAAGCAGTTGGCAACAATAGGATAGAGAAAACAGATGAAGAGTTTTTGTTAGGTAGAAATTCTAATGCCACATTCAGGTATATAACAAAGCACAATAGCTGGTGAATATGTTGCCTATTGAGTCATAGTAGGAGTTGCATTTTCCCAAGTGATAAGGTCATGGAAGACCTTAAAATGTAGTTGGAGAAATAAATTTAATCTTGGAAGTATTTATATTGTTATTGTTAGTAGAGCTGGATGGTAAGATTATATTAGTGCTTTAGGAAGATTTATCTAGTGCAGAGAACAGGACTGATTGGAGCAGTAATCAGTGAGATCCCCAAACAAACAAACAAACAGCAGGGGCTTGACAGAAGGTGAGAAGAAAAGAGACTGTACTTAGGTGTTAGAAAGAATAAGAATAAAGAAGTGAAAGCTTTAAGGAGTTGTGACTATGATGCCCTGGAACATGGGAGAAGTAAAGATAATGTGACTCTTGGAATTAGATATCTTTAATACCTGGACACCGGTTCTTAGGACTCAGAAAATCTTGTTTGTCTTTTGAGCAAGGACTAGCTGTGTGGTCTTGAGAAAGGCAGTTATTTAAACTTTAAAAACCTTAGACCCTTCCACTGAAAAAAAGGGAGGGTGGGCTAGGTCAGAGTATGACATATCCAGTGCATATGACCTCACTCTGTAGTCCCATGACTAAACCAGAAATCATTAATCAATCACAGAGCTTTCGCATTGGGTACAAATGAACCCTCACTATCCTTATCAATTAGGTTATCTAGACAATCAGTATCAATTGAAGAAATTTTGCATTCACACCAAAATCATTTTCCAATGGAGAATATAGATATTTTCCAACATTTTTGCTTGTCCTGGTGTTTTTATTCTTTGATTCTACTCTTTGCAGTTTATACAAACAGAGAAGCAGAATACCTTGGATGGAAATAGAATTTTAAAAGGGAGCGAGGCACAGGAGGATTGAGAAACGGTGTATGGAGTTAGCTTCTCTCAGTAATTATTTGTGTTGGAAAGTGAAATTTGAATGCAGTTGGTTACTGCACCCTCAGATCTTTTTACTGAGGATAAGAGTGCTTAACAGAATGAGTACTAGCTAAAGATGAGTGAAACACAGGTCAGTGTACTGGGAAACTTGGAAAACTAATGAAGTCATGTGGAAACAAGCAGGTACCAGAATGAAAGGTCTTTCTTTTGTGGGGAGAAGAGCAATTGAAGAATCGAAAAGCTGTGGTGAAGGGTGAGGATCATATGAGACCAAGTGGCCAAGCAAGGGCAGCTAGACCCAGAGTCCTGGACTCTGTCAACAACAAATCACTGAGACAAGAGATGTCCCTTCATCATTTCATGTCGGGTTATGATACTTCTGGTCTTAGTTTCTTCTGTATATTTGAATACCCAGTATAAAACCCACAGTTGGCGCCCCTTCCAGGTGTATCAACTCCTTACCCACTACAAGAACTTTGGGTAATACATGCTAAGAGCCACAGAGACTTACAAATTTTCAATCTGAACTTTTGCTTCAATCCAGTGTTTTTACTTCTCTGGGCTGCTGTTTCCTGTGGCTTGCTAGGCAACCCTAAGGCAAGGTCATTTCAATAAGCATCTACTTGTTAGAACCCTTGACTTACAAAAGGGCTTGGCCTTTAAGATACACATCAGGAGAGAAAAGAAGGAGCAAAGGGGGAATTTGGGGAAAGAACAAAGGTAAACCAGGTGTGACTAAGACTATCACCTCCTGAAGGGAGGGTTCGAGGGTATGGCATATGGACGGGAAGGAAGAGGCTAAGGGGAGAAGAGGCATGTGACTGTGCCAGGGATCAAACACTCTGCAGGTACCAGGTACCGGGGTGTTTAAATACAGACACTGTCCAGTCAATAGATGCTCTCCCTTTGCGCTGTGAATATATGACTTTCCCTCTCCCCAAAATAAAGCCTTTTTTTAAATTTAATTGGGTGTTAAATGAATGGAATAAAAAGAAGGGGTTTTCCCCCCATTTTCCTAATATAATGTTTTATCCCAAATAAAGTAAACAGATTCAAACAATCCCTTGTTAAAATTAGCTGGGATAATGCTTTGGAAAACCTAATGCATGAATGATTTTATTATTGAGATTAACATATTTCACCAAATTGCACTCACTCTTCCACTTCCACACTGCTCTAACTTACACAACACACACACACACACACACACACAATTATATTTTAATTGCCTGTTTTTCCCAGTGAAGCAAACTCAAGTCAATAAGATTCCAATTTTGCGGCCTATGATATAGTATATAATTATTTCAATAAGCTATTTCCATAGAGGGCTTTACAAACTGTCCCGAATTTAAATGAAGGTGATGTACAAGTAGAATTAACTGAAGGTTTCGGATCTTAGGGAGACCTTGGATCTGTGTAAGCACATCCCATCTCATTTTGTATTCATTAATAAATTCCTTCCCTATTTTTATTTTTTTTTTTATGAAGGAAGAACTCTAATAAAGAAGTTTTATTAAATTCTATATTAAATGTTAATTGAATAGATTAATAATCTAGATGTTATAGATTTATTTGAAATAATATCACATCTCTTAACTATAAGTAACCATGTAATAGTATGACTATTACGTTTATTTTCTAGTTATGATGCCAGATGATCTTAACTTTTAAACTGTGACACCTCAAGTTATTCCTTTACATGCATGGAAGACATTTTTCTCCTTTCATATGACTGTATTCTCTAAGTAGGTCATCATTGTGTGTGTGTGTAAAATTCTTATATCTCCTCTGTCTTCTTTGGCTCTAAGAATATGATCCATTTAATCACTTTCCTCTGAGACAGTCTCTTTGGTGTCGCTCTCTGATATCCCCATGTTGAAAGAATGTGAGAAAACTAGAGAGGCAACAGACACATTAAAGTGAGAGGCACTTGAAGATCAAGGACAGACACAGAAACAGATTAAAAAAATGTGGTTCAGTGTGGTTGGAGAGGTGTTCTGAGGCATACAAGGTAACTGAAATGAACTTCTCAGTGGCCTATGAGATTGAAAAAAAAAAAAGAGTGGTGATTATCAATGGGGAAACTGACAACTCCACACTTATTGATGGAGAGTATAAATCAATTCAAGCATTTTGAAGGATAATTTGACAACCTGAGCCTGCAACTTTAAAGTGGTTTTTACCCTTTGAAAGTCTTCCAGGAAAAACCTGTGCCAAGATTGTCATGTGACCTTGTTCAAAGATACTTGAAGAAAAATGATCATCACAGTGTAAACCAATTCCTTCCTACTCCTCAGGCCACCATCTGAGGCTGCATGCTTACATTTTTTTTTCAAGCCTGAACTCTTCCTGGTTTACCATTTACCCTGCCTACAATGGCTGAATGAATATTCCTGAAACATGAGTTTTAAAATTTAATTTTCGTGTTCAAAAATCTGCCCTGGCTGCCTGCGGATTAAAACATTTACTTCCAAATGGATCTAACTGTCCCCCACATTCTCCCTGACTCCTTAGGTAGGCATCTGTCTCATTACTTTAAGAATAAACTCTAATTTTTGTTCACCTATTCTGTTCCCTGGGCCAGCTGTTTTCTGTTTGCCCTGCCTGCCAATCTAGTGAAACAGACAGACATATAGCCACACAAACTGTAAAATATTACAAGTATGTTCATTGCTAGTGGAAACAGGTACATATTGCTTGAAAATGCTATACAATTAAGATTAAATCTCAAGCAAAAATTGAGCTGAGGCTCAAAGGAACAGAGTTAACTAAAGAGAGGAGCAGGGGATAGAGAGAAAGAAAGACAGTTAAGGGAGAGTGTTTTTATTAACTAAGGTCAAGAGAAGAGTACTTGCAAAGGCACGGAGGTGAAGAGAACATTGATGAACTGGGCAAAGTACCAGAATAAAAGAGCTGGGGTAAAGGTGGGGGGCCTGGTATAAGTTCAAGCTGAAGAAGTATGCATGGGGCTAAATAGTGCAAAACCCTAGAGAACATTTTTAAGAAACTTGGATTTTACCTAAAGCCATGGTTAGTAGAGAGCAGATTCAAAAGCAGTAAGCTGCTGAATTCCATTATTAAGGAGCATACACAATGCCTAAGAGTCCAGACTTCTAATTCTTATGTAGGTCGCCAAGTCCTTCTCCCTACTTTTGACTGAGCTATCCTAACAATGATGAGATACAACTTAAGACAATTTGGAGTCTATAAATCAATTTCTCAGGAACAGCTAGGTTTGGAGTCTAAGAATAAGATCATTTGGTTAAATTAACATTAACAAAATGTCAAAGCATTCAATCATTTAATACCAACAAGCATGAGACAATTAAAATAGAAAACAAAATTAAGTTAATAAGGAAAACTATAAATTCCTAAAGCAGGTCTTGTTGATTCCAAAACTAAGGACCCTTTTGTTGGTACAGCTTGAGCTACTATAATTACGGACAGTGATGTCACTCCTCTTTGATATAGGGGCTTAATAAATTATAACACTATATACTCCAAACTCTACAGTATAATGGTTTTTATATAGTAAGAACTTACGTGATCTATTTGAATGACGATAGTTATTTCTGAATATTTTGGCTGGACTTCCAAAAAGTAGTCTAAATTAATGAGCCCTGGTTGTTTGAGAGAAATTAGCCTTTCCAAGAGACAATGAAATAGACATAAATGATCACTTCCCCTGAAAAATTCATTCTGCAGATGTATCATGAGGAAATCCCAGACCAATGCACAAGAGGATTTGATTTTCAGTCTAGTAGGCCTCCCCTTGAATTACTTGCATTCAATGAAATGTATAAATTAATTCTTTCAGTGCTATATTGTATTTGTAAAGCTCCAAACAATTGGAATCTATCTCCAGAGCCCTGTTTTTCTCAGTTGGCTTGTTTTCTATGAGAATAACATTGTTTCTTTAAATTATTCAATTATTACAAAATATCATTCACTACAAATTTTCTAGTAAAAATGATATGCAAGTCATGATACGGCTGTGGTGTAGACAGCTCCCTATAACCATTACTCACCTGGGATGCGGGCTACCCCAACTTAAGAGGAATACATAGCATCAGCTCTATAGCAAGACAAATGTAAGTGAAACAGAAAAGAGCAAAATCAGAAAGGAATTGAGAAAAGAAAAATAAACTCTTACTACCATTTTTATAGCTATAAAATATATTAAAATATAAATACATTTGTGGTAGACATACTCAAAGGTAGCCTTAAGATCCCCACCTCCTGGTATTCATGCCCTATGAAATTTCTGCCCCCTTGACTACGAACGGATAACTTATTTATATCAATAGAATATGATAGAGGTGATGGATGTCATTATTGTGATAGTGATACTTAAGATTTTAACGCATTTTGTTAGGTGAATTTCTCTCTTGAAGGTTTTGAGAAACAAGCAGTGAGGTTGAAAAGGTCCACATGGCAAGAAACATCTTCAACTGACAGCTAGCAAGAGATAGAAGCTCTTAGTTTAATAGTTCACAATGGACTAGATGCTGCCAACAATTTTACAATCTTGAAAATCAATTCTTCCCCAGTGGAGCTTCAGATGAAACTGCAGCCCCAACCAACAATTTGCAACCTTGTGAAATCCGAAAGCAGAGAACCAGTTAAGCTGTTACAAGACTCCTGACCCAGCAAGCTGTGAGATAATAAATGTGTGTGCTTTTCCTACTAGTGAACAAAATAAACTTGATTCCACTGGGCCTCCTGAGAAGTAGAATACCTTCCAGAATTGCCCAGCTGATGATGGAAAGACAACCTGGGCATCTGTCCCTTGGCTCCACCCCCCACTGCATGAGGGTTACTTCTAGGGCATTAAGTTGCTAATGTACTTCTAGAATGACTTTGCAGGCCTGGGCCCAGTGAACATGGAAACATTAAAGAGGTCTTGGTGTTTCCAGGTGTACTCTTACTGAAAAAATAATGTGTGAACATATGAGTACTTTTCATCAGAGACTTTTTTTAGAGCTGTTTTATGTTTATAGCAAAATTGAGAGAAAGATACTGAGATTTCCTATGTAGACCTTTGCTCCCCAACATGCATAACTCCCCCCCACTATCAACATCACTTGCCAGACTGGTACATTTGTTACAGTTGATGAACCCACATTGAAAAATCATAACTCCCCCAGAGTCCATAGTTTTCATTAGGATTTACTCTTGTATATTCTATGGATGTGGACAAATATATAATGTCAAGTACCCATCATTATAATATCATATAAAATGTTTTTATTGCCTTAAAAATCCTCTGTGCTCCACCTACTCATCCCCCTCTCCACCATCTCCCCAACTCACAGCCCTAGAAACCACTGATATTTTCACTGTCTCCATAACCTTGCCTCGTGAGTATTTCTATAAATTCAAAATTATCTTTGGATGGTAAGTGCTCTTCAAACTTTATGTGGTCTTAAATATCAAAGTGGTATAAAAATAAATGATGTTTATATCGTTCCATAAACTTCCATTTCCTTTTATAAAAATGCATTAATTGCCATGGAAATGACTTGTAAAGTATTATTTCTTTCAAAATAATATGCTGTTATTTCTCTCTTTCTATACTTGTCTTACATGGGCTTATTAATAATATAAATAAAGATTATAATGAAATTGCTATTCCAAATACATTCAACTGAAACTGGAATTATCTGAGTAAATGCCTTTTTGAACTGTTACAATGAATATACAATTTAGAAAACTATAATCTAATGACCATTTCTAAAATTTACACCTACTGATGCTTTTATTTTTTTTATTTTTATTTTTTTTAATATATTTTATTGATTTTTTACAGAGAGGAAGGGAGAGAGATAGAGAGTTAGAAACATCGATGAGAGAGGAACATCGATCAGCTGCCTCCTGCACATGTCCTACTGGGGATGTGCCTGCAACCCAGGTACATGCCCTTGACCGGAATCGAACCCGGGACCCTCCAGTCCACAGGCCGAGGCTCTATCCACTGAGCCAAATCGGTTTCGGCAGGGAGGGAGTTTTAACTTGGCCTGAGCTGGCGGTGCCTGGAGCGTCCGAGCGGGAACTGTCGCCCTTTGTGCTGGCAGGTGCCCTGCCCCGAGCCGGGAGGAATGACAGCCGCGCAGAGCGCTTTGATGTGACTCCCCGAGGGGTGGGGGGGGCAAACATAAGTTTACAGTTGTGAGTATAAAAAACACAATTTATATTTATATTTTAACTTATTAATTATTGTATTATTTTCCACACAAACAACTTTAAACCTACTTTTGCCCAAGCCTGTGTATTAATTAAAATACTGATATTTAAATTTCACATGAATGCTTTTCTGTTTTTCCATAATTTATAATTTCTAAAATATTTCTATTCCATTTCTATTTCTAAAATAATTCTATTTTCTACTTTTCATAATTTATAATCATACAAGTATTAATTATGCTAAAAGAAGAGCCAGCTGAGTATCCCTATCTGAATTTTAAATTGGATTTAAAATCCTGAAGCCTTTGACCAAAATTATTTAATGCCTACTATGTCTTAGAGATATTGAGACTATAAAAAGGAAAGAAGTTATTTGAAAGAATCACTTGTTTTAGTAAACCAAAAATTATCTGCAAAATTATAATTAATAAAAAGCTAACTTTTCATACTACAAAGGGTCAATTATCCCACACAATTCCTGCAGACTGTGTCTAAATCAGCCCCTCTTTCCCATTCTAATAATTTAAACTCTCAGACTGCTGTTAAGCCAGGGTGATTTCTGCTCTTGTTTGTCATGGAGTTGGCTAATGAATTTGTGATTTTTTTCTCATTCATTTTTATACAATATATTCAGAATATGTGGTGCAATTACTGAAAGGATCACTATTCAAGATACATTCATATCACCCAGGAGTTCCTACTCCACTGTGCAAGTAATGTCTCACCACATCACTGACAAATGCCTAAAACCCAGGTTTTTACCCCGAATATTTTTCTTTTAAAAGGACAACCCAGGCCAACTACAATTCTTTTGGAGTGAGATGAGAAGCGTGAGAGAGCAGAGTTGTTCAGAGCAGGAGTTTCTGTTATATGTATTATTTGCTGCATCATCAGAGGAACGTTCACCTATCCATTCAGCTTTCTTTTTTAAATTAAATTTATTGGGTAATATTGGTTAATGGCACTATATAAATTTCATCTGTGCAACATCATAATACAATGTCTGGTATACTCCCTTGTGTGCTAGCCACCTGAAGTCGAATCTCCTTCCATCACCACATATTTACTCTCTTCATTCTCCCCTTACTCCCTCCCCCTCTGGTAGCCACTATTCTGTTGTCTGTATCTATGAATTTACTTGTAGTTTTTTGTTGTTGCTGTTCATTTATTGCTTTTTGTTTTATACCCCACATATGAATGAAATCATACGGTTCTTGTCATTTTCCGTCTGACTTATTTCACTTAGCACCATACTCTCGAGATCCACCCATGTTGTTGCAAATGGCAATCTATCCTTTCTTAACTGGCATTTAGCCCTTTTAAAGCAAATATCTTATGAGTACGTAAGAGGCATCACAGCACAGTGACAGATGTGGACCCTGGCATTTAGCCCTTTTAAAGCAAATATCTTATGAGCACAGTGACAGATATGGACCCTAAACTGGATTTTCTAGGTTCAAGTCTGTCCTGTACCACTTACTGCTGTGTGGCTTTAAGCAAGTTACATAGTCCCTTCTCACTTCCATGTTCTCATTTGTAAATGGTAATGAAATAATTGTTCTCTCATAGCGTTGTCATGAAGTGTGTATATGTAGATATAGATAGAGATAATTATGTGTCATGTAAAGATAGATAGCTAATAGTGCAACATAAGTGACTGCCGTGAGTACTACTGTACGCTTTTTGCGTTTTCTTTTCTGTAAAATGCAATTACTAAGACTACCTACCTGCGAGTGTTCTTGTTTGTCAAGTCTTGGTATGGTGCTTGGCAAACAGCAAGTGCCCAGTGGATTTATATATCACCGATGTTATCATCATAATTTATTTTATATGTGAAAAATGGAAATAAGGGATTTCTAAAACTGCTTGAGATGCAGAAGTTTCTCAGGTCCTGCCTGAAGCCTAGCTGATTAGTAAAGGATGGTTTACCGCTCAGAGTTGACAAAGAGCACTCAGGCATTCCAGCAATAGAGTTTACTTTACAAGGATTATAGAACTTCAGCATCTAAATATGTGTTTGGACACAAGGAGTTTATGGCAGAATATTCTTTCTAGAGCTCCCTCAAGTCTGAAAGCCACAGATCATCAAGACATATGATACCTGCTCTTTTGAAAATAACAATGAACTGGAAAATCAAGGGATTTTATTTTCAGAATCAAATATTTCCCATTTGTTCCTATGAGAATGGCATCAAATGAGTATTGATGCTTTTCACTTTCCTGCCCTCCCCAATAACTTCCCAGGTATTGGGAGAGCTGTGGTCGGGTAGGTGGGAAGCAGCTGAACGCTGAGGACCGTACATCGAAGTCTGTGTTACCATCAGGGTGGACGGACTGCTCTTCTAGACTCCAACCTTGGCTGTGAGGGGGCTATCCTTGAGCAGAGACACCTGTCTTAGAGAGGAACCATATTCCTACAGGTCCCTTTAAATTTCCGTTGGGTAGTTTAGGTGTGTGCTCTCGGGGAGGGTGGAAAACAGGAAGAACAGGCTATCTGCCACATGCCAGGTACCGTCCTCCCTAAGTCATTCATGGTGGCGGTGTTTTCGTCAGGTGTGAGTGATTGTATTTGAGTCCACATCAAACCATGCACAGACAAGGAGATGGAGTCTCCGAGAGAAAGCAAGGGATGAAGTCAGGATTCACAATCCGGTGTTTGTGTGCCCAGGTGGCTTAGAGTCACTATAACAATTGGATGCTCATCCTAGATCAGCTTTCTGTGATGTGACCTTACGTACATCACTCAACTTTTGTGAACGACAGTACCTTTAAGCGTCACATAAGTGCCTCAAGTGTGGCTCTTATGAAAACTACAACCATCCGCGAGCCCCTTTGATATGTGGGACCACCACTGTGTTAAAATGTGGGTTGCTGTTGTCCTGGGTCATTTCCAAGTCTGAAGTGTGTATTGTCCCATTGTTAGACACTGGCATTTGTTGAGGGCTATTGTGTGCTTTGGGGTCTTCTACAACAGTGCACACAGCTTTAAAAGCAGGGGAAATATCAGAATTTGTTCCATCATAGTTTTGCTGTGAGCGGCACATGACAATTGATGTCTGCCTGTGAGTGAATAAGGTCAATATAACGAAGGGCCAAAGTAGGGACATTCCTCCACTGACACCTAAACCTCTGACTCAGCTGCTTGCAAATATGTCTACTTCCTCAGCGTCCCCACCATCACGTAGACTCCCCTCCCACAGCCTCTGTCCATTTGGCCCAGATTTCCCTTTAACAACAGGTGCCTGCATAACTGAGAGATCATTTTATTGCCTCTTGATTTCACGACTGCAGCTGCTGGAATATAAATAAACTAGATGCCATCGCAGTTCTTTTTTGTTTTTAATCTAAGATCTACAAAGACAACATGTATTAATATATATTTTTAACTTTTTAACATATTAGGAGCCTGTGAAGATTTCTTTTGAAACTGATTTTTAGCATTTCCATTAAGACTCAACAGCAACGATTTCTCTGTAATGTCACATGACAATTAGAGAAAGAATAAACTAAGTATAGGCCATACTAGTGTGAGTTAAGCCATGGTAGTCAGCTAACTTTTTTTGAAGGTATGTGTATTTCACTGCAATAGTATCCTTT
>NW_006287904.1:3479529-3489360 GCF_000327345.1 Myotis davidii | reverse complement strand
GAAATGATAATTATTGGGGTTGGTCCATTTGCAGACAGGGGAAACCCTTAAACTCCCCAGTTAAACAAAATTCTTCTTATTTGCATTAAATAAGGTGAGAGAAGAAAACATATTATCCTTAGAAACCTGTTGTGTGTGGGCGTTATCAAGATTGTTTTTCTCAATATGTTATATATGTGTGTGTGCGTGTATGTACTTGTATGTGTGCATGTTTCTTTATTTTTCTCTCTCTTTTATTGCTAAAATTGTGAGGTTTAATTTGGCGGTGAAATCTCTAGTCTGTAACAATAGGAAAATTAGCTACAGCTCTGAGGAGCTCTTAAAGATTAGATACAACATTGGAGTATTACAACCTGCCACCATCTAGTCTTTGAGACGAGAAGGAACTGAATTTTAAGTAACTCTTTCAATGTCTCCTTTTCAACACAAGTTTAATAGTACATGTCCTTTAACCAAAGACCACAGATGGTACAATAAGGTTTTAATTAGATTTCATGTTCCATGCAATTAGTTACAGTTGAAAATGTAAAACCTACAATAGAGCAGTAAGAAATAACTTCAATTCATTTCAGTTGGTTAGGTCACTGACCTTTGTGGATTGTAATGGGCAAATAGCAACTCAAGATAACAGCTGTGTGAATTCGTATTTAAAATACATGTCATCAGTTAAGAGTTTGTATGATGTGCAGGTCCAGAAAATGGCCTTTCTCAACTTCTCTACAGATGAGTATGTGAATAAAGGTGAGAATCTCACCAATATCAACAGAAAGCCTAATTCCAGAATCTGGAGGGAATTCATTCTCATAATGAAGCCAACTGAACGAGAGTAGAAATTAAAACACAACCACAGATATTTGAAATGTACTTCAGGACATAACTAGACTAGTCTTCATAATGGAGGATTTGGCAGGTGGGTGGGTGGCAGTGTAGGAGTTAGGAATTGGTATGTCCCCCATCATTTTGGCTTAACCAAATACTCAAAAAAGTAAATAATGAAAAACAGCCCACCCAGCCAGACCTCTCCTAGTATACACTGCTTTTTGAGATGTCTGAACATTGTTTATTTCCTATGCCTCCATAGTGCTTCCTACTTCCAAACCCTCATCCTCACTAAAAAATACATTTATTCAAAGCAAGAATCAGGGGAAAAAAATAACCTAAGAAGTAGGGCGGGGATGGCCAGATAGGTAGGCTTAACATCTTGACAGGCCGGAGGTTCTAAATGGAAGCAGTCAGTGCTGACGTCAGTGATGGTCCATATACTGTATCACCTCCAAGGAATAGAGCATTAGGAGGTGGGGACAGACAATGATTTCACATCAGCTATTCAGAGACGCATGAAATGAGAAGCAGGAAATACGGTTATAGAAATACATTATCTCTGATTGGCTGGCAGTAGAGTCCTGAGTTGCTGTGTTTAAAAAAGCTCTGTTTGTTCAATCTTAGCAGGAAGAATCTATATATATAAAAGCCTAAGCGACAGAAAGACTGGTTGCTATGATGTGCACTGACCACCAGGGGGCAGACACTTAACACAGGAGCTGCCCCCTGGTGGTCAGTGCACTCCCACAACCAACCTCCTGTGGCTGGCCAACCTCCCGCATTCCCTCCCCCTGGCCAGCCCCGATCAGCCCCGATCACTGGCCAGGGTGAAGGACCCCACCCATGCACAAATTTGTGCACTGGGCCTCTAGTTGTGTGATAAAGTATCACTGTCTATCATGGGTGAAAGTGAGGTAAGTGGTTGTAAAGTCCAGGTATTAAAAAATCACCTAAACATCCACTCAGAAAATTTGATTAAATAAATCATGGTAACAGACCTATCTACCTTTCTTCTCTCTCTCTTTTTTCTCTTTTATTTGGAAGAACCATGAATTATCATTCACTCGGATGTTTAAGGAATATACAAAAAGTATTTTTATACCGGTTTTTCATTTCGAGTGCCTAAAGATGAGTTTTAAACTACTCAATGGCTATTTTTATAATGAGAGGACACGGGAGCTGGTGGGAAAATTGTTTCTTTGCCCTGTAACCAATCATGGGTAGCCATTCACTTTTGACACATTGTGCTCTTAGCCTGTGGATATGCCTAGAGTTGTGGAAATTCCCTTTGTCACATTGACCTCTACTGGATGGAATGTCACACCAACCCAATTCCCTGCTTAGAAAGTTTCTCCAATCCCAAAGGCTCCTGTCTAATACCACAGCGAGAAAGCAGAGGAGAAGCGCAAGGGCAGAGGGAAGTGCAGTGAGGATGACAGGAAGGTAAGCAGGGAAAGGAAAGGGAGGTAGTGAAGAACAGCAAGGATTGTAGCAAAACAAAAAAAGAAATATTTAAAAGGCAAACAGTTGGAAGTGCTGAGGAAGAAAGCTCACAACCTTATCAGTCTTTAGCAGTCTCTGTCTAGCCAAAAAGGACACGAGCAACTGGGCAGTTACCGAGTTAGTTTGATCATTCAATTAAAGACAACCTTTACCATTTTGTTTGTTTAGATTGTCCGCATTACTCAGGCTGAATGTCTCCACTGATCAGAGACAGGGACACTTATTAAGTCTCCATTTGGCAAGTCTCCATCTCACTTTGGAGATCCTACTGAAAGAGAGGCAGCAGCAAAATAACGATTTTGGCAAAGCGAGATGGATACCATGCCCGCCGGCTGAATGGCCTAAATCAGCTGTTCAATGACGGATCTGAGAATTGGACTTTGAAAGACCTCACGGTGTCATCCAACGTGGTATACTCCTTGACCCCAATCTTTCGGGATAGGAAATATTGGGCAATGTGAGATTTCCCCTTCCTCATCCCAGCCAGTTCCTCTGTCAGTGGCCAGAGTTCCCGCCTAACACACTTTAGCTTCATGAAATGCCAGTCACAATGTTGTGCAGAAATGCTCATTTTCCATTCAGCTCAGGGACTAAGTCAAACATCAGTTCTGGCAACCTAAGCTTCTGTCCTGTTTTTCTCATAAAGTAGCAAGGCCCTGACTCCCCACTTTCTTTGCCATTGAAAGAATCTGTCCAATAAGGCACATTCTCAGATTGTGTTTTTTTTTAATTAAAAAAATAACAACAGCCAAAACCGGTTAAGCTCAGTGGATAAGAGCCTCGGCCTGCGGACTGAAAGGTCCCAGGTTCGATTCCGGTCAAGGGCATGTACGTTGGTTGCGGGCACATTCCCAGTGGGAGATGTGCAGGAGGCAGCTGATCGATGTTTCTCTCTCATCGATGTTTCTAGCTCTCTACCTCTCTCCCTTCCTCTCTGTAGAAAATCAATAAAAAATATATATAAAAAAATAACAACACAAAAACATTCTCCATCTATCACTTCCTTTTGTCTTCTTCTCTTCCTAGTCTTAAATTTGTTTTCTCTTTTCCCACCTCAGCATTCAACCTCTGAGAAAGGTATGCTCTAGGTGCAGCTTGCCTTATATTCTGACCCTGCTGTACTGTGTCTTTGAGTTGCTATTTTCCCTGCCTGTTCCAGCTGCTGAGCACAATTGCAACAGCTCAATTATTAAAGAGATGCTAAAAATAGCCCAGTGCAAGGCTGTCGACAAAGAAAAATCATTCAAACGCAGCGAGAGACACAACCTGCTCAGGGAGCTCTCACTGTTATTAGATCCTTAATTCTCCCCACACCCCTCTCTCCCTTTGTGCTTTCCTTTCCTTTCTTTCAGCAATAATAAAGTAACAGGCAGCTTAAAAGGTCCCTCTTTTGTGCCCACAGGAATTTGCATAAGCTGATGACTGCTTTGCCACCTCCAAGACGCCTTAATGAAAAAGAACAGCCAGGCTTTGGGAGCCACGTTGCACGGTGGTGTGCGGAGGAATTTACAAACCATCCTTTCCCTTGCAGGCGCTGTGTGTCCCATCCACTGGGGCCCGCCAGTCTCCCAAGTGCCCCTCCTACGCTGTGTCCCTTGGAGCTTTCAGAATGAATAGTTTTCTTCCTGTTCTTAGAAGAATAGTTGAAATTAGATAAGTAGAAATATTAGAAAAGATAGCCCCCAATTTAGGGTTATAGACTTAGTACTTTCTCCCTCCTTCACCAACATAGTATGTGACACTGCTTGACACAAATTACCCCTCTGAGCTCTACTTTTTAAATGTAAACTGAATATAATCCTTTTCTCTTAAAAGTTAGGAGCATTGTAGTTTGATCAGACTGGGAGAGTTGTAAAATCCTGGGTGCTTCAGATCACCTATCTCTAGATGAGGTTTGATATCTACTTTGAAGGCATTTTGAGCATGTAACAAAAAAATGTTTTTAAAGAGATATAAGAAAATAAAAATACTCAAATAAATAATAGTAAACATTTCTCAGAAGAAAAAACATAGATGTTTGTTAATACAAATCCTTGAAATTCAGGCAAAATGAAGGAAAAGAGACTAAAACCACATGGTAACATTTTGAAAAGTTCTAATTGCTTTTTTTCCAAGAAGACATACGCATACACATGCACACCAGTGTGCCAAATCACTGGCATAGGTCAAGGCATACACTCAGACTCCTTCATCTGAGGACTCCCAATGATGGATCTGTGAGAAGGAATTCCAAACACCTTATGTGGACACTCCACTCATAAGAAGTGGAGTGTAGGCAACTTTTCTTACTTGTTGGATGCCTATAGTGACTTCCTCCCAACAAGTACATACAGGATAGAAAAGGGGGAAAGAACTTTACAGTGAAGAAACCTGACAAACATGATCTCAGCCAGATGATCAAAGTTTACATCAATTGTGGTAAGTGTGTACCATCAATATGATGGGATGAGAATAGCGCTTTTCCTCTGTTGTTTTTCTCCCCCAAACCCATAAGCCAGTCTAATTATCTGGAAAACATTAGACCGAGCCTATATGAGGGACATTCCATGTAATGCCTGCCCAGTGCTCTTCCAACTCTCAAGGTCATCAACAACGAAGAACATCTGAGAAACCGTTACAGTTTAGAGAAGCCTACAGAGACATGAAGACTAAATAAAATATAGTGTCCTGGGCTAGATTCTGAAAATGAACAGAGAAAGGAAATCTGAAAAAAGTCAGGACTGTAAAGTAAAACAAATATTTTACATATATGAAGAAATTACAAAGAGAATTTTGCTAGGTAGAAATATAACACTATTTAAGGAGATGCAGATGAGATTTTAAAGAATAAAATATGCTCGATTAACAGATATATTAACTTTCCACCCTTTGAAAGAATTCACAAATGTTCTGAATGTCCATGGACCATTTAACAAAATTAATTATATCCAAGTTCTTAAAGAAAAACTCAATACATTTAAACTTTTCAGTCTACTTTCTGCCACAACTCAATAAGTTGCAAAATTAACAACTGGGGATAACTAAATTAATTGAAAAACATGATTGAAAAATTAACATATATACTGTGACAGAAATGTCACGTGCTCACCACACCATTTCTCATTCCTGGGGAGAAGGGAAGACTACCTTTCCTAGCCTCTCATGCTATTAAGTAAGTGCCGAGTATTTGGGTAGAGCCTGGTATATAATATATACACAATAAATAATAGTTGCTATCAGCAATAGTGTTTGATTAGAAATTAAAT
Source organism: Myotis davidii (assembly GCF_000327345.1). Classification (NCBI taxonomy): domain Eukaryota; kingdom Metazoa; phylum Chordata; class Mammalia; order Chiroptera; family Vespertilionidae; genus Myotis; species Myotis davidii. Next base: position 3,483,790 of record NW_006287904.1, on the reverse strand, counting down.
AAATTGCAAACCTTTTAGAACCAATCAGATTATTCAATGAGAGCAGTTAAAAAAATGATACACAGACATAAAGAGCTTGCAAGAATATTAAGTTGAGATGGCAAAGGCCTTAATCACCTAGTAATTATGGGACCAAAATATAAAACATAACAATAATTGTGTAGAACCTTTTTGAAAACAACAGCTCATTATTTGATCATTGAAAAAACTTTACACAAAAACATATGCTTATCATGTCCTAGATATGTAGATTCAGTATAGTATAGATGCCAATTCTATCCAAATTGATTCTACTTAAAACCCATTGGGATTATATGAGGAACTGGATAAAAAGAAAAGAAATAAAAGAGCAAACTAAAAACTAAAACTTTGGGAATAAAAAAGAAGAACGAGGGCAAAATTTGGTGCAGAAAGACAAACAGAGCAGTGAAAATGACTGTGCAGTTGAGAAATAGATCCAAGAACTTCTTATAACAACTTATTATTACATTATATAATTTGAATTTCAAGTAACGGGTAAAATAATTAATTCAATAAATTGTATTTGGACAAGTTGAGGAGGCATGTTAGAATTCTATCTAACATCAAATTAAGTATAGATGTATTAATAGCCAATTGCAATAAAATACATTTATAGAAATATGAAAGCAGAGATATAGTTTTGGGTTACTGAAGGTATTTCATATTATGATAGTAGACTCTGAAACCATAATATAAAATATTGATAGATTTTATTGCCTAAAAACTAACATATTTTTCTTAATATAAAATGCTGTGAGAAAAAAAATTTAAAGCAAGTGAGAAAATAAAAGATATATTTAATAAAAAGGACCAATTTCAGGGAGATATATGAATAAGCATACACAACCTTATACATTAATTTAAAAAAACACAGGACTCTGGTAAAAAATAATGAGAAGATTTGCAGGAATAATTAACTTAAAATAACTGTTAATCACTATACATCTTATAATGATATTTTTCTATTTACAGTAACTCATCATGTAAAACTTCAAAGAGCAAAGCTATCCTGTGCTCAGGGTTTGACTTTGGCTAAGATATAAGTATTGATTAACTGCTAGTGCCAGAGCTGGTACAGGGCGGTGTGCAGTCTCACATAAATTAGGATTACACATCAGTGCAAATTTGTAAAAGGCAATTTGATGACCTGCACTGACCACCAGGGGGCAGACACTCAAGGCAGGAGCTGCCTCCTGGTGGTCAGTACACTCCCACAGGGGCAGTGCCGCTCAGCCAGGAGCCGGGCTCATGGCTGGCAAGAGCTGGTGGTGGTGGGAGCCTTTTCTGCCTCCATGGCAGTCAGACATCCCCCAAGGGCTCCTGGACTGCGAGAGGGTGGAGGCCAGGCTACGGGCTTCCCCAAGTGCACAAATTTCATGCACCGGGCCTCTAGTAAGTAATAATACAATTAAACAATTATAACATACTCTGTAATAAATGTCATATAGATGTGATCTCTCTGTCATAACCTTGATGGCTACTAAGTGACTCATAGTTGGTTAGTGTATACATGGCAGAGACAGTGGACAAAGGGATGATTCACATCCCAGGTGGGATGGAGCAGGGCAGAGCAGGAGGTACAAGATTTCATCATGCTATTCAGAATGGTGTGCAATTTCAAACTATGAATTGTTTATTTCTGGAATCTTACATTTCATATGTACTGACGGTGACTGACAGCAGGTTACTGAAACCACAGAAAGCTAAACCTCAGATAAGGCTATCTACTATTCAGTGCATACTTCCATACTGATAATCATTTTGCAGTGACATCCTACACCTGATTTAACCAGCTAAAATGGAAGATGGAAAAAGAGCACAGTTAGCCCTAACCGGTTTGGCTCAGTGGATAGAGTACTGGCCTGCAGATCAAAGGGTCTCAGGGTCAATTCTGGTCAAGGGCATGTACCTAGGTTGCAGGCTCCACCTTGGCCAGGCCTTCGTCAGGGCTCGTGCAGGAGGCAACCAATTGATGTGTTTTTCTCACATCGATGTTTCTCACTTTCTCTCCCTCTCTCTTCTACTTTCTAAAAATCAATGGAAAAATATCCTTGGGTGAGGATTAACAACAAACAAACAAATAATCCTATATAATAAATGGGTAATATGCCAATTGACTCTAACGGGAGAACGACCAGTCACTATGATATGCACTGACCACCAGGGGGCAGATGCTCAAAACAGGAGCTGCCCCCTGGTGGTCAATGCGCTCCCACAGGGGGAGCTCCACTCAGCCACAATCTGGGCTGATGGGGCTGCGAGCTCAGTGGTGGTGGTGGGAGCCTCTTCTGCCTCCTCGGCAGCACTAAGGATATCCAACTGTGCTCCCATGGGAAGCGGGCCTAAGCCATCAGTCAGACATCCCCTGAGGGCTCATAGGCTGCCAGAGGGATGTCTGACTGCCAGCTTAGGCCTGATAACCCGGGGAGTGGGTGTAATCCAGCAGGTGAACATCTCCTGAAGGGTCCTGGACTGCAAGAGGGCGCAGGCCGGGCTGAGGGAACCCCTGAGTGCACGAATTTTTGTGCACTGGTCCTCTAGTAAATAATAAAGGAGCAGAGAGGTGGCAAACTGCCACACTGCATTCCCCTTTAAGAAGAAGAAGAAGGGGAAAAAAGCACAGTTGAATTCATCCATGTTTAAAAGTCCCTGACTCACCAATATTTAGTAGCTTGAGAATTCTACTACATGTGTCAAGTGGCACAGAAACCAGCATAAGAACCAAAATAACTCCAAGTATAAAGCCATCGTGATAGCCAGTATCCGCACTCATCCAGGATGATACATTTTCATTAGTTCTGATGTCAGCATCTATACACTTCATGCTAGTATCTGTTGTAAAGATTTTTAAAGGATTTCTCTTCACCAGCTCACAGCTATGGTCTTCAGGGTGGATGCTGAGTTCCATCCTACCTTTATAATATATTGGGAAATCAATATAAATCAAGCTGAATATCATTCTCAGGAAGCAAAACTATCAGTCACAGCTCCAAATTTGAAGTTTGCTGACGTTTTTGTCTCTACAGTTTCCAACTAAAAACTCCCTCTGCTGTAGCTTTTCTTTATTCTCCGAGCTTGTGATTTGATTCTGCTGGCTACCAAGAACAGGATGAACGCAAGAGTAAAAAATGGCGGGCAATTGAAAGAGAAAAAAAGAAACTGAAGGTACATCACCTTGTTATTGGTAATTCAGCCTCCTGGTTATGGGACTCTGATCGAAACGCTTCCAGATGAAGGGCCAACGGGACCAAAAAAATCACCAAGTCACAATAGAAGGTTCTACAATTGGATGGGATTCCTCTTGAGCCCCACAAACCATCCAGGCATCAAAAACCCAGAGGAAATGTGTCTTCAGAAGAGAGGGCACATTCGATTGGATAAGAAAGTGCTTTAGGTTACAGTTTCATTTCATCCCAGCTCACATCCTTCTACACTCCCCACAACCTTTCCCAGCATGTAGCTGAATACTCCAGTTCAATATTTATAATCGTCAAAATGGCATCAGCATAAGATCTATGCATGGACATTGACATTTACAACAGTCAGATGAAGCAACAGAGAACAAACAAAATAAAAGAGAAAGCATTCACTAGGAAAGCAATTACTCGGGGAGACAAAAGAGTTCAAATGGTTTTCCTTAGTGCCAGAAGAAAACTAATGAAAATGTTCTCTTTGAAAAGGTGACAAAATGACAAGCAAAGGTGATTAAAATGAGCTCAATTAGCTCAGGGAAAAAATAGAAGAGGGGAAAAAAAAGTCATTACAAAGATGAAAGCCACATCAAAAGAATGGTAAACATGGGGCAGTTTAAATGTTTAATACTTTGTTGTTACTATTAGGGGATCAATAAATCTTTTAGAATTAAAACAGGAAAAAATAGAATGACCCTAATTTTCAGATTTTACTTGAAGATTTATATTTCAAAGAAAAAGGTAAAATTAGGGAAACGCATGTGTGAATTTCAGTAATCCCCATGGTCTAATTTTAATTCCTTACATTTTGAAATGTAGATATCATTTTTTATAAAAATATATAGGCATTTGAAATTTGTTCTACAAGGTATATAATAAAACAAAAATAGCAACCCCCCTCAAACCCCCCAACTAGGTCAGCTCCACGCTTGTAGATATCATTTTTTATAAAAATATATAGGCAGAATATTTGAAATTTGTTCTACAAGGTATATAAAAAACAAAAAATAGAAACCCCCAAACCCCCCCAACTAGGTCAGCTCCATGCC
>NW_006287904.1:3473756-3479151 GCF_000327345.1 Myotis davidii | reverse complement strand
TGGGTACACAATTCCAGGATATAGTATGTAACTAAATTGGGTTATTTTCTTTTATTAATCTGTTTCACATCTATTTAATTTTCAGACCAGCTAAAAAGAACCTAGAAGGGTAGAGGAAAATTTCTTCCTCCCCCACAGTTCTCTGATTGGTCCAAGAAACCAAGGACACATTGGACAACTTTTAAGTTCTTTACACGTTGGTGCTGCGGTAGTCAATTACACACCAAAAAGAACACAAACACTGTTGTTTTTGTCTTGTATCTAGTTTTTGAAGGTCAGTGTTGAAATTCTTCTGTATTCTGAGAATTCGTGATTCACTCTAATATCTAATGGAGCCGTAATCCAAAAATCAATAGGAAATAAACCAAAAGGACCACCTTGTTATGCCTGGTAGATAAAATTAGACCTGACATTTTGAATTTTTATTCCAAGTAGATTGGTTTAAAAAAAAAAAGGAAAACCTTCAGAAAGAAAAAGCTTAAGAGCAGGGAAGATTTTAAATTAAAATCTATACTTATATTTGCACATGTGAAATGAACCACACCAGGTCCTGTTGCACCCACTTAGCCAGTTCATGGTAGGATAACTAACTCATAGATCTGTGAATTTGTGAAGAGTTAATTGAGCACTTTACACATTGAATAAGTTTAGGTTCATGCATAGCCATGTGTTTTACATTATGGATGAATCTATATTTATTTACATTTTTAGTTAAATCTGCATTTTATCCCTCTCAAGTTTTCCTTGCATATCCATTTTTATTCCTTCACACCTTTCTTCTTACTCAGATAACTTCATGCCTTCAGTCTTTATTACTAAATTATTATTTTTTTAAAAAATATATTTGTATTGATTTCAGAGAGGAAGGGAGAGGGAGAAAGAGGTGGAAATATCACTGATGAGAGAGAATCATTGATTGGCTGCCTCCTACACACCCACCACCGGGGATTGAGCCCGCAACCCAGGTATGTGCCCTTGACCGGAAGTTACTGTTATATTTTATAATATACTACAAATACAAAGTTTCTTACTCACCTAAGTAGTCTATAATTTAAATAAAGAAATATGTGGAAAAACAAGTGATATAAAATTAATGATAAACCGAATTTCAACCTTAGTGATGGTAAATTATTTGTAGGAATATGTTTCTCACCTTTGAATTCTGTTCTATATATGTTTTCTCCTTCAAGATTTTTTTGGTCATCTTCATTTCTATATACATGTTAGAATAAACCAGTTACTATCCTCAAAAAAAAAAAGCTGGCATTTCAATTACAGTCGTAAGAAATGATATTGGTGGACTATATTCGTCATAAAAATATTGAGATAGAATCCATGGACACGATATCTCTCTCCACCTATTTGTTAATATGACTGGTGTTATTTCTAAACTATGTAATGGTATCCTCTTTAGGTATTTCTAGATTAAGATGAATTGGCCTGCAAGTTTCCTTTCTTATGATGTATTTATTACATTTTTGTATCAAGGTGAAGTTGGGCCCATCAAACAGACTAGTCAGTATCTCCTTTTTTTCTCTTCTCTAGAAGAGTCTGTGTGAGATTGATAAGGTAAATGTTTCATAAAATCCACCAGTGAAATTTTGGGTCCTAACATTAGTGTTAGACATTTTAGGTCTGGATGTCTCAAGAAACATTGTTTTAACCTTGTGTTCAGTAGATCTCTCTCATGTTTCATTTCTACAGATTCATTTTTGCCTCACTTAGGCTGATAAGCACTGTGATACAGCATTCAGCAGAGAGTTAGGGAAACACCCCCGAAGAGTCACGTTCACCAGGTAATAGATAAAGTGTGAAAAGTCTTCTGCCCAATGTCTCTCAAGTAGGTACTTTTCTACGACCTTGCCATATACTTTGAAACTTCAGAGTTGAAGAGTCTTAAAGAGTACTTTCCCATGCATACATATACATGCACACACACACACACACACACACGCATGCACACAGACATGCGCACACACAAGGTTCTGAACAAGCAATGGCTTGAAAAGCAACTGAGAGGAAAAGGTATCTAAAGAAAGTAGAAAGGGTATCTGCTTTATTTTCTCTCCGATTCAATTTTATTTTGGGACACAGGAAACATCGGAAGAAGAAATCCTCTCTTTCATTCCAATTTTATTTGAGTCCTTTTTTCCTCCGGTGGAAATAGTAAAAAAATAAAAATAAATATCCCACACACACCAAAAGCCAGGGAATGCCAAGAAAGCATCTATTTCTGACATTCACACATTACTCGCTTCCTTATCCTTCTGCAAGAAGTCAAGAGCCTACCCACTAACAGCAAGGACCAGGCCCCTTTCCAGTAACAGGGACAGAAACTCCATGTCTTGGATGAAAAGATTGTCAGCTGATTTATGGCCATTTAATTCAACATACAGCTTATCTGAGTACCAGTTTAAATCAGACACTTCTTGAATGACTGCATTTGCAGACTTTTTTTTTTTTGGCAAGAGGCACACACAAAAGAAGGTAAGGAGTCTTGATCAGGTGGCGATTTGCAATGTTGGCACGAGTCCCAGTTGGAGTCAGTAATGGATTGTATTAGCTAACCACAGTTCCGAGTAGAGAGAAAAACATGGTTTGTTTGTTGTTGTGTTTTTTTTCTTTGTTTTTAATGCAGACAACAATTGCAAAGTTTGCACTCTTTGAAATGTCTGGTTTCTCCTCCCAATTATATTTTTGATTCAAAAGGCTGTGCCAAAAAAAAAATCTAAATTCGTTCTTAAAGAGTTATGAGATGAATAAATGTCAGCATTTTAATTCTTATGAATGTTTGGTATGAGTGCTGAAAAGAAAAAATAAGTTAACTCCGTTTCTTTTCTCTCTTAAAAGAACTGGAGACCATCTTCAATCAATTACCATGTCTAAAATCCAGACCTAGATTGTAGTGGGGCGGTTAATACTATGACATGAACTGTCAGAGAGTTAGATAAAGACGGATAATGGAAAGACTTAAAAGAGTCCTCCAGGTGTTGATTTATATAAATGTCTATGTCTAGCAGCCTGAAGCGTTTCCCTGCATGTAGGATGTGGCCGGAGATGTACAAAGTTGTCCGTCTTCATGACATGGAATCTTTTTCTGTAGGCCAGGCCATCCATCAGTTGATTAACAGGTAGTTTTCCAGTGTCTCCTATGGGCTAAAACGACTGTTTCATTCCTGAGTCGGATACTATTTCACCACCATCACACTTATTCTTTGAAAGGGTGAATACTGTGTTTTCACAAAGAAAATGTTGGTTTGTTTTGGAATGTGTTCTTTTAACTTTAAGTATAGTTTAACCTCAGTAGGGCTATTAAAAAAACATAATCTGAGATCTGTACAATAATATCATCTAAAACCATTAACATAATAAAAAATTAAACAAATCCTATTAGCTTTGTAGATATTATAATACAACCAAGTATTCACCTTAAACCAGACTACATAGTATAGTAGATATAGTAGCACTTTCTTCCCTTTCCACTGAATTCAAAGAGAAAATTAAAGAATAAATTTATGGGAGATTTTTTGAGGGGTAGAAATTATATTTGTTTGCAGATTTTTTTTTGTTTTGAATATGCTTTTATTGATTTTAGAGAGAGAGGAAGGAGATGAGAGAGAAACATCCATGAGAGAAGTACCCATAGGCTGCCTCCTGCACACCCCCTTACTGAGGGTCCAGTCTCCTTAGGCTGCCTCCTGCACACCCCCTTACTGAGGGTTCAGTCTCCTATCTGGGTATGTGCCCTGACCAGGAATTGAACCAGTACCTCTTAGTGCATGGGATTATCATGTTCAACCAACTAAGCCACACCAACCAGGGCTGTTGTATCTAAATATCCAGTGTATGCATCTTCAAATACTTCCTAACGTAAGTCAATGAAAGCATCTTTTGCTGAAAGATGATAGCTTTGTTTTAAATACCACCTTTGTCACTATTTAAAGGTTGTTATAGTTATCTATTGCTGTGGAACCACTTTTACCTCCCGAATTTATTATAATCTCTCCTACTTCTTGGGGTGGCAGGGGTCAGCTGGGATCTCTTATGCAGTTGTCTTCCGGTGGTGGCTGGGGCTGCATCAAGCCAGGGCCTATGGGGCTGGATGTCTTCTCCACAAGGCTGGCAGTTGATCCTCGCTGTCAGCTGGGAGTTCAGCTAGTCGACTGCCTGGAGGAACCGTATCTGCCTTCTCTGTGCAATCTGGGTTTGTCACGGTAGAATGATGAGATCCCAAAGGGAGCAAACAGTGAGGAGTGAGGAGTGGAAGATTTCAGTCCTGGGCCAGGGAAATACCACAAGGTCACTTCTGTATTCTATAAGTAGACACCGAGTCTGCTCATACGCATGGGGAGGGGATGAGGGAGGCCAGTAAGCCAGGACAAGCCCAACAGGGAAACTGAGACAGGCAGTTAAACAGCAGTTTGCAGCCATCAGGGAAATCTAGATGCCAAGCAGTTTGCAGCCTCTCTTCCTTAAACCAAGGACACTGAAGAGTCAATGGTTTGCCCTTCTCCTCCCCAACCAGGAAGACAGATCACAGAAATCTAATTAGTGTTATTTGTCAACCACACCCAAGGACAGATGAAGTTAAGAGAATGAATCTCATTTTGGTACATCAGCAGAAAGCTGATGAATATTCTAATGATCTTCCCCTAAGACCCCCTTAAACACCCAGTCTTTAAAACCCCTCGAAAAACAAAAGTCCCATTACATGCTCTCCCTCCCAGGAATAAACTTGTGCTTCGCCCTCCTTTCTTCCCCCACAGGCAGGCCTCTCCTAAATTCCAAGGGACCCCAGGAGGCTTGCAACCAGGGGAGCAATGGGCAGTGGCACTTCATCCCAGGCTAATCCCCCTGAACCTGTCCCCAGGGCCCCTTTTTCTCTGACTTCTTAGTGAGCCGAAGCAGCCCAGCCTTGGCTCATTGCCCAGCCCGTTCTTGTTTCACTGTCCCCAGCTTGAATAACAACCTCTCAAATTTACCTGGACTCGCGTTGTGAATTTTTTCCTGCAAGAAGTCAAGAGCCTACCCACTAACAGCAAGGACCAGGCCCCTTTCCAGTAACAGGGACAGAAACTCCATGTCTTGGATGAAAAGATTGTCAGCTGATTTGTGGCCATTTAATTCAACATACAGCTTATCTGAGCACCAGTTTAAATCAGACACTTCTTAAATGACTGCATTTGCCGATTGTGATTATGGAAATATCCCTAATCAGAAGGTTAACTAAACACTGGGACCCGAAACATAGAGACGCCACCTTTGTAATCATCATTGATTTTTCTCATGATTTAGCTAGTTTCTAAGCCATGCGACTATGTCCTTTTGCAAGTCAATTTAAACCAATGTTCTGGGTCATACTTCCTGACACACTGTAGCAGGCATTTTACTGATG
>NW_006287904.1:3466790-3473683 GCF_000327345.1 Myotis davidii | reverse complement strand
CTTTCTTTCAAATACCGTAGGCCTGTACTCTGTGAGAGACACAGGGTCATGAAGCTTTGCAAAATACTTTCAGCTTCCAATACATGATGACAAGGGCTGCCATAGTCGTCCTCTGAGATATACGCTGTGCACAGGGCATTGCTAACTATTCGCATGTCTATAAGGGGAAGAATAAAGTAGTAGTGGGTCTAGAAAACCAATTGCAGGGTGTAGAGTGAATCATTTAGAAGCAAGAGTACCTAACACAGTACAGAGAAGCATTACATCAGAAGTAATCACGGCCCCTGTATGTTCTAAAGTTTCCTATGTGAACTTTCTGTGTATTTCATAAGACTGACTAATGACCAATGAAGAAATATTTAAGGAAATCAACTTTTGACTCAAAAGGAAAAAAAAAAATCTAGCCACTAATTGAGATCCAAAACAAAATAGACTCTTTTGAGAGTTGGAGAGCTCCCGCTTTTATGGAGTTTTCAGGAAAACTTGGGAGGGAATTATGAAATAATATATCTAAAGATGGATTACGGGCCCTTTTATACCTCTTTCATTCATGAGAGAGACACATGTTCATAGCTGCCAATTAAGATTACCGGTCCTGCCGAACCGGTTTGGCTTAGTGGATAGAGTGTCGGCCTGCGGACTCAAGGGTCCTGGGATCGATTACGGTCAAAGGCATGTACCCTGGTTGCGGGCACATCCCCAGTGGGGGGCGTGCAGGAGGCAGCTGATCGATATCTCTCATTGATGTTTCTAACTCTCTATCCCTCTCCCTTCTTCTCTATAAAAAATCGGTAAAATATACTTAAAAAAAAAAAGATTACCAGTCATTATTTCTTCTCTGAGCTGGAGCAACATAGTCTACTTACCTTTCCATTCAAATATGGGCAAAAGCACTAAACTACTACATAACTAAACTAGAACTCTTGTCTTTCCAACCCCTAGTCTGCAATCTGCTCTTGTCTTAGTGTTCTCCATTTTAGTGAAATGAACAATTACTGAAAGTAAAAATTTGTCTTCTCATCTTCTCTCAGAACACACATCAAATTTACCAGTACATACATTCAGAACTGCACAATGCGTGAAAAATTGTCCCATTATCACAAGGGTCATGACAGACAGAATATATAGGACAGTGACTGTGATGCAGAGCTAAAATCTTCAGGGAAGGGAGTAAATGTCCTGGGGCTTGGCAGTTCACTCTAACAACTTGAGATAGTGGGTGGTATGGAACAGCTCAAATTCAATGGTGGCATTTAATGACAAAGGAAAGAGTATGGTCTAAAAAGTTATGGGGGCCAAGAGCACTGATCCTAGTGTCACTGAATGATTTCTCTAAGAAGTTACAGTTGTTGCCCTAACCGGTTTGGCTCAGTGGATAGAGCGTCGGCCTGCGGACTCAAGGGTCCCAGGTTCGATTCTGGTCAAGGGCATGCACCTTGGTTGCGGGCACATCCCCAGTTAGGGGGTGTGCAGGAGGGCAGCTGGTCAATGTTTCTCTCTCAATGATGTTTCTAACTCTCTATCCCTCTCCTTTCCTCTCTGTAAAAAATCAATAAAATATATTTTAAAAAAGAAGTTACAGTTGCTGTTGACATTTCCTAGAGGAAAAATGCAGAACCTTCTAGAAATATTTTTAAAAAAATCAAACACCTGGATTCTCCTTTGCATCTCATCTTACTGTGGAGAAACAAAACAATGGCCCCTTCCTGGCATACTTTCCTTTCTCCCATTTCTACCCCAGCAAACAGAGAAGATTCTTCCTGAGAGAGCCTAATAGTCCTACAGGCTGGGCTCATTACCTCTCCTACTTTCTCCATATCCTAGTTCTCCTCGCTATCATGTGCAGCTTCAAAATCACAATTTAATGGTTAGCCTTCCACATTCAGAGCTCATTTGGTGGTAAGGCTCATTATAAATAATACCTTTTTATCAGTAGAATTGAAATTCCCATTAGTTGTTACAGGTACTTAAATGGCTACAGTTTAATTAACTAATGATGTCTTTCGGAGGAGAGTCGAATGCCATTTTCTAAATTGTGTTTTCCCAGGCAGTTACCAGAGCAGCTCTGGGAACAAGAGAGTAAAGCTGTGGCACCCCCAGCCTCCGGGTCCAGTCAGCTTCCTGGCTCAGCAGGGAGGGATGCCCTGTGTACCTGAGTGAGCTCTCTGGATTCATGTGTGAGCTGAAAATTGGCCACCTTTCTTCCCTTAGTCAATAAGGACAATCCCACCCATAATTTTTACTTCAGCTAAGAAGAATCTATTCTTGCCTTGCACTGACCTACTAGAGACTTTCTTGGATAATGCCGGTTTTATTTTGCATGTATGGCAGGTCGTATTTAAAGAGACAAAAATAAAGATTTTCACAGAGCAGGTTGAATTGCTTTGTCTGGACCTACTAACTAACAGCATATAAAAGGACACATTTTTATACTAATAGTGGGAATAATTTTTGGTTTGGCCAACCATTTTTTAATGTTTAGGGGAAAATAGAGATTTCCTGACCTCTACAGGAACCCCTCCAAAATTGGACACCAAGATGAAATATTTAGATGCTTGGCTACTATAGTAATTATTGATTCCTGGGAGCAACTTAACTGGCTGGTTCTGGCTCAAGGTCTTTCTTGAAATTTTAGCAAAGTTGTCACCTGGGACTGCAGTCATTTGAAGACTTCCAGACTCATGTGGTTATTGGCAGGCCTCAGCTGCTCTCTGGCTGCAAGATGGAGACCTCATTTCCCTGCCATGTGGGCCTCTCCATAGGACATGGCAGCTGGAGTGAGAGATCCACGAGGCAGAGAGAAAGCGACCCAGGATGGGAGTTGCAGTCTTCGATGTCCTAATACCGAAAGGGACATGCGATCACTTCTGCCAAATGGGCAGTAAGGGACCATTATATAGTGTGTCCACCATAGAGATACAATATGCTCAGGTGTATAGTTAATAGTAAATGTAGTAAAAACATGTCGGAAGTGATAGGTGTTGAGTATGAATCCACTTTGTTTGCAGTATAATTTAATGTTATGTTCCTATAATTTAGTTTTTAATAATAGTTGTATTTAACCATGGGCTCATAAAATTCCTAACAATTTAACCGGTGACTCTCACAGGACACTGTAAGCCTTCCCAGCACACCAGGGGTTCTACCCCAAACTGAGCACTCTCAGTTCTAGGTCAGTTTCCAGAGATTTCTTCGATAGATTTCGAAGGGTGTCTTTTGTTTGCTCTCTTAAATGTCTGATCTTTTGCAACATACTGAGAGTCACTGTGAGGTTCCTAAATGAGGTCAGGCTTTACTGTCAGGGAATATATGTAGGTCTGATGTGTGATGAGTGTCAAGTAGCCACAGGAAAATCTCTGTTTTGCTACCTTCCCAGCTCTGCAATGATAAACAGTTTACTTAATTTTTCTGAACCTGAATCCTCACCTGGAGTGTAGGGTTTTACACACACACACACACACACACACACACACACACACACATACACGCCTATCCTGCACCCACTGGTATCGTCAGGATGAACTGAGATAATGCAGGTGGGCTGCCTTTCTGAGTAATGAGGCCCTTCCACACTCATTATCTCACGTATCCTGACAACAGCTCTGTTTAGTAGACATTAATAACTCTGCTTTAAACCAAAAGTCAGAGGGGTTAAGTGACTTGCACAAGTTCACAGGACTAATAAAGCTGTCCTATATATGCAAAGTAGCTATGACAGTGTTGCCTCCAAAACAATAACCTTCCTTGACAATAAAATCAATGGACAGACTTTAATTATATCAGGAAAAAGTTACTGCGGGACTTAAACACCGACACAGCTTTTTCAGCACCTTCCCTTTATCAATAAGGTCCCCAGGGCAGATACAAATGCAGATTTAATTAAATGAAAACCCCTACACCAGCAAATCCTACACACACTTCTCCTCATTTAGCTGCTGCAGTGAATAATGTACTTTCTTCAGTGTTCCCTGCACAGGTGATAGAAGGTTATAGGCCAAAGACTTGGGTCTCCCAATGCCACAGCCTCTTCAATTACATGACAGGTAATACTCATATTGATGCCCGGTTAGGGGCAGGATCTGTTATCTCCAAGTTCACTGAATTTCAGATGGAAAAGAGTAGGCTGAAGTACAGGAAGGAGTGTTTTCTAGCAAAACACATGGACCTATCATCACGTGTCCCACATGATGGCCCTTTGAGCAAAGAGTAGAGACCTCTCAGATCTCTGGTTGTGAGTGATTATCCTCACAATTCTGGGAGTGTGGGGGCATGGGGTGAGTACCTCTTCAATGCAATTGTTATGTATAAATCAATACGCCCAAAACAAAAAGATGTTTTCCCCCAAGTCACAGCCTAGAGATGATTCTAGCATCCATGGAAGTGGATGACAAAGCAGAAAGCCAAATGAAACAGGCTGGAGTATCAGAATAGCCAGAGGGAAAGCCAGCCCTCAATAAGACACCGGAGGCAGCTTTCCTTAAACTTTCCACGGACAAATGTTCCTGGGACACTTAAAGGCCCACCAAGGGACAAATTAATAATAACATTTGACATCCAAATAGTACTCATGACAGTGTGTACTCACATAAACTGTGAGTTTTGATACATTCTTTTCTTAGTCTGGCATAGTTGACTAGAGATAAATTGTATATAGATAAGTACAGGTCCAGTCCTAAAACCAGGTCCACTGCAGCTCAATATAAAAATAGGTAACATATTCTACCAAATATTTAAGGAAGAAATTATGCCATTTCTCTAAAATCTCTCTCAAAGAATAGTAGAAGAATACTTCCTAACTTGTTTGATGAAGCTTGAACTCTAAAATCAGACAATAACATTATAAGAAAATATAACTATAGTCAATATCTCTCATGAAAATAAGTACCAATATACTGAATAAAATATTAGTAAGTGAAATGAAAAGTACATAAAAATAATTATACTCACCACCAAGTAGAATTTTATTCTAGGTATGAAAGAATGGTTCAATATCTGAAAATCAATTAATGTAAACCACCACATCAAAATGCTAAAGAAAATAAACCCTATGATTATAAATAGATGTAGAGAAAGATTTGTCAAAATCCATAACATTCATGATAAAACTTTCAGTAAACTAGAAATTGAAGAAAACTTTCTCAACTTGGTACAGATTATCTACAAAAAAATCTCCTGCTAATGTCAACTTATGGTGAGAAACTACAATTTCCCCAGTAATATCAGATACAAAGTAAGGATGTCACCTTTTCCCCTTCCTTTTCAACCTTGTACTAGAATTATTGCAATAAAAAAAGAAATAAAAAGTATATAGGTTGGGAATGAGTACATAAAACTGCCTTAGTTCACACATGACATGATTGTCTATATAGAAGACACAAACGAATTTTAAAAACTTTTTGAATTAATAGGTGCTTATTGCAAGGTTGTAGGATACAAGGGTAATACACAAATGTTAACTACTTCCCTATATACAAGTAATAAATAAGTAGAATTTGAAAAAAAATTACATTAGCACCTCCCAAAATGAAGTACTTAGGGATAAATATAACAAAATACGTATAAACTCTATATGAGGAGAACTTCAAAACACTGATAAAAGAAATCTAAAGATGAAATAAATAGAAAGATATTCCAAGTTCATGGACAGGATAACTTAATACTGCCAAGATGTCAGTGTTCCCCCAATTGATCTATAGACTCAATACAATCCCAATAAAAATTCTAGAAAGTTATTCTGTGGAAATCCTCTGTGTGATACCATAATGGTAGATACATGTCATTATACATTTGTTCAAACCCATAGAATGTACAGCACCATGAGAGAACCCTGAAGGAAACCAGGGACTATGGATGATTGTGATGTTTCAATGTAGATTCGTCAGTTGTAACAAATGTACCACTCTGGTGGGGGTTGTTGATAATAGAGACAACTGTGCATGTGTGGGGGGCAGTAGGTATATGGGAAATCTCTGCACCTTCCCCTTCATTCTGCTGTGAACCTAAAATGCTCCAAAAAATAAAATCTGAATTTATAAAACAAAACAGATAACAGATAAATAATGAAAATTCACAAAATACAGCCAACCAAATAAGCACACTACTCTATAAAGTGGACGCTGTCCAGAAGAGAATTTGCTGTTTGTTATATGGGGATGCAGTGAGCTCCTGATCCTGGAGGCTGCCGTGTACATATTGATTGGAGTGTGTCTGCTTCCTGAAAAGGGCACTTACCCATCTGGGAGAAACCTGGACCAAGTGACATTCAGAACGGTTCCAAAGCTCAGAATCCAGGGGGGAAAATCATTTGAGAGAGAAATGTAGCAGGAACGTTATAGAAAGGACAATACAACATGTTCCAGGTATGGCCTCATGCATTATGCAAGTCCCCACAATCCACTGCTAAAATATTTAAATGAATAAAAGTCATAAATAAGCCAATAAATGGGCAGAATATGAAATTGAATATGACCACTAAACAAATTAAGTTGACTAAATAACATTAACTATTAGTTTAGCATTTGGTTGCTTTGAAAGAGAGTGGTACCCTAAAAGATAATAAAGCACTAAATGATATCCGTGTGTATGTCCAGCTGTTCCACGAGCAGGCAAGGATGCCTTTGTTTGGTTGTTTGTCTGTTATTCTCTCACAGAACCCATCAAAGTTATCAATAAGGGCTTGTTGAACCAATTTCATAAAAATATCCAATGTCAACATTAAGTAGCCATAGCTATTTTGCCAAGAATAAAGACGTCTTTTTCTCAGTTGGCCTTTGTATTTGATCTATGGTTTATTTGTTACTGGAATTCCCACGCAAGTGAAGACACTTGCTGTCCTGAGTCTTGGTACATGGTCTGAGGAGGACAGAGTTACAGGGAATGCAAAATGACCAGCT
>NW_006287904.1:3462835-3466287 GCF_000327345.1 Myotis davidii | reverse complement strand
AGTGTGTGTTCAGAGAGAGAGAGAGAGAGAGAGAGAGAGAGAGAGAAAGAGAGAGAGAGAGAGAGAGGCAGCGCTGAATCTCAGCATTCACAAAGTGCTTTGTTCTGTCCACTTGAAGAGTTACAATAGGTATGTGTAACCCAGACCACTCTGTACCTGAACCACTTTGGCTACAATGCCACTGAACAATTGCAATCTATTTTAAGGGCATGTTTCTAGGTTCATTAAACCCAGTGTCAGGCCTGTGTCAAAATTTTGGGTTTAAAATTTAAAAGGTTCTCTTTGCCTGAGTATTTCTAACTGACATTCAGCCCACTGCACGCACGGAGCATAAAGGACACAGAGGTTTCCATGGTCACTGCAGAGAAGAAAGACATGAATCAGGTACCTTCAAAGTAAATATCCTGGCCCAACTGGCTTCAAAAAGCATACTATCCCCACTCTTGAAGTCTTTTCCCCCAAATTTGTTAGTCACAGGCCATCAGAATTTAGGACTTCACTCTCCTTCTCAATCGTTGGTGCTGACAAACGAAGAAAATGAATGTCTTCCAAAATGTTCAGGGACAGATGTTGCATCAGCCAGGTGGAGAGGAGCCACAGTTCATAAAGCTGAGCGTAGAAAAGGCAGCTCCATATTTCCCCTGTGGTTATCAGCTGAGCACCAAGTGGGATCTACCTGCAAAAGCTGCTCAGAGCACCCAGACATAAGAAATGTACACATCTAAGCACTCCAGTCAGAGAGCTCTGCCCTGAGGTCCATCAGTGTGTGACAAGGAAGACACCCAATGCCCAGGGATAGCTGGAAACATCTGACCTCCCATTTGCTTGAATATGATCCCAGAGGGTAGTTATCTCAAGAGGAGAGAGATTGAAAAGAATGAATCATGATGATAGTAATAATAATAATCAGACTATTGTCTGCTACATTCCAGACAGGAAGCATTTAAGTGGAGATATTGTATCAACAACTAGAAGTAATTTAAATGTAAATAAGTCTATATTATTGATTTTGTCTCCAAGGGCAAATACAGCTGGCATTAAAGGGACAATGTTGGGCTACTGGAAAGGGGCTCTTTGTCCCTTTATATTCTTTCTTGCTCATGTTATCTTTGGTGAGCTTGAAAAAGGCAAAAAGATGGATATTTTTATTATTATTTTAACTGCATTGAATTCTCTCCATGCACTTTAGGGGTCAACATCCCTTCTTCGGCTTAACTCTAGGAACTCACATTTCTCCCTCTGACCATGTTGCTGCCCACCGCCCACTCCCTTTTTCTCTGTGGGTCAGAGAAGGGGTTGGGGATTGGCAGGCAGGTTTGTTTACTCTCATCAGCTGCAAATCCAGGATCCTGGGTATTAAAGATGCCTTTATAGGAACCATGGAAAAGTGATTTAACATATAGAGAGATTTTTACAGATTTGGGGCTTATGTAGTCCTTCCACATTGTACTTATTTTCAGATATATCTAACAATAATCTTAAAAATCTAGGAAGCAATATCATTTATATAATAAATTTTGATTGGATAAGAATGCTACATTACCTAATTGTTGTTTAGCATAAAATACCCTTATCATTTTCTTAACAGATCATAATATCTCAATACCTTTTATCATTTATTATGTGTTGATATGTCACAAATATCTATAGCCTAATACTCAAAATTATTCTCTGATTTTCCTTGACCAAATCCCAGACAGCAATAGAAGATGCATGAACCATAACTGAAAGAGAATTATAAGACATAATAGTAGCAGTTGAATCAATCCATCTCATTTTCATGTAGATGTGTTTTCCCTCCACATCGGCCTAAGGGCCTTAAAGGGGAGACGTTAGTATCCATGCTATAGGCAGGGAATCTACAGCTCGGATGTTTAGGTAAGCAAGGTCAGAAAGAGTGGGGTAGGGACTTGAACCCAGATCAACCAGATGCCACAGTCCCTCCAGTTTATGCCACACCATGCTGCTGCCCAGATTCTGTATCTCCCTCCACCAATTCAACACCAAATGTTGAAATAGCACACCTTTGAGAATGCAAATGTGGAAACGTCATGCTCCCTGCCCTTGTGGACAGTGGAACTTGGCAGAACTAATCACACCCAAGACAGGTGTTCGTGTCTGAAGAGGAGACTAGACAAGGTGTCACATGGGCTTCAGAGACTAGAAACATCTGGTTTCAGAATCCAGAAGTGCTTTCTGGAGAAGGCTGTGACATTACATTCTGGCCTATTTTCCTGGATATCGGTAAAGGTGAAGAGAATTTTGACTGTTGTCCAGTGGTTTTTATTTTTAAATAAATACAAAGATGAGGCCTTTATTTTTTAATGTTGAGCTTTCTTTGTGTTATTGACAGGTGATTATTCCAAGATAGGCTGAGTATAGTGTTGAAAAGTGAACTGTGGAGTGCGCCTATCATAACTCTTCCTCTCAACTTCATTGCAGCATCTTCATAGAGGCCACCTCGTCTCAATCGGGGCTGTGTTTCCACTCTGAATGCTAAACTTTGCCTTTAAAACATTAGGACTTGTAACAGTATAATTGTCCATGGGCTATGCATATATTCATGCTAGTTCCCTGGTTAATCCCTCTCCTCTGAGATTCCTCAGTCTGTTCCACGCTTCTATGTCTCTGTTCCTATTTTGTTCATCAGATTATTTTGTTCATTGGATTCTACATGTTGAACAATAGAGGATTCAGTTAGAGTCCTGATTTTACCTTTTAAGAGCTGAAGTGGCCTAAGAACATTTTTTTTTTAACTGATGAGCCTCAATTTTCTATGTTGAACAATAGAGGATTCAGTTAGAGTCCTGGTTTTACCTTTTAAGAGCTGAAGTGGCCTTGGAACATTTTTTTTAAACTGATGAGCCTCAATTTTCTTTTCTTTTTTAAAAAATATATCTTTATTGTTGAAAGTATTATAGATCTCTCCCCCTTTATCCCCCATTGATCCCCTCCACCTCGAACGCACTCCCCCCAGGCCTTCGCCACCCTAGTGTCTGGGTCCATGGGCTATGCATATATTCATGCTAGTTCCCTGGTTAATCCCTCTCCTGTGAGCTTCCTCAGTCTGTTCCACGCTTCTATGTCTCTGTTCCATCTATTTTATTCATCAGTTTATTTTGTTCATTACATTCCACATCTGAGTGAGATTATGTGATACTTGTCTCTCTCTGACTGGCTGATTGCGCTCAGCATAACTCAATTTTCTTATGTGTAAAAAGAAGGAAAAATGATCCATGACACTTAGGATTGGGAGGATGTATTGGAAAATGAAATAACGAAAGCACCTTGATCATGATCAAGTGCTAAGGAACATTTATTATTGAGTTTCTTTTAATTTGGAATGAGCACAGAGCCAGGAGCATAAGCAAAACCAAAGTTAATGCGCAGAGTAAGAAGTGCTTCCTCGTTTCTCAAGTGACATTGCAGACCCCTCTGAGATCTGTGCTAGA
>NW_006287904.1:3445162-3462804 GCF_000327345.1 Myotis davidii | reverse complement strand
TGCTAAGCTGTCAATGAAAACCTTTAATACCCCTGTATTTATGTGCCATCGTGGCTTTCCCCAAAATTATCTTCCGGGACCATGACTAGCCCTGTCTGAGGGTTTGATAATTACTTTTGCCCAATCTGAGCACAATCTGTTCCGCTACTTTTGAGTTATGCAAGGGTGACATAAATACCGAACAGGCCTGCAGACTATGCTAAAGAAATTCAAAATGTGCTTTTCACACGGCTAAAACTTAAAAATACCTGAACTTTGAAAATCAAAACTTTTGCAAGGAAGAGAATTTGCAGTAAAATTCAGAAAACCGCATGGAAACATCCTGTAGTGCTTTGGAATGTGATGCACGGAATTAAATATTCTGTAAATTGCCTGCCCAAGGTGAAGCTAACCCCCAGGCTGACATCACAAAATATAGAAATGAGTCTTAAATAGTCCTCCCTCCAAAATGACCTGCTCCTCCAGAGGAGAATGTATACGTATTCTTCCCTATTAGGGACAATGTAACTAAACTAATTGCAATTCTCTTTTTAAGGAAAGCAAAAGAAACAGCCAGTTTAACAATTTGGGGGGGAAAAAAATCTGACCTTCCTCATCTACTAAACTTTGCCTTACAGTCTTAGGTTATTTAGATCAGCCATATTTGCCAGGATATATTATGGAATATGGAGTGTTTTAAGAACATGTAAAAATAATTTTAACCACAGAATGTTAAGCAAGGCAAATACAGGAAAAAAATATGAATTAAATTAGCAATCTGTTAAAAACGACCTACCCTTAGGAAGGGTCATCAAATTTATGACTGAATGTGGCGTTGCCTGGGTCAGTTAAAATGTGCAGGGCAAAATCTAAGGAAGGTAAAATTCACCAGTATATCTGAAATTGTAACTAAAAGGCTGTCATTTAACCAAATGTGTAATACATGGATAAAATGGATACAGTCATAATCGATTTGGACCTCAGTACTTCCTTATCAATGATAGCAATGATATTAAGATATTAAAAGGCATTAATTACAGGAGCAACAACTAGCTCTATCCAGCTTCAAATACACAGATCTACCATCACTTAATAAAGTTACATATTAAGACCCTGAATTTATTTGTATATTTAAATTATAAAGACAATTAATCCTGTTCTTCTCGAATGCTGAATTTACAGAGTACATGATTAAATTCCGGTGAGAGCAACAGAGTTATCTGTGATTAGATACTGGAGATAAATTAATCTCAGCGACTTCTACTAAATTACACTGTCTATAGATTTGTTTCACATCAAACTGTGTCTCAGAATAGACCAAATATCAGACATGAATGATTTGAGTGGAAATATTTAGTTGCTTTTATTAACTTATGCTCTTAATACTATAACTGTATTACAGTTGTAATACACTTTTCTCATATTTGGTTTTTCCATGTTGATTATAATTTATTGACTATTCATACCAAGCATCTCTCTTTGATTAAACCTGCATTATTTCCTTTGCTTTGGATTTCCAATTGTTCTTTTCTTTCTTCCATAACTCTCTGGTCCTTACTGTGATTATAGTTTCTTCTGAGAGTGATGGTCTATTTTAGATCCCTTTGTTAGAAATTCTCCTAGAGTTTCTCAGAATTCTCACACTTTTATAACTCCTAAAATGTAAATGGATTTCATGAAGAATTGCTCAGCCAGCAACCCATAGAATGTTATTGCACATTTTTATTTCAATTCATTTTAAAAGAGTTGATGTGTTGAAAAAACTGAGCAAATAACCCTCAAATGCATGAAATTCCTAAGGCTGCTTCCTACTTGTCGTCTGTCAATATCAGAACATGATCATTGGAAGTTTGCATGTTTATTGGGTTTAACAGCCATATGAAAGCAATGTGTAATTGAATCTAGGGACAAACAGGAGTGGGACACGGACACACACACACACACACACACATTGATTGGCTGCCTCCAGCATGCTGTGCCTCAAATGGGAACAGAACCCACGACCTGGGTATGAACCCTGACCAGGAATCAAACCCACAATTTTTGGTGCAGGGGATGACACTACAAACAACTGATCCACTGGCCAGGGTAAGCTTCTGTGTCATTACTGGGTGTCTGCTCTGTAACAAATGTAGGAATAGATGCATTATCTCCTTTATCCTCACAATATAACTGAAGACTGGATATTGCTTTTCACATATAATAAAGTAGGTTAAGAAGGTAATCATGTTGTTTAACTAGTTCCAAGTCACACAAGTCATAAGTAAATGTTGGCTTGTCTGACTCCCAAACTTACTTACACAGTCCATTTTATTTTATAAGTTGATGTGCTTTTGACCACACATAAAGAAGGCAGTCTGAATGGTGCTCAAAGAAAGATGAGTAGAGGGAAGGCAGTAATCCATGACCGTGGAAGGCTGTCTAAGGGAGATCTACTGGAACGAGGCAGTCAACATTCTGTGTCCTGGACAGAAACTCTGATGTGTGACAAGAACATTTCAGGGGGCTTTGAATTGATGAGTCATGCCTAAAACCTTCCTCCCTACTGCCCATGCCCTGATGTCATACTTGCCAGATGCCTTCTGGTCTAATATGGCTTCTGATTACCCCAGAGTGGTATATAATCTGGTGGACACAAGAAATTGGGTCACTTCGAAGCCTTGGGAATTAAATTTGCTTCCTCGTTTGTTTATAATCCATTTGGGAGCTCAGTTAAGATAGTCACTTCCTCTGAGTCAGCTCTAGCACCAGGACAACCTCCGATTTCCTGACCGCTACAGCTGAGTTACAGACCCAGGGCTGCAGTGACCCAAATAACAAACTGCTTCGAAAGTACCTTAGCGTTTAAAGCAAGTCCCTAGACAACACCTCCCTCACTTTCTTCTTCTCTTGTTCTTGCTAAACACAAACTAAACTCTAGACACGAGGACAAGGCAGAAAGGAGTTTGAAGCCTAATTTCTTTTGTTTGAGGCTTTGTGTCTCAACTTTGATAAGCATCTTCATCGCTGGGGAAGTTCCTAATAATGATCTGAGGGGAGGACTGACATTCTGGGGGAACATTTCTCTGAATGGTTTAATCTGCAAGTTTGTGTTACAGTCGTTTATCCAATTAAATATACCTACTGAGCTAATTCCAGGCACTCACCAGTGTTCTAACTATAAATCCCCAAATATTATTTTTCTTAGTTTATCTTTCTTTGAATTTTAAAGCTGATGACTTCCTCCTCTAACTTTTTTACATTACTCTTTTGATTCTTCTGGCATCTTTTTCTGCTCTTTGGCTTTTAAATTTTGCAGTTCTCCATCCAACTGTCCCACTATCTCTAAGGGAACCCTCATGCCTTTCATGAATGTAGCTATGACAGATATGCTGATAACTCCCAAATCTTTAATTCTAGCACATTCCTCTCCCACCTCCACCCCCATATTTCAGGACATTTTAGGCTATCCACTGGAAATAATGACAGAAATGTCAACATCTCAGACTCAATATACTCCAATTCTGATTTTTCTTAAAAAAAATTTCACCAAATTGGCATCTTGGCTATAAATTTTGTCTTAAAAATTTGGCCTCATCCTGTCTCAATTTCCCCT
Source organism: Myotis davidii (assembly GCF_000327345.1). NCBI lineage: Eukaryota > Metazoa > Chordata > Mammalia > Chiroptera > Vespertilionidae > Myotis > Myotis davidii. The sequence continues at coordinate 3,459,230 of NW_006287904.1, read as the reverse complement.
TGATACTCAACAAGTGGCAATAAAATCTTGATGTCTTTATCATTAGGGTACATCTGGAATCCATCTTCCCTGTATCATCCCAACATGCAGTTCTGTTCAGTCCCCATTATCTCTTACTTATGCTACCATGAAAGTCTGAAAAATGTCTCTCTGCTTCTAGTCTTGTTCCTCTCAAATTTTTCATTCACACAGTTACAAGAATAATTGTCCTAAAATGCAAATCTGTTAGTTGCAACCCTCTGAATATAACACTTCAGTATGTCCTCATCATGTACAATATGAAATGCAATCTCCTTAAAGAGATAGGGGTATCCCTTAGGACTTCTTAGGAGGCAAATAAAAATAATTGTTATCATTATTGCAATATTAGAAGTATTATTATTATATTCAATCAAATTTAAGGCATATCCTGTATCGATAGAGGAGTCTTTCTGAAAACAAACAAGCCAACTTCTGGAAGGCCGATAACATGACTCAGAAACAAGCAGCAGTGACATTTCTTTCCATGCTTCACTTCTACTTCTCTAATGTGCAGTGTCATCCCGCCCTCTTGCTGCCGTGTGGCTCTCATCCTATGCTAAAAAGCATGGCGGGTCACAGTTTCATGCTTTACATCTTACTTCTTCAACCACCGTGAAGAACTAAGAACAATAATATGAAACAGCCCTAACCGGTTTGGCTCAGTAGATAAAGCTTCGGCCTGCGGACTCAAGGATCCTGGGTTCGATTCCGGTCAAGCGCATGTACCTTGGTTGTGGGCACATCCCCAGTAGGGGGTGTGCAGGAGGCAGCTGATCAATGTTTCTCTCTCATCGATGTTTCTAACTCTCTATCCCTCTGTCTTCCTCTCTGTAAAAAAATCAATAAAATATATTAAAAAATATGAAACAAATGGAACCTATGGAATAAGTGGAAAGTGTGTAGGTCCAAAGAGATGATTCGTCAATTTCAATTCAAGTACCAGCTACTTCACAATCAACTATTGAACCAATCAGGGGCAGGGTTATAACAAAAAAGTCTAGTAACTATTACTGTGTCCAGCATCTGCTATGTGATAGGCACAGTGTTAGGCAGTGTATGTACATCTTCTCACTTAATCCTCATGACGAAACTATAAAACAAAAGAATGAAATAGTCCAGGTTTGCACCGCTGAGATAGCCGGATCCAAACCTAAGATTTTGGGACTTAAAACTTCATCCATATAAAAATAGTTCTACTTCCTTCTTGCACAAAACTTTATTATTCAAAGAAAACATGTTTTGCATTGGGGTAGGGTGGGAAGCAATGTTCACTGGCATAATAGTAGACACAGTTTATAACAACAGAAATGGTCCATCAGCAAATCCTGTCGGCTCTATGTTTTAAAATGCTTCAAGAATCTAATGTGTTATTGTTGTCTTTTCCTTTACCGTCTTGGAACAAGCCTATATCACTTCTCATCTGCCTCACTGCCTGCCTAATTAGTCTATTAGAGCTGCTGGTTGCTCAGCCATTACCTCCTACACCACCAGTCTAATCTCACAATAACCTCCACTGAGGTTTTGGTAATACGGAAGTGAAGTCATGTTCTCACGCAGAGTAAAAGACAAAGTCTTTACAGTGGTCTTAAAGACTCTCCTCAAAATATACTATTTTCATCACCTTACCCATTTCTGTACTTCTTGCAGCTTGTTGAAAATATCAAGCACAATTTCACCACAGAAACTTTGTAGTCACTATTCCTTCCGTCTGGAATGTTCTTCTCCCAGATCCCCTCCTACATCCATTCTTCACTTTCTTACAGTACTGTGTCCCATTACCTTTGCCTCTTTAAAATAGCCATGCCTGTACTATCAGGGCCATAGTGTCACACGGCAGGAGGGCATCCATGAACAGAATGCAATGTATGTCAACCTTGAAGTCTAACAAAGTATCAAACACTCCATATCCTCCATACACAGTTTTATTTTTTCATAAAACTCTTCAAATCTGATGTTTTTATGTTTCGTCCATTCACTAGTTTATCCCCATTGCCTAGAGCAGTGCTTAGCATGCAGTAAGTAGATCATAAAAATGGAATGAATTCATGAATAAGTGTATAAAATCAAGTAACTAAACTTCAAGCACCTGCGTATGATATTAACTTATCATAGAGTCAATGATCTATTGGTCTTTTCCTCTCACTTATCTAGCAAAACTCCAATCCTTCATAAGCTGAAATATTCAGCTTTTCTATGCCTACAGATATGAATACGAGCACTTTTAGAGAAATGCACCTAACAATATACACTGGTTTTATTACAAGTTTGTGATCACTAATCCCAAGTGGGTATGCAACACTGCCTAGCTGTCCTACAAGATTTCTTAGCTTAATTTAGTATCTAACTCTCCATCCAGGGAATACTGCACTATTTTTAGTAGTAAATAGTACAATTATCCAGGATTAAATAACAACTCTCCATATACCTATTCCAGTCATTCTTTCCTTTTAGTTGTATTGTTTCCATGCATTTAAACATTCCAAGACTCCCCAGTTAAAAAATAAAAGAAAGAAAAAAAATTGCTGTTTTTCTTTGTACTTCTGTTTCTTTTAAAATATGCTTTATAAGTTTTAGTTTCACTGAAAAACTCAAAATAAGATATATGCATGTTCATCTATACTCCCTGCCATATGCATAGCTTCTCCCAATATAACCATCCCAAACCAGAGGGCTATATTTGTTACATAGTCCATAAACCTACATGGACATATCATTATCAACTAAAGTCCATTAGGTTTGTTCTCAATGTTGTGCATTCTCTGGCTTGTGACAAATATATAATGATATGTATCTACAATCACAGTATCAGAGGTAATAATTTTCACTGCTCCCCACATCCTCTGTGCTTTATCTATTTGTTGTTCTCTCCCCTCTGATCCCCGTTAATCTCTCATATTTTTACTGTTTCTATTTAATAAAGTACATATTCCATGTCTTTTCATGGCTTGATAACGCATTTCTTTTTAATGCAATAATATTCTACTGTCTGAGGTACCACAGTTTATTTATCCATTCATCCATTAAAGGACAAGGACATCTTGGTTGCCTCCGCGTTTTTGCAATTAAGAATGAAGTTGCTATAAATATTGCTGTGCAGGTATTTTGATGAACGTATGTTTTCACCTACGTTTTCAAAATAGGATCACAGTTGCTGGATTTTATGGTAAGAGTAAAAGTTTTGTTTTGTATGAAACTGCCAGTTTTCCAAAGCGACTGTACCATTTTGCATTCCCCTAGCAATGAATAAGAGTTCTTGTTGCTCCAAATTCTTGCTAGCATTTGGTGTTGTCAGCGTTCAGATTTTAGCCATTCTAATAGGTGCGTAGTAATATTTCATTGTTGTTTTAATCTGTAATTACCTAATTAACTATAATATGGAGCATCTTTTCATGTGCTTACTTAGCTATGCCATCTGTACATCTTTTGTGAGGCATCTGTTTCATATCTTTTGTTATTTTTAATCAGGTTGTTTGTTATCTCATTGAATTTTAAGACATTTTTGAGGGTATATGGTGAATACTAGTCTTTCATCAGATGTGTCTCTCACAAAGATTTTCTTTCAGTCTGTGACTAGTCTTCTCATTTTCTTGATCTATGTTTCTTTTTACATCAGAACTTCTCTAATCTTGTACTTCATTCCCACCTTCATTTCTACTTCCAGGAATTAAGACAAATTCCCATAATATTGTATTTTAAAATTTACATTTATTTATTGTGGTAATGTTTTGTCAATCACTCTATTACCTAGTAGGTTGTACACTCTACCAGGGACTCAATGCATCCATTCTTATTCACATTCTGTATCCTTAGAACCTAACTCTGAACATCGGTCATTGAATAAATAAATACATCTTCCTTTAAGCATTTAATTTTTTCCAGACCCCCTTGGCTTTTCTATCATATTTATATTTAGTGATTGAAATGGTGGTAAATAATGTTATTTTTGTATCTTAATAGCTGTATTTCTTAAAGTGTATGTTAAAGGGTGGTGAGAGTTAACATCATATTACTGGGCTTTTTGGCATTTTGCATCTTTGTTTCTCTAATTGTAAAGTGCAAATCATACTGACTTAACTCATGGGACTGCTGTGCAAAATAATGTGTGATATAAAGACATTTTGCAATTCCAAAGTGCCACATAGAAGCTCAGTGATTGTAATAAACATCATCAGCATCATGTTATATTATATAATTTTAGTGTTCTGGAACCCTTGAGAATAAAAGCCAATATTTCCATCAAATTGACGAACAAAAGAATATTCTTAGTCCTACTTACTGTTGACTTAATGATGACTTTATTCACATAACTTGATGTATCAAATTAATAAATATTAAATACAAGTCAACACAAGAAAACATGAAGTTAATAAAATACTCAAATTCATTTTTTTCTAATGGAATATTAACCACATTGTACCCTAAGGATTTTGTGTTGAGAATATTTATCTAGGCAACCATCTAACACTTTTGCAATCAAATCATGACATTTATTAACATAGGAAGTGATCGTGTTCTCCTAAGCAGTGGATATTATGGACTAAAGTCAGGATGTGAGAGAACAGCTGCCTTTGACAATGAGCCCTGTCAGTGGCTTGTGGCATAAGCTGTGAGATGTATGGCTCTGACGCAATTAGAAACATTATTTTTAATCGAAATATTTTATATTTTGGACACACAGCTGAATTGGGTTCCTACTCTTTTATTTCTTACATGTACCATAATCAGTTTCTTTATATTTCCTATCTAGTTCTTAATTTATCAGCTCTATTTTACCATTCCCATCGAACAGATGAGTAATAAGATCCAGAGCATTTACATGACTTGTCAAAAGTCACTCCTTTATACATTTCATTGTTAAATTTTCTAAAAATTATACTAAGCAATTTTTTTTTTTTGCTGGTGCTTGACCTGGACTCAGGGAAAGTGTCAGGGGAATGGGGAGACGTAAAGCCATGACCTAATTTCCAGAAGAGCAGCCTGCCCATTCTCTCACCCACAGACTTCCTCATAATTGCCCTGACTTTTCATGAAGGCTTATGATCCTTTCCAAGCAGTCTTCATTGTTTTTGCAATTTATTTTTTCTTTTTAGATTGACCAATAGGTTCTTCTGATACAGGGTCCTGTTACCTTCTGATCCCCTTTCTCGTAAAATCAGAACAATGTTTTTTTAATCTCTTGTTCCACCTTCAATCAAGTGGTAGTGGCTTTCTGAATGCCTGTTCAAAATATCTGGGAAAAATTGCCAAAAAATCAATGAATTGTGTCTGTTATGGAGTCAGAAGGAGAATGGAGTCACATCTGCCACCCCAAGGTCAAATATGTAGGGGGTTAACAAATATAAGAGTAATATCACTTTAAGGCAAAAGGTGCATGTGGGGTAATATAATTCACAAGGACTTGAAAAGTTACAGATTATTCATAACCTATATAAATGAAGAGTTAGGTCTAAAACCCTAATAATAAAAATAATGACAATAGTATAACAAGATCTCAAATATATTTTTACTATATATCAGGCACTGTACTAAGTTTATAATTTATAGATATGAATATATTATTTTATCTTTAGTAACTCTATTATATATATAACATATGTATTATATATTATCACCTTTCACGTGCAGAAATGGAAACACAGAAAAGTAAAGAATATGGACATAATTAATAAATTGTACAAGATGGGATTTGTGATATTCTGACTCCAAACTTAAACTTCAGAGCTACCTTGTGCTACTCCTGTTGCTCTCTGGTGGATTACTGTATCCCTCCTATCAAGGGATAGAATCATCTCTTACCCTTTTCTAAACTTTGACTTGAGTTTTTCAATGAAATGCAGCCAAACGTTACCTTGTGAGTGCTGAGGCTAGGCCTCTAGAGACCTTGAACCTTTCCTCTCAGTGCTGAGGTATCCTGCCCTGGCCTCCCTGTGAGTAGGCCTGGGCTAGCCAGCAGAATGAGAGGGCGAATGAAACAAATCGTTCCATCTGGCCCACCTTTGACCAGCTAGCCCACAGCCAGCCTGGAAGCTGACTCTTGACAAATGATGAGCCCAGCTGAGATCAGCCAACCCTGGCCAGATCAGCAGAACTGCTCCGTTGAGCCCAGTGCACATTGACGACGCATAGAATTGTGAGCTTAACAGATGGCTATTGTTTTAAGTCATTAAATTTTGGCATGACTTATTATGTGGCCTAACCGATTTATGTATTGAGAGGAAGTAAAAATAGGTGCTATAATATCCAGGAAAAAATAAAAGAAGTAGAAGAAACATGCCCTTGACTAGTAGGGAAGAAAGATGACTATAGGATGAGAAATGAAGCAAGAGCTACAGAGCTTCTTTTTTGTTTTCATGTTAGCTACCCTCCCTCCCCATTTCTCTATATAGATTGCTATGGGAAGGACCTCAAGGAAACATAATCATAGCCAGCAAGACATTTACATTTATAAAAAGTAATAAAGAATGGAAGGATAGAAGAATGAGTGAGAATATAAGTAAAGAGAGAGAAGGAACAAGATTTACATACAAAAGGAAGCAAATGGCAACTTCTGTTACTTTTCAGCATCTCCATGTCTTCTAGGGTAGGGAGTACAAAAGTTACTGCCTTGGAAAGAAAAAGAAAAAAAGTAGACAGGAAAAGTTAGAGCAAATGTGCTGATGCTAAGTGTGCTTGGTTATGAAAGACGAAGAGTCAGATCTGAAAATAAGGGCGAAGGCTAACTGCAGTGCTATGTCCTATATATAACTCCCCAGAGTGGAATTGTACCGGAGGTGGCAACACTTGCGGAAATGGCATCTTGGAATCTAAAGGACAAGTCGGTGTGTACAGAGCAGGGGACAGATAATCCTAAAGGGTCCTCTAGTCTTATTGAGGCCATTAACCTCAGTCTAGAATTCATAGACATGAAATACTGGGCACAGATTTGCCTATTTCCTGCTGTTTGTCTCTGTCCAACTAAAATCTCAGGGGGCGTTATGGCTGTCTTTACTAGGCATGTGAAAGGGAAATCTGACTGTCTCCCATGTTTTGTCTTTCATCTGGGCCATGTTGGCAGAGGTGTTCTTTATTGAACTATGTAGGACAATGGGAAATACAAAAAACACAGTGATATAAATTGGGGGTACACCACCACTCCCCTTAGTGGCTGAATGGCTCAATACAGACTTGAGTGTTAAGCTAAATGGATTAAAATAAGAAAAGGAAAGGGTTTGTAGTTGCTGTTTTGCAAGGCTAATTTGCTTTCTCTTCATATGTCAGGCCTGCATTCACTCTCCTTCCAAAACAGAAAGAGTAGCTTGTTTTATTTTTAGAGCCTTGGTTCATCATGAGCTCCTACTGGGTGACGTTATGGTGCCTTAAAGAATGGAAACCATCTTCTTCCTTTCTCTTGAATTTCATGCTTCAGGTTTTGACCGAATACCTTCCCTGGGAAAGGTAGCCAATGCTCTTGTCTCTCTCTTCCAGTCTGGAAGGTACTGTGCCAGTGCAGACTTATGCCCCACTTTGATCCAAGCCAAGTGTCTTTGAATACCTGGGGGAGGTTCCTGCCTCCAAATTTAGATTCAGTGTTTTTTGTGTTTTTTTTTCGTGTGTGTGTGTGTGTGTGTGTGTGTGTGTGTGTGTGTGGTTTGTTTCCTTGCTTGCTTGTTTTCCCTTCCTTCGCGGTGGGGGTAATGTGGAGAATGAAGAGGAGCGTGCAGCAGTATGGAAGTCTAAGACCCACTTGGGCTTTTAAGTCTAAGTAACTTGACCTAACTCAGCCTTTATTTTGTGATCTTCCCTGGGGTATGAGGTACCTGTTCAGCATTTTACAAGGTGGAATTCTGAGTCTCCCTGAAATATGTCACTTTCCCTGAGATTCCTGAAGGAGTAGTGATGCTTGGTATGAAAGGTACAGAGATTTGGGGGCCGCTTTCTTAAAATGCAGCTTTAATCCTATCAACATTGAATCCTTAAAGTTAAAATATAACCTCTCATTACGCACACCGAGGGCCAGCCTAGGGCAAAGGTTGGAGAGCCATGTCCTTGTTTTGTGAGAAATGGCCCAGTTTTAGATGGCTTTCGGCCAGATTGAACTTAGAATGTTCATCTGGTTTCAGGTATATCCTGAGAATTGGGAATCTTATCTTGGCTTGGAGAATCAAGTAAGGAAGGTTTCTGTGACAGGTATGTTAAAGGATGACCCCGGTTTCAATTCAGATGGTTTCAGTTCTGTCAAGCTCCTCCTTAGGTGAGTTTGCACTTCCTTGACTCATGGGGCCTTCATCCCAAGCAGATTTGCAGAATGAGAGTGACTTGGGATTTCTACCACATAAACTGACCCAATGGGGATGTTTTGGATATTGACACGATTGAAGGATTAAAAACTAAATTCCATGTTGTTCTACCTAATGGCAGCCTAATGAATGGCAAGCATCTTAGAGATTCAGCAGAGGTGAAATAAGGTTTTCCCCAAATATATCCCTGTCTCCCAAACAGACATTATATAATACATAGAAATCTTTCCAAGTATATTCTTGGCTAACATGATTGATTATGGCATCTTGAGTCAATATGGACTGCTTTATTTTATGTAATCGGAAATTCAGAGAAACCTTTTCTTATTCCATTGCAGAATATCTTTAAGTGTAAAAAGTAATACTTTGACGGAAAAGCAGCAACTCTCACTTTAGAGACAAATGTTAGCTTGCTTAAACAGATTCTACCCCTGCCAATGCCCAAGTTTAGAATTTGTGCCGAGTAAGTAAGGAGACCTGGGGCGATATGAGACCCGGGAGCAGCAACAGCTTTATCTCCATGAGCTGTGGAGTGCTCAGCAGAAATAAGTATTATATTTAAATATTTCTGAGCCAATTAAATAGAGAAATATTTAGGAAAAATTGATTTATAATGTGAGATTTCCCTTGCAATTAACTTCAATCATAGAGCTAACTTCACAGTTTCACCAGAGTAAATGGATGGGATAGAATTTTTCCCTTTAAGTTCTCTTCCCCCATGCTGTGCAGTGGCCTTAATTACCTATTAAATATCTTCATGGTTTGTTTTGTTCATTCTCTCTCCCACAAAGTTCAGCGCTAAACTGGTAGTTGTGGTAACTATCTTCAGCTTGGGTTTTCTGGTACCGTTATGCCCATCCCCTCCCTTTGTAAGTCACCTGCTTCCTTAACTTTGGTCAATGTACTATTTAATCAGTTGTACATAGATTACTAATGTTGGCTGACTCTCACACCTTGAGCGATTGTTATTGAACTGTTTGGTTACATCCTAAAAGAGCAGAGTGGTACCATTTCTATCAAACTCCCTATTGGCAGTTGGGCCCACATAGATTCCTAGAAAATGGTGAACCTGTTTTTTATCTCAGGTGCAAATGTTGTTAAGTTATAAGCTACACATAGTCCATTGTATGGTGGATATTTTTAAATGGCTTCTGCCTACTCAACATACATGAGCTCTGCTTTCTCTACAGGCCCAGGATCTTCACGCTAGATCATTAGAGGTACATCTTCTGGCTACCTGCTTCAGTCAAAAGAGGAACTCCACAGTGCTTCTCAGGGCCCCTACCTTTACCTGTGTCTTCCTTCCCTACAGTCCCCAAATCCAACTCTTTTGGTGCAAGGCCTTCAAAATAAGGTAGGAATTATATCTGTCATGTCTATTTCTAGTTCCTGGTGGAATTGGTTTTTTTTTCTTTAAATCTGAGAATAAAGAAATGCAAAGCCTGAGGTCTTCATAGAGTTCTGAAATCATACAGGATTATCAAAAATACAATCAGACATTTTGCACTGTGAAGGTTGACTTTCTCTACCTATAACTCCTGTATCTTATGCTAGAAGAGCATCTAGATTCCTCCTAGACATGAAAAACATATCAAAAGACATCTCATTATTTCCTTATCCTCAGTGGATTCCAGGAAAAGTGAGGGGCATGTGAGTATTAGAAAACTCGCTTCAAGTGACATGAAAGTAGAGAGGCTAGGGTAGAGGGAAAGCCTGGGAGGCAAGTAGAGGGAGGAGTCACTGCCGGGCTAGCAAAGAGCTCCCCTTACAGTTTAAGATCTTAAGGAAAGGGACTTGAACTTCTATAGGTTTCTTAGCACCTGGCACTGTGCTTGGCACACTTTAGAAATTCAGCGAAGGACTCAGAATGAACTATTTAAAACATATAACAAGATACATGTAGGCCAAATTTCCATTTAGCGTAGACCTGAACATTGAGCTGACATCTGTTTTCTTCTAGCTCTGTATCCTTAATTCACTATGTCATAGGCCATTTAAAGACACTAAAAAATAAAAAGAACACCCATGGATCCCTTCTCCACAAAATAAAATTATAGAATTCTGATTATCATTTCAGGGGCTCATGGATCCTCCAAAGTCCATCAGAAAATTTCGTAATCCATGGGGGTTCGGGGCGGGGGCAGTATTCATCTCAGACTTAAACATGCTACAGAGTTTCTATTTCCTATTTTTTTAAAATCAAACATGAATCCTAAAGTTCCACACAGATATACTCATCCTATTTTATTTCACTCGTTGAAATTGCTTTGAAATGCTTCATAAGCCTGCACAGAAGTTAGATTCACAGAGCTGTGAAAAAAATGATGGCACTTCTAAGTATATTCCCCATCTTTGATCATGAAAGGAAAGCCATCCAACCTCTGAAGCCCATAATAGTTTGTGGGGACTCTGAATGCTCCCAGATTGGTCTAACATTGTTCATGCTCCTAAGATATCTGTTAGGGTTGCAATTAATGCCCAAGATCTCTATAAGGATGCTCTGGATGGTGAGAAGGGGGAACACACAGAGATGGAGGGTATGAGTCTAACTCAGCCAGCAGTGATGGATGGATCTGAATGTACCAGCACATTGTAGTCAGACCTTATTTTGTGAAAGAGTCAGAGATTCAAAAAGCAGAATGTGCTGGCTGTCAGGAGATATCCACTGATACAGCGATGCCATGATTGTACAAGTAAATGTTGAAAGAAAATAGAGCCCTCAGAGAGCCAAACAATTTTATACCAAACAAACATGACATGTTTGACATAATCATAAACTCCTAGGGGCGCTGTAAAACCAAATTCTTAACAGAACAAGAAGAAAACACCTCACAGTCCGTCATGTTCGAATTAAGTCAGATATCAGGAAGGAATCTCCTGAGAACGAGTGTTACAAAACCATGAAATGGGTTCACAGAACATAACGGATGTCAATTTTGGAGTTTCATCAAAATAACCTGGGAAGTTAAAACCCTGTGCTCTCCCTCTCTCCCTGCCCGTAGTCTGGGGTGAGGTTGGGAGGTAAGTGCTGGATAAGACAAGGGGAAAACATTTCTTGGATCCTACTCTGTGACTATTTGGCATTTCACCTTTATTGTTTTCATATTACAAAAGAATCATTTTCTCTGGAAGGAAGCATCATTTTGCTGTTTAAATAAATAGACTGAGAAACCAGATGACCTGGTATGAATGCTGGTGATCTCAGATAGTAGCGGCATGATGAGTTCTTTATCTTTCCCATACCTCAATTTCTCACCTTTAAATTGGAGTTACCATTTGAATGACTGGGGATTAAAATGGGTGAATTCACATTTAGTACTTAGAATTGTACTTGGCATAGAGTGAGCACTGGTTAAGTGTGGCAATTACTCTCAGCAAAATTTTACAAGTAAGGAAATGGAAGGTTTGGAAGGTTAAGGAGTGGTTAGCTCAGGGCTGTGCGGTGCTGGAGATTTTTAAATAATTCTAGCAGACTCCTAATTCATTTTTCTGGGGCCCATATGACAGAGCCTTGAGGTTGGAGGATGGATTCACTCTCTTTTCAAGAGCAGACTTTTTGTTTCTGATTTACTTATGGCAAGATCAGGGTGGCACCATTTCCCACACTCAAATGCACTCTCTCTTCTGAATGTGAAAATAAATAGCAAAACTAATACAGTAATTATTTTTTGAAAATTATCTTATTAACTGTAAATAGATGTTTTCTTCTTAGCTTATGGGTTTCCACCCCATATATGCACACAAAGGAAGCAATCTAACCATTTTGCAATGTTCTGGCTTATGTATAGTGAGAGAGGTGAGGATTCTCAAGATGAGGGCCCCAAACCACCCCTTGTTTGGACTTCATCAGTCCTAACAATTCTCTGGGCCATGGCTCCTGAGGTTTAGAAAACATTGGTCACCACTCTGGGCCACAACTCTTGCTGCACACTCTGAAAGTCAGGACATCTTGTTCCCATTCCTGACCATGAGACCAGACTGGAGTCCTACTCTAATAACCACCCGCATCCCAATGAGGTTGGCTCTGAACATGGGACTTCTGGGATTTCCTCCAGGCTCCAGATTCCAAATTACCTTCTCAGTCAACTCTGCTTCCGGTCTGAAACTTTGCTTCTGATCTTGCTTTTGCTCTGGATTTAAAAACCAAGGCTGCCTTGTGCTTGCTAGACACTCTTGCCCACCCAGCACATAGATCTCATTTTCCTCGTGCTTCATGAACCACATTAGGGGTTAATATTATTTCTCTTATATCCAGGATCAATCCTTGGACAGAGGTGAACACAAATGGAATCTATTTGATTTAATTGGATTCAATTGGATCCAATTCAATACAATACAATATTTTGAGCACTTGCTTTGAGACCAGCCCTACTTTGGGGAATACCTGGCCTGAAAAACAGAGGATAAGAATGCAGAATAAGGATAAAATATCACATATTAATACAAGTCTCCTGCCTCTCCTTTCCTCTGAACTTTAACTTCAAATAAGCTCCATCTACCCACTTTTTATTTCTTTCTTAGAACAAGCTATGAGGCTTTTAAGAGTCCTTGTCACATGAAAGGCGAGGCACTGGTTCAAGATATTTCCAAGGATCTGACAACCACTTTGGAAGCCGACTAATAGCACTTCTCTCCCATGGGTGCCACGGGCAATTTGATTTCTTTCACTGATGAGTGAGACAGTGTGTAAATGTGGGGTGTTGCTTTAAAAATGCAGCTGTAAAAATTAAACTATATCATTGTGCACCAAATCCCATGTCAAATTTCACCTCTTTAAACTCTGCTCCTGCTTGTGGGTAGTGGATTTAAAAAATGCCATGTACTCACATCCATACCCAAGCCACCATGCATACTCCCGGGCTCACGCACTTGGCCTTCAGCGCACAGCTTGCACTGTGGTAAATAGGACAACGCCACATCTGCCAAATGTCTTCAGTGCTGACATCTGATATTGTTGTGCTAGTCATTTCCCCCGAGGTGGGACTTACGCAGTAACAGACCCGGCAAGCTCCATTAAATCTCTCCTTACGCCTTCCCCAGGGCAGAGAGTGCCCATTACGAAACCCCAGCGATTCTATATGCTTTCCTGAGTCATCACTGTCTCTTACAGCTGGCTGCCTCACCAGCCCTGCCGCATGCCTGCTCTTTCTCTCAGGGATGGGGCTGGTATGCCCGGCCCACACTTTGTTAAACGTTCCTCACTCAAACCGAGGCTGCTATGACAGCTAGGGACTAGGCTGAATTCTACACTGTGGTGGCCTTCGTGCACCTGTGGTTGGTAGGGAACTTCTGGCTGCCATCCAGGCAGCCACTGTTAACCACTAAGATGCCAGGGCCAAATGAGATGCAACCTAGCAGACACTACGTTACAAGGGGTTATTCCAAGGCCAATACATTTGGAGAACCTATAACTAGAAACACCTCTCTTAGAGGATCATTGTTCACCTTAGCCTATCAAAGGCTCTGAGAAGGTTTACAATTACAAACCTATTCAACCTGTTTGACATTGCCCTCCATAATCTTGACCCTGGAGTTCTCTCCTCACCACAGACAGCTCCCCAAAACACGTACATATGCTTAGACATACCTACCATACATAGACTCTGTCTTGGTCAGCTCAAGCTGCTATAACAAAATTATCATAGACTTGATGGCTTGAAAAACTGACATTTATTTCTCACAGCTCTGGAGGCTGACAAATCCAAGATAAAGGTATAGGCAGATTCAGTTCCTGGTGAAGGCTCTCTTCTTAACCTGCAGATAGCTGCCTT
>NW_006287904.1:3437865-3445078 GCF_000327345.1 Myotis davidii | reverse complement strand
GTGTGACACTGGTGTCTCTTCTTGTAAGGACACTAATCCCATTATGGGGACCAACCTCCATGGCTTCATCTAAACCTAATTTCTCCCCAAAGTCCCCACCTCCAAAACCATTCTATTGGGTTTAAGGCAGGGGTGGGCAAACTTTTTGACTTGAGGGCCACAATGGGTTCTTAAACTGGACCGGAGGGCCGGAACAAAAGCATGGATGGAGTGTTTGTGTGAACTAATACAAATTCAAAGTAAACATCATTACATAAAAGGGTACAGTCTTTTTTTTTTCTTTAGTTTTATTCATTTCAAATGGGCCAGATCCGGCCCGCGGGCCATAGTTTGCCCACGGCGGGTTAGGGCTTCAACATATGAATTTTGGTGGAGGGGCAAACATTCAGTTCATAACAGTTCTCATTAGCCAAGATTCTGTGCAATAATACTTGTTTAGATTTTCCTAAAGCTGGTTTTCCTTTGTAGTATGAAAAACACATATCCTAGAGTACAGACTCTTGAGTCTACTAGAGCTTAAGACCTACCAGTGTGACCTTCTGCAAGTCTAAAAATAATGACTACCTTATAAGGCCATTGCAACAGTTAAATATAACAAAAGAACTAAGAACAGCACTAGGCTACTCAGAAGCAGGCAATAAATGTTAATTATTGTTAATTTCCTGTGTAAGACTGTATTTTGGGAAGTGCTAAACCAAATTATTCTTGCTGGTCACACTTTCTCCTTTTGTGGGGCATTGAGTCAATTTGGTTTCTCATTTTAAAGTTTCTGGCAAAATAAAGTCTGTTATCAGTACAAAGCTCGGCACTTCATTTTTATCAGCAAGAGTAGCAAAAGCAATGACCCTCTGTGAACCCAGCCACACATATATCATGTTCTGGAGCCAGCTGAGCTAATCCTGGGCACGAAACACAGGGCTCAGCTCCTACAGTGTCGCCTGGGTTTCTCTTTACTTGATGTGCATGTGTCTAAGCTGATGTTTTTTGGAAAATGGAGATGTCTAGAACTCTGGACAACCCTGAGAAGCTCAATTCTTATGGCCTCTAGATAAAGGGTAAGGATATATTAATGGAGCTCACTGGGTCCGTTGTCTTATAAGTCCCAGCTTTGGGGAAGTGATTGGCACACCAATATCAGATGTCCGATTTTAGGGAAGGAAATAGCTTCATCTCTTCAACCCTAATGGATAATAGCTTGCTGCAGAAATAAACAGAAACAACAAACAAACAAATAACCGTGCAAACAATCAAACCAAACAAAATCTTCCCATTTTAAACTCCATGCTTAAAATCCCTCATGCTCTGTCTTGATGTTCTCAATGTCTTGGAAAAGTAGAAGGTTCTTCTGCTTCTGGGGACTTTAATACCTCATGTCAGAGCCTCATCATTCTTTGAACACTATCCTAGCAGCTAGCTTGAGTCAGATTTAGGCTGACCTTATACTAGGTGAAAGAATGAGATTGAAAAGTGCGATCTGAAAGGAGAGAGTTGGACTTAGGGTGAGACAATTGAGGCATTCCACTTGGATGCAAAATTTAAGAGAGAATAAAAAAATTCAGGAATCAAGGTAAGCAGCAATTCAATGTAATATGTTAAATATAAAAATGAATGTAGAAAAATCCATAACAAAATATCAAAATATTAAGACAAGATCAGCGTTCATGAATTTTCCTTCTGTCTTGGACTCTAATATGGTTCGAGACAGCACTGTGGGGTGGAATAGGAACATGTGAGTGACCAGGAAAGATTAGGTCCATCAGACTCTTATGTTTCTCAAGCTTGGCAAATTTTAAGAGTCTGTATCTAAGAGCAAAATTAGTGATGGACTAACACCTTTCTAATCATCTTGAAGAAGATCAACACTCAACTTTTCCATAAGGGAAGCTAGGGGGTGGGGCAAACAGGCAGGAAGATTGTTGGATATCTGTTATTCCTTGAACATAATCCTTTAAACTTCATGGTGACTCCAAACTTTGATCTCTTTATTACCATTTGATTGCCGAGGGGACTGAGCTTGGACAGTATGACCCAAACTAAAAGCTAATGTGGTGACAGAGGTAACATTTACAATGCTTAGCTCCAAAACTCTTGTTTTTTTCCACTACATTCTTTTATGTATGCCTTGTTTTTTCTTTTATTTTTAAGGCAATAATAGCACTGATTCCTGCCATTTCTTACAAGGAAATACACTTTGTAAATTCCAAAACATGACAGAAATAAAAAGGTGAATTTATTCTTTAATTCATTCAGTACCGATTGCTGAGTGCCAGGAAGTCAATTATGTTGGATCTGGAGTATTGCAAGAGAGAAATAAATAGCCTAACTTTTGGACTTTGCATTTTCACAGATGTGTGCATCCTGGACATTGAATTAAGTGTTCTCGATACTTTTCATGTCAGAAAGAAAATAGTAGCTCGTTAATTACTGGTACACACTGCCTATAATCGATGATGAATGCAGGTAAAATATTCTCTAGGTGACTATACAACTTTTTGCTTTTCCTTTGCTGTTAGAAATTTGGCCACAGGTACAAATAAAGCATCCAGTCTGAAAAGTTCCCACCTGTCTCCTGTTCGTCCTTCAGTCTACCAAAGATAACAAGATTTCTGCAAGTAGGATGATGGTTGACATTGTGCAGGGGTGTTTCTTGAATGAGTAGACAGACATCCCTCTCAACTTCATGGCAACTGGAAATTGAACCCTAGCTTCAGGGGAAAACACTGGCTTTCCTGAGCTTCTTGTAAGGTCATGGGCATGGCAAGATTCTGAGAAACACGGCTTCAGGTCCTCAGTTAGATAACTTAATTATATTTAATAACATCAGCCAGGACATTTAAAGTGCAGTCTTTTATACTGAATGTCTCCGGTAGGTAGTTTATTATTTATTCATCTAATGACTTAAAATTCCACAATAAGAGCTGTAGTACGAAAGATTGTCTAGCCTTGCCCGAATGATTACTAATGGGTTGTTAATAGCTGTTACACTGGTAGCAGGTCTATTAAATTATGTAGGGTAAAATTGCTGTGGTGACCTCAGGTGAGCAGTTCCCTGGGAATGCAGATACACTGGAGCAAGCAGAAGCAAAATCAGAGCTCAGACAGCTTCTTTTCAGTGCAGTATCTCCCTCAATGCAGACGGTCCGATGAAGAGGAGAGTTTGTTTATATGAGAGTCTAGAGACCTTGATGTTCTTTTTGAAAATGTACCCTAGCAGGAGGTCTAGCAATAGTGTAGAGTATTCAAAGCTTGGGCATCAACATCAGATAATCTGCCCGTAAATCCTCACTTCCTCACGTTCAAGACAGTCTGTTATAACCCTGGGCAAGCAATTTGACCCCTCTAAGATTTGCTGTTTTTACATAAAAAAATATGGGAGATGCAATATCTAAGAGTTATGATACCTAACCCATAATGTTGAGAGAAATGAATGAGATCACACATGTGTGATGGAGAAGCTATTGATAAGGAATTACTCAGAGATGTGGTTCCACTGCTTCAATCAACCAGAGAAGCTTTCAGTTGCTAATCCAATCTTCCAGGCTCAGACCCTTTTCCTAGAATCCAGTTGTTCCAGAGAAACCTTTTGTGAAGCAGAATAAGCCAGAAAGAATTGGAGTAAATTGGAAAGAACTTAGCAAAGAAATTAGGTCAATAAGTAAAACACAGTAGAGGTGGGAAGAGAGTGCAGGACAAGAGTCTGGAGAAGGCCAAGAGCTGAGGAAGTGAGAAGAGGGGGTAGCAGAATTCCCATGTGCACCCTTTGAGGGTTCCTCATTCATTTTGTTTTATTTTAGAGTGCTGAATTCTGAATCTTTGTGTGTGATCTTATTGAGAAACCCATTCAGAGGTCCTAGATTTCAAATGACTACCTATGTGAAGTGATTATTACAGGCTATGACATATAAGAAATAATGAATAGGTTTGAACATTTATAATAAGGACTACAATGATGACTATGCTGATAATGCTGATTATAATTATAATCATTATTATATCTAAAGTAAAATTCTAAGAAAACCTTCATTTAAACATGTATGTCTTTTGGGCATATCATTAGAAACATATATGATTGGAGCATTTGTAAAAAATGACATTTTGTTACTCTTTTCTTAGGTAAAAATACATTTATTTAGAAAAAATACTGGAGGAGCTTTCCATTTTTGCTGAGGTGGAATATTAACGTGAGCTGCTGGCCTCCTGCCTTAAAACCACCCTGGGAAGTTGGGGGGAAAAGAATGTGAGGCTATCATCATCCTCTGTTGCATGTGCATGTGTGTTCGTGTGTGTGTGTGTGTGTGTGTGAGTGTGTGTTCGTGTGTGTGTGTGTGAGTGTGTGTTCGTGTGTGTGTGTGTGAGTGTGTGTTCGTGTGTGTGTGTGTGAGTGTGTGTTCGTGTGTGTGTGTGTGAGTGTGTGTTCGTGTGTGTGTGTGTGAGTGTGTGTTCGTGTGTGTGTGTGTGAGTGTGTGTTCGTGTGTGTGTGTGTGAGTGTGTGTTCGTGTGTGTGTGTGTGAGTGTGTGTTCGTGTGTGTGTGTGTGAGTGTGTGTTCGTGTGTGTGTGTGTGAGTGTGTGTTCGTGTGTGTGTGTGTGAGTGTGTGTTCGTGTGTGTGTGTGTGAGTGTGTGTTCGTGTGTGTGTGTGTGAGTGTGTGTTCGTGTGTGTGTGTGTGAGTGTGTGTTCGTGTGTGTGTGTGTGAGTGTGTGTTCGTGTGTGTGTGTGTGAGTGTGTGTTCGTGTGTGTGTGTGTGAGTGTGTGTTCGTGTGTGTGTGTGTGAGTGTGTGTTCGTGTGTGTGTGTGTGAGTGTGTGTTCGTGTGTGTGTGTGTGAGTGTGTGTTCGTGTGTGTGTGTGTGAGTGTGTGTTCGTGTGTGTGTGTGTGTGTGTGAGCGTGTGTGTGTGTGTGTGTGTGTGTGTACTTGAGGCAGTTGAGAAGCAAGACATTTAAGGACCTATTTGTTTATCTTTTCCCATAGACATTGCAATGACTGGCTGTTGATGTTGAAAGGTCAGTATGAAAGCAGCATCAAATAACTGAGGTAAAGGGCAGATGAAAACAACTCTTGAGTGCCTGACCCGTGTGGCTCAGTGGTTGAGCATCGACCTATGAACCAGGAGGTCATGGTACCACTCCCAGTCAGGGCATAAGCCTGGGTTGCAGGCTCAAGCTCCAGTGTGGGGGGTGCAGAAGGCAGCCAATCAGTGATTCTCTCTCATCATTGATGTTTCTATCTCTCCCTCTCCCTTCCTCTATGAAAGCAATAAAAATATACCTTTTTTAAAAAAAAAAAAAAACACTCAAGTATTCATTATTTTAGCCCCTTCCTTCTAATTCCCATAGCTGGAGGATTATAGCTATGGAAAATATCTCTCATTGTATACATATTAAATATATATACACACATATAGAAAAATATCTTCATTTTTGATATTATAAAATATATAATATAACCTAAACACTTAAAGGTGATTTCTGTACTGGAAGATGGCAGATGGTCCACAAGAGTGACAATACAGAGGGATATTCAAAGTCATTCTTGGGCTCATCTCTCATCCCCAGTTGAGATGCACTCCAAGGACAGACCTTGACCTATTTATTACACTATACATTATCATGGAGGTGGTACCAAGGCCAAAAGACTAGACACCTGAAAGCTACAAACACTTCGCAAACAAAGGAAAAGGTCAATCTGATGACTATTTAAAATAAGTACAATCAATACACACAAAAGGGCGAAAATACTGACAATAGGGAATCAGGAGAGTCTGAAACTGGAAACATGTAGATGTATTTTGGTATCAAATGCTTAGTTGAGAAAACAGAATACTTGGTGTATGGTATAAATACCAGAAAGGGCACAGATGGAACTCTGGTTACATGAGAGATGAAAATACTTTCTTAGATGATAGTAGCACAGGATAGAGGAAAGCTAGGGAGAATCTAAATAGAAGTGTCCTGAACTGAATAACATTCAAGAAGGAGTAAAAAAAGAAAAAGGTAGAAACTACTTGATAAAGAATTTCCCATATTTAAAGATAAAAAGCCCAAGATTGAAGTGAATCAGCATGCTAACCAAGACTAATAAAGAGAAATGCATGTTTCAACATAATGACGTGAAACCCCAAAACATAAAGGACACAAAGAACACTATAAAAGCTTTCAGGGAGGAGGCGGACCAAGTACAAAGGAAAAAATTCAGATCGGCATCATCCATTTTTACAGAGCCTTTCATACTCTGCCACCCTCTCTACCACCTCCGGTCACTCAATCCAGCACAATCGGGATGGTGCACTGTCGCTTTCTCTTGAGTCAGAACTGAGTTTGGTGACTTACAACCAATGACACATGGCAGAAGTGACATAGTTTCTTCTAAGGCCAAGTCCAAAGAAGTCTTGCAGCTTCTCTTCTGAGCATGCTCCAAATCATTCCTCTCAAAGCCAGTCCTCAGGTAGGAGGTCTGAGAGTTCCCGGTGAGCCCAGCCTTTCAGCAATCCTCCCAAGGCCCCACACTGATGAGTGGAGAAGGCATCTTGGATCCCTTAGCCTCAGAATTTTTGGCTCTCAACTGTTAGCGTCATTCCTGATAGTCCCCCCAGTTGAGGCTTTAGGGTTATGGGGCAAAAAGGAGTCATCTTCACTGTGCTCTTCCTGAATTCCTGACCTACAGTTTATGAGCATGAAATACTCAATGATTTCCCCCCGCTGTGGTCTGGGGCTATTTGTTACCCAGCAATAGACAACTAGAACACTGAGATGTTCTTCCTCAAGAGGCACTCCTACAGGCAGATGTAAAGAAACTCAAGTAGGCCTAAACTATTTCATTGATATATTCATTCTTTTATTCCCCAAATATTTATTAATCAGCTACCATTTGTCAAGTACCATTGAAAGTGCTAAGGATAAAACAGTGGGCAAAGATAGACACAATTATTGAGCTCATAAAAAGTACAGCCTTTCCGGAATTCTTGGGGAAAATAGATCTCGAGTTCAAGCTGAAGACTTACTTGGCATATATAGTCTCTGATGCATGCGCACGCGTGCATAGTTACACATTGCATGCCATGTAGTCAAATAAATGAAATCATTAGTAAAAAAATGAATATTGGAATGTCTCTCTACTCTCTCAGAGGCCCTATGTTGGTGGCTTTTTAAAAAATCTTAAATTTTTTTATAAGAGAGATGGTCATACTCATACCTTTATACACTCTCTCTCTCTCTCT
>NW_006287904.1:3424627-3437809 GCF_000327345.1 Myotis davidii | reverse complement strand
GTTATATTATGTATAATACTAAGCTAAGCCAAATGCTTCCTTTGAATAACAATAAAGTCCTCAATCAAGGATGAATAATTACATCATTAATATTCCTAATGGAGGTGATATTCTTTTCTCACAACAGCATATTCAAGCTCAACCATAAAGAACCCTAGAAGCAAATTCTATAAAATTACTGAGATTCAAAACATTCTGGAGCTGACATTAACCTTTGTGCTTGCTGAGTCCAATCCCCTTATTTTACAGCTGGAGTAACTGAGTCCCAGCAGGCAACGGAACCAGATGGGTCATGCTATCAGCAGTGATGCAGAGCAAGCTAAACTCTGTGAGGTCGGCTGAGGTCCCGTGTAACCCAGAGGAATCCTGGCGTCAATTTCAAATCCTCTTCCCAATTCTGGCACCAGCTCTGGTGTCCATATGTCTATGCATACATAGAAGCTGAGGCAGAGAAACGCATGCGAATTGCCAAGATCCTAGAATCCTGAAAACAGTTGCTATATCCTGTTGCCATGACAACCAACTTTGGAAAGTACCTAGGTGCCAGACTTAGATGATTTTTTGGTCCCAGGGGAGTATCCGAATGAGTTGATAACTCTTTTATTGCTACCTGGAGAGAAGGCTCTCTGGTCCTGTGCATGGCAAGTGATGCAACTGAGGCTGGTTTTATTTCCTCGGAAGACAAAGGTCTCTGATGATTGTTGTGTCAAGAAAAATAAGGGGCTTGTATAAGCTGACGCGCCTATGAAAACTTGTGATGCCTTTAGCTCCAACTTCCACCGCATTTACCAGGCTCCCTGCTTTACTCCCCACCCACCCCCCTACTTGTTTTCCACCAGAGCATCTGCTCCGTCCTGCTGAGGAAACATTTGTACCATTCAAATGGTCGGACTCTGAGTCACAGATTAAGCATGAGGGACTTTTCTGAATGATGCCCTTAATTAAGAGAGAGGAAGTTCTGGTGAGTGGGAACAAGGTTGGGTATTTAGAACCACGCCAATTCCCTAGGTGCCACTCTCCTTCTGGCAAGAAAAGTGTCATCTACTTTTAGAACGTATGAGATGTACATCAACTGGAAATACTCGTAACTGCATCATGATGCTACTAGAACCAGGTACCTGGATGTTGGAATAAGATAATGATAACTGCACGCACATTAGGCTTCTGATGTGTCAGCCACTATTTTAATCACTGTTTTATTCTAAACTGCTGAAACCTCATAATAACGCAGTAGGGTAGGTACTAGAGAAGTAACACTCCAGGGGTGATAGCTGATGTGGCCTGGCTGGTTTTATTTCCTCTAGAAACCAAGGTCTTTGGTCATTGTTGTGTCTCGAAAATAAGGAGCTTGTATCAGTTAAGCAGCCCATGGGCACCCAGCTAAATAAGTGGCAATTTCAGGATTCAAATTCAGGCACAGTATGTTCTTACCCACCATGCCATAGGACCCCTGTTGACAAATAACTCTACCCAATTGGTGCTAGATGGACATCATATGCCTACATCATCACTTGTTCCACAGACCACCGCTCTCATATACATTTGACTACTCCTAAACTCCTTTGGCCACCATCTCTTTTTCTCCATATCTTATATCACTGCCTTAAAGATACTGATTCTCTCTCAGTTGGGCAATTCAACAACCATATATCGTATCCCTCTGTCTCTCATATTGATTTTGCTCAAGCCATGTCTACATTGCCGCCAAAAAGATTCTTTTAAAAATGTCTCTCAGATTGTTTTCACTCCCATTTTAAAACACTACAATGCTTCCCCATTCTTCCCTGGATCATAAACCCCTAGCAGAATATCCTCATGTCCTATGCACACTTCCGCCATAATCAGGTTTTTCTATTAAAACTGATTATTTGTTTAACTGTGACCTTATCCAAGACAGAAATTTTCTTATGCTTATGTCTCCATTTCCTAAAAACACTTCCCTGCATATGGTACACACAGAAAAAGGCAAAGAAAGTTGAATTAATGACTTGTGAATTAAAATGGCTAGTTAGGTCTTGGTCTCGATGTTAAGAAACTGTCATAATATATTCCCTATTGTATTTTAAGCCAACTTATGAAATTATCATTACCAGGCATCCATTAATCTCACAGAACAATGAGAGAACAAGAATATGACAGCCACAATTAGTACAGGACTCTGGAGGCAAAATTTTCTCTATTGTAAAACAAATGGCTTTCAGTCTCAATCCAGGAACCACTGTCCAAAGCACGTTTTTGAAGATTAACACCTGTCTTTTCTTTAAGTAACAAACACCATGCCCATTCTACTGGGCAAACACTGCTGTAATCGCTTTTAATGTACATGATCCATTAATGTCATAATACACCTCATTAGAAAACATTGTTTCATAGTCTCAGTCACAACTAGCTATATTTGCAGAGCATACACAGTATGGAGAAGTATTTATTAGATGGCTTAGTGAGGAATTCACAGGAAATGCTCTCACTCTCTTAATGGAAAGTTCTTTAACCAGCCATCTAATCTACCACCATGAGTCTTCCTTCTTCTCCTTCAATTAACATAGTCAATAGCAGATCAATAGCTTAAGTCATTGTTGAATTCATCTCTTCCTCATATTTGTAGCTATTATTTCTGTCATAGCCTTGCCAGCTCTTGAGAGAAATGACAACATTTGTTCATTAGTTTCCCTGCCTCCTGACTTATCCCTTCACATGGCCTTCACACTGTTCTGAAAGCAAAGCTTACTATACCATTTCCTTATTTAAAACCAGTTGAACACTCTCCACAATTCAAGTTCTGTAACCTGACATTCAAGGCTTTTGATTATTAGGCTAACAATTATAGAGTATTTACTGAATGTCAGGCACTGTTCTAAGCACTTTAGACATATTAATTCATTGATCCTCATCACACTCCTATTTGATCACTGCCCTCCTCTCAAGTTTTAAAACTTGCCATTCCCACAGTATGTTGTACATGTGTGATATGGCTTATCATTCATGAAAAATTTGTTAATATTCGTTCCTCTGCCTGGTATGACTTCCATTTGCTTCATATTTCATCTTCTTGCCTAGTTATTTATCTTTAAAATGCATTGAAGACATATTATTAGCTCTCCCAAAGACTGTCTTTCATTCCCTCCAACAGGCAGGCAAGGAGCCCATGTCTGCTTCCACAGCACCCTACCTAAAATCTGAACATGCTATTCACCATGCTAAATTGTCAGTGTTTCTTTATGGATATACATTTAGTTTGAGTCTCCAAGAACAGGGGTATGTTTTATTCTGTATCTTTCTTTACATTCCCAGTGGATGCCCAATAAATATCTATTTAATAGAATGGGTACTTTTTGACAGAGGCAAGAAGGGGTTAGGCATTAAATTAGAAGAAACAGGTTTAAATCAGGCAAAAGTCATGAAGAACTATATTTTAGAGTCAAGTTTTAAAGTAATAAGAAAAGAGATAAAAAGAAATAAGGAGAAGAAAAATTATTCCAGTAGCTAATTTCCTTGGATGTATTTGAAGATGTTATTAGAAAATGAAAGTAGGGTATGTTTTACCAAGGTATAGAGAAAATATTTGGGAGAATCACTGGAAAAACAATGTGGTGAATTATCTTAGTACATAGCCGTAAGAGAACTAGTGTGCCGGAAGCCGATCCACCCTTGCTGCTTGACACAGTTGCTGCAGGGAAGAAACTGCTTATGTTTCAAGGGACCTGGCGTATATGGCATATGTTTGCCCCGCCTCTTAACGCTATGTGTTTTAAACAGGACCACCTCCCTGAGAAAGGTTGTTTCCCCAGGTGAGGCTTTTTTCTTGGAGTTAGGGAGGGAATAAAACCCCTTAACTAAGTGCCAGGCGGGCAATTAATCACTTTAACTAAAACAATCACGCTTAAGCTACATAATCTTTACGTAGGATAATCTCCTTCAGTTACTCCCTTGTAGCTTAATAGAACAATAACCTTGGAATGGAGATAAGAAACGCCCTAACCTTTGAAATAGAATTGATAGGATTAAAATCAACTGGTATAAATACAGATGTAACAAGACAATAAAGACAGAACCTGGTGAGAGAACCCAACTATGATGATCAACTGAATGCTGCCTCTGTCCACACCTTTGGGAACCCCTGGACCTGCTGGGGCTGGACCCCAACACTAGTGTTGCTATTACAGGTAGTGGGGGTTTATTTACATTCTTGAGCAGGGTAGAGAATTGACTAGGAAAGATATGAAAAAGATTATTTAAGCAACTGGGTGGTGGATTGGGCATTAAAGAGCATAGGAACCAAGAGACCAGATAGGGATCAATTATAAACTGTACAAACAAATTGTGGCATAGTTATACACTGGAATACTATACAGCAGTGAAAAGGAATGGATTGTACCTGTACACATTGTCATGGATGAATCTCCAAAGCATAATGCTGAGAGAAAAACAGCATAACATTTACAAGAAATGTAAAATGTTAAAAAAGTTAGCTGTTTAAGAAAACAAATATGAACAAAGGTTTAGGTTTACACTGAAAATTCATGCATGGGAAAGATGAACAATGAATTCAGGAGGTCATTTATTATTTGTGGAAAAGATGGAATATGCTTGCAGAAGAATATACAAGGAACTTTGACTTTTTTTGTTTTATTTCTCACCTGAGGGGTGGGCATATATATTTTAGGTATCTAGTCTCAATATGTGTTACATAGCAGGAATATGTTATAATAATAGTAATAAATAGAAAACAATAAAAATTTATTTTAATATATCCTACTGCAACTACAACTACAGAGGGAAAAGGGAAAGAAAAGATACAGAAATGCCTGGCTAGCATGGTTACTGGTTGAGCTTTGACCTTTGTGTTTTTATATATATATATATTTTTTAAATATATTTTATTGCGTTTTTACAGAGAGGAAAGGAGAGAGATAGAGTCAGAAACATCGATGAGAGAGAAACATCGACGATCGATGTTTCTCTCTCATCGATGTTTCTACCTCTCTCTCTCTCCCTTTCTCTCTCTCTGAAATAAATAAAATATATATTTTTTTTAAAAAGAGATACAGGAATTATGATAAACGGAAAAAAGTTCAGATTTTTGATGAAGTAGAACAAGGAAACAAAAATAAAGAAAAGTTAACACAGTAGAATCACTTAGGCAGCTGACATGTTGGTGAGAGACTTTCATATTCCTAGCAGAGTTTGGATGTTTAAATATAAAGATATTTTAGTGGTAACACAGAATAAAAAACTGAAAGAATGAGGAACAAGGGAAAACTGGTTATAATCTGAGCACAGGCAATGGCTGAAAACATTTAAGTAGGGAACTCACTGAGGGGCGGAACCTTGAAGAAAAACTGAAGGGCCTTGAGCAAGGCAGAGCTAGTGCACCCGGTAGAAAGGGGAGCCAAAAAATTAAAGTGCATTTATTTGTTGGCAACGACTCCAGAGACAAGTCAGCTCTTTATTGAGTCTGAACATAAGGAGAAGTACTCAAAAATGGAAGCCTTTCATCACATTCGTCTCATCTGTCACTGTATTTATTTTCTCCTGATAATTTAAATGGAGAGCGATCTGATTGAATTTGAAATTTGTTATTTTATAAAGTTAAGTCCAAAGCTTCTAAATAGTTTTGAGAAATCATCAGGTCTGTTAGAGATCTATTTAGAACACTTTAAAATATGTCTGTCTCTTAAGGTTACCTCACTCTTGTCTCTTCCAAACATCATCACCTACATTTGACTTTCAGTGAGAAAAAGGAAACATGATTACCACCACCATTTGCGGGGAGATTTCTATATGACAAGACACAATGCCAAACGTTTTACAGAGATGATCGCACCCAACCCTCACCATTTTATAAGCAAGGACTTACTTAATCAGTAAGTATTTATCGAGCATCTATTACATGCAGACGCTGTTCTATGTCCGGAAATGACCACAGTGAACACAATAGATGCGAGTTCCTATCCACCCGGAGCTTATATTCTTGTGGGAATGAAACGGATCATAACAAAATAAATCAGTATAATGTAACATACAGATATTTTGTGTTGATACAAATTATGAGCGAAAGGGGGTGATTTTTAACATTAAGTGAGATGGTCAGAGAGGCCTCACTGAGGACATGACTTATTTAGCCTGGAGGATACAAGGAAGTCAACAGTAATGATATATGTGGGAAGCCAATTCATGACAGAGGGAGTGGCAAGAACAAAAGTTCTTACACCCCAATACCATGAAGGCTGATGGTCTGGAGTGTGACCTGTACTCTCAGGGTAAAGAGAGTAATAAGAAGCGGGGTTGTGGGGGAGGGGGTGAGCAGGAGATGAGGAGGACCCTGTACAGACCTGGAGGCCTTTAAAAGAAATGATGCCTTTACTTTGAGTGAGATGGGAAGACGTTGGCGGGTTCTGAGCAGAGGAGTGACCTGATTTGAGTTCTGTTTTAGCAGAGCCATTACAGGAAACAGGGGCAGAAGTAGGTGGGAGTCGCTGGTGACCAGGGTGGCTGCAGTGAAGTTGGAAGAGGTGATCTTTTCTAGCACAAAGATTTTTGGTGGGGATGTGAGTATGGGATTGCTTGCTCATGCACATGTGATTTTTGAGGCTAGCATATTTTTTTAGGTCCTATCTGCTGGTTTAAGTTGTCTCTTTTTTTTATAACCATCATTTGTTGGGAAACCATCATTTGGGCTGCACCCTGCGGTTATACTGCATGCAGTGACCTCCATTTGTTACTAGAGATCACTGCATACTAAATTCTTTTCTATTCTTTTCACTTATCTATTTTCTCATCAGACAACTGCGATGTAATTACTTCTGTGGGCTTCGTTGCATTGCCATTTTTGTGATGTCAAACAAATGTCTCACTTTACTAAAGAACTAAAGACAAAGTCTGATCCTGCGGACTGCCCTAAGGTTGTGAGTGTCACTGCAAAGAGAAATGTACAGGGCAGGGCACAAGGAGTTTTACAGTTGTTCATATGAGAAACAATACAATAATTAAGAAACAACAATACAATAATTAAGAAATAACAATACAATAATTAAGAAATAATAATACAAGAATAAACTCTGTGTTTTGTGTACTCACAACTGTAAGCCTACTTTTGCCCCAGCCTGAACATTACTGGTAATTTAATATAGTTGTAAGCCTGGCATGACTTTAGTCAAGTTGATATTCAAATCGATCCTACTAACGTCAGTCAGAGGAAAATGGATACTTCAAAGTGACAATTTTTATCACAAAATAGATCCTTATCTATTTGCATTTGTAAAATTCTCCTTAAATCTGATGGCAGACACACCTACATAAGCTGGCACAGGTTGATTATCATGATTCCTAGACTCTAATACGCATAATTCCTAGTGGGTTTTTATTCCATCCTGAATCTGTCATATTCCACCTAAACCATCAAATTATTTGAAGTTACTGCAAAGTTGACATGGTCAATGGGAAAACAAACAAACCTCTAAGCCCATGATTTTCAACTGATGTGCCTAGGCAGGCACACTGGTGTGCCACGAGAATTTTTCAAACATTTAATACCTGACTATTAGTCAGGGGCACCGACCTCTTTTCCCTTAGATTGTCAAAAAAAAAAAAGTGACAACAGCCAAAACAACAATAGCCGTCTGGTGTAAATGAATCAAAATCATACTAATCTTTTTTTGTCAGATCAGCAAAACGTACATTTTTCGGCGTGATGCGGAACTTTAGTAATTAGTTTATGTGGCCACGAGATGAAAAAGGTGGAAAACTGCTGCTCTAAGCTGAACTCTAAGAATGTTAATAGTCTCCCTTTCCTTCCACACAGATTTGTCTGTTAATTGGAAATAGCATCCCCAGCTGCACTGAGCATGTTTCTGAACAAAGGGAGGAGGACATCTTAAAGATTGCAGTGGAAGCCAAGGAAAACCACAATTTACATTTCAGAATATCAATGCCCTGGGGAAGTCTTCTCCCCTGCTGCCTGGAACTTTGATTGGCATTTCAATAGGACTCCACCAAATTGGAGGTTGGTCCCAGGAAACCCCTTCTCATGGTTACCAATGACTATAATTCCAGGTGTCTGATTAGAGAAAATAATGCCTATGAGAACAGGGCATTTAAAAAGTCAAGACAATGGTGAAAGCCAATGAGAGCCATCAAACCAACAAAACCAACCAAGGACATGGGTACTGAGGATTTATAGAGCTTCCCTCTGGGGATTAGCTGTATTTCTAATGCAAACTACTCCTCCTTATATGCGAAGGGGAGGGATGTTTTTTTTTTTTTCCTTCTATGCTTCTGGTTTCTTCAGCTGGTCCACAACTCAAATTCACATAAGACATATTAGGAGAAGAAAATAAAATTTGATTTCATATGTACAGCTCCATAAAAATCAGAGACCCACAGGCAGTCAGGGATTGAGAGTTCACATGTCATTCTGAATAGGAGCAGGGGAAGGAGTCTGAGACTTCAAGGGGGAAAGATGGTCATTAGAGGAAGATGAAAAGTGCACTTACTTGGTAAACAAATGTTTGCTGGGCCACACTGAAACAATGGGGCACAGAGAGGGCTTTGATGAAATGAGCTTTGCTGGGTTCCTCCTGTATATCACACCTCCTTCATAGTAAACTCTAGCTGTCTATGATGATAGCCCCCCTCCCTGAGCAGGCCTGCTATCTAAATCCTTTTGCACAATTAGGGAAAAGGTCTAAGGTTCTTCTTGAGTCTTTTGTTCCCTAAAAATAATCAGCCTAAAATAATCTTCATGCCAAAGAGACACATCACGGGTTTGGCAAATTTTGGTCCCCTACATATGGTTGTCAATACAAGGGGAAAGATCAAATGCATTTTTATGTATATTTTACACCCCCACCCAAACCCTATGCCCTCCAGAGAAGATGATCTACTATAATCTTCTTTTTAGATTTAAAGCATTTATAAAATTTGTGGGTTTTTGGATATAAAATTCCTCATTCTTGGATGAAAATTTTATCTTGGATATTTAAACTTAAAATCAGGAAAAAAAAAGAGTTAAGGGAACTGAGGTACCTCAGAGTTATTCTCAACTTCTCTGTCCCTCAATGGAATAAGCTCTCCATACCCATGGGTGTTGCATCTGCAGATTCAATCAACTGCTGAGCAAAGTATTTGGGGGGAAAAAGTCCCAAAAAGTTCGAAAAGGCAACATTTGAATTTGCAATGATCCTGAATCTATGCAAATGAAATGATGTGCAAGCACACCCTGCTGTAGCCTACATGTAAATATAGGGTTTGTGCAAATGCTATGCCATTTTATATAAGGGACTTGAGCGTATTTTTTAAATTTATTTTTATTTCAGAGCGAAAGGGAGAAAGAGGGAGAGAAACATCAATGATGAGAGAGAATCATTGATTGGCTGCCTCCTGAACGCCCCCCACTGGGGATTGAACCAGCAACCCAGGCATATGCCCTTGACTGGAATCCAACCCAGGAACCTTCAGTCCACAGGCCAACGCTCTATCCATTGAGCCAAACCAACTAGGGCTTGAGCATATTGAGTTTAATCTCTGTGGAAGGTTCTAGAACCAACTCCCTGAGAATACCAAGGGACAACTGTAGTGACAAAGTTCTATATCATTCTTTCCCCTCTTTTCCAATTCTCCCAAACATGGAGAGAGTGGAGAGGAAATTTATAAAATGGGCTCAAGAAGCTAAAATTAAGAACATTATGAAGGTTAAGACATGAGAAAAGACTTCATTTTTGTTCTAACCAACCTGGGAACTTGAACTTTTTAAACTTTCCAGTCTTGTGTCAATGCCTGCATATGCATCTGGACCTCCAGACAAAATCTCGGATTATCCCCTGAAGGACTCACATACAGGGTGTTCCCAAAACCCGTATACACACTTTAATAGCTGATAGCTCAATTGATGTCTCTTTCTTTTCAGTCCGCCTAAGCTTTGAATAAAGGACATTCACCCTAAAATGTGACTGGAAGTTTGAACATGCAGTTAAAGTACAAACACTGCCTTTATAATTATTCAGCTGATAACTCACTTAATGTTTACTCCTTTACAGGTTTAATTTATCCATTATACTTTTTTATGGGGATACAAAAAAGATAAAGTTTATAGTACAAAACCGGCAAAAGTTGAGGAACTGAGGGCGCACAAATATTGAACACAATGATTTTTGATGTTTGCTATCCCATTGCTTTGCGTTATCTGCAGTGCCTGGACCAGAACGGTCATCAGTTTGAAAATAGGCATTGGCAAAATAATTATTCACTTCTTTTAAATTTTTAAAATGAACTGACTTTATAATAAACATTGACTTTATAATCATTCAAAGTGTGTACATACTGGTATTTTGGGGGGATACACTGTATAGTTCCACCTGACATGCATTATCCAAACTACGAGACATGACCAGAGCACAGAACAGAGCCAGGCCATCGGGTGCCCACTGTCTAGACCACCTGGCATCCATCCTCAGTCGGACTGACATCTGACTGGAAGCCATCCTGGACCAAACCTAGAGCTAAGAACGCAGGACTAATAATTCTCAGGGATGTCCTTTTTACTCTAAGAACTTTTACCTTTTCTTTCTTCTTTGGACCACTTCTGGGTTTGTCGCCTAGCTGTGTGCTTTCTTTGGTTTAGCATTACTGTAATCAGAGTAGAGATGCAGATAACATGAATCAGGATAGTCACACTAGCTGTGTATGGCCAGATCTATTTTGATTGGTTCCTGTCCATGCTGTGCTTGCTGTTAAATAGTGTAAATGTATGTAGCTGTGGTGCTCTCAAGGTATGAAGGAAAAAAACAACAACAGGTAATCTGACAGTTTGGAAAAGCTGTTAAAGAAATAACATTCTGGAAGCTCTTGCCCTTTTTAAATTGGTCGAGTGGCCAGCATTGCGCTTCTCTGCCTGTTTGCCATGGAAATCTATTAAGAATCAGAGGAGGATGTGCCTGTCCATTTGATAGAAGGCGAGATGGAGAGTAGATACCCTAGACCAAAAATGTCTTATCTTGTAAATTCCATCCAACAGAACCTCACAAATAGACTCATATTTTTTCCTTCTAGTTATCTATTATGACACAGTCTAATATCAATATGGACTCAAACTTTAACCCATTTCCAGGTAAGCCTGCTCTTTTCACCCACTGATTTATGTCCAATGTCACATGAATGATTCCTTACTTTTTTCTTTAGAAGATGGCCATGTTCATATACATTAGCAACAGACTGCCTAGAACTAACTCTGAGTCCATCTCCAAGGAGTTAGAAATAAAAAAATATATATATATTATTTAGAAAAAAAAATATGGGTTCGTGTGTTGGTATGCAGAACTCTTAGGAGACCAAAGGAAAAATCTGGAAACATCATTTTGAAAGAATGAAAGTTGAAATCTTTAGGACACAGGAGGTGGTTAAAAGGGCCTTCAAATTGCAGGCTTGAAGATTTCCACAAAATGCCTCCTCCACCGCTGTCCCCCTAATGCACCTTTCAGAGGCTCAGCTGTGTTCTGTAATGGTTTTTTGAAAGGTTACTCCCATGCAAAGATTTTACCCCTTTTTCTCTAAGAAACTTGCTGAAAGCAAAACAAAATAGGCCTTTGAAGTGGGGAATAATCAAACGCCTATGACATAAAAAAGAATTTCGAATTTGGAAGATTGATACCAGCTCGAGGACTACATTTCTGGGGGGACCAGCAGCATCCAGTAAATTCTGATGGCAGTTTGATGGTGCTTGGAGCTGGACACTGAAAATAGGAGACTTGAAATGAGACATCATCAGCAACATGCTAATCTTAGAGCCCCAACAATGGCTTTCAATCGCAGTTAGCCTATTCCCTTCAAGCAGTGGTCCCTGGACTAGTACATCAGCATCACCCGGGAACCTATGAGACATGTTCCTTCTCCCAGACTTACTAAATCACATACCCGGGAGGTGAATACTGAAATCAATTTAACAAACCTTCCCATGGAATTCGGATGCGAGCTACAGTTCAAGAATCATTCTCTTGAAAAAAGCCCCTAGGAAGAATGGCTTCTAAGGTCATAGCCTAGTCGTCCTACTGTCCCCTTCTATGTCTTTATTTCTTCAATGTATATTTCTCTAGCTAATGGAGCAATGTTCATCTAAAACTGCAAGGGACTGGCAAGAACTTCTAAAGAACCGGGAAGTGGGAGTGAGGGGCAAAGCTTGCTAAGTGGGCAAATAACACTGTGCCTGCCCCATCCTGGGCCTTTGATCTCACAGGTGAGACAGGCGACTGCTAGGACCTCCCTGGCTCTGCTCTGCCAGATTTTCCTGCACTGGCTTCATCCTCATTTGGTGACCAGCCTATATCCCCGTCTTCACTGGTCCTCCCAGCTATCTTGGTCTTTTTTTTCTTTTTCTTTCTCAGTTCTGCAAGCTTCCTTCATTTTGCCATCGCTCCTTCCAGCTGTTGTCATGCTGGACACAAGCCCTGACTCAGCAGATGTCTAGGAAGCCATTTCCCAGGAAGGGTCCGAAACTCTTCTGGCCATTCCCAATCCATTTTTATTTAAATTTATGTAAATTTAAATAAATTTAAATAAATAGCAATTATGATGCAGCTCATAATTGCTATTTCATGAATGAATGAACTGAGACAGAGAAGCTAAAAAATGTTCCCAGAATGGCGCAATTGTCAAAGGCTCATCTGGCCCAGCTGGTGTTGCTCGGTGGTTGAGCTTTGACCCATTGAACCAGGAGGTCACAGTGTTGATCCTCAGTAGGAGGCGTGCAGGAGGCAGCAAATTGATGTTGCTCTCATTGATGTTTCTCTCCTCTCCCTTCCTTTCTCTGAAATCAGTAAAAACGTATTTTTTAAAGGCCCATCTGGAAACCAAGCCCATTTTTACCTGGCTGCAAATTTCTTGCTGCCCCTTCCTCACCTTCCCGCCTCCCTGGTGTGAGCCTCTTGTCTTTTCTGGAAGGTCCGTACTGTACTTCTGGTTGGCTGGGGCAGATATTTAGGGTTTGAAAGTTAGAGGGGCCCCTGAGTTTGTTCAGTTCTATTTATAAATGAAACAAAGTCAAATGCCTTTGTGTCAGGTACAGTTCACGAAAAAAAGGTGAAACAGTTCTTAATCGCCTAGCATTTCTTTCCTCTTCTTCCACAGTCCCTCCGTGTTACTTTTTCTTCCTCACTTTAAAAATACCCTTGGAAAATGCCATTGAAGAGGAAG
>NW_006287904.1:3422112-3424564 GCF_000327345.1 Myotis davidii | reverse complement strand
CAAATGCAAAACAAAGGAGGGATGAAGAGCATACAAAAAGGAATGATACTTTTTTTGTGAGAACAAAACTTAACTGATATTTTAAAGTTTAAAATAAAGGTGCATAAGAAGAAATTATTTTCATCTCTCCTGGGGCAGCAACCCCCCCCCCCCCCAAAAAAAAGGGCATAAAGCTGCAGCAGGAAGAATTTGAGCATGATTAAGTCAGGGCAGAGGGCCCTGGGTCACTAGTTGTGTTTCTCTAGGACTCGTTACTGAGACTTAAAGAATGTCCTGCTCTGTCCACTCAGTTGAGGCTCTTAAATTGTAGCGCTGCCTACAATTACTAATGACTGATGACTTCTGCAGTTACTTGCAAAATAAAGATCTCATGGCCAATCAATCACCAACCTGAATTCAAATCCTGGCTCTTAACTGTGGCCAGGGTGATTGGGGGCAAATGACTCCATAGCTGAGATTCTGTTACTTTATTTGCTAACTGAGAGTGGTTTAAGTTTTTGATATCACCATGTTGCCTCAATTATCCATTTGTGGGGCCTGGTGCCAAATGAAATGTGAGACTCCTTAAAAACATTATTGAAATATTTTACATATGACAGCAGAGCATCAGACCAAGTCCAGGACCCTTCTTCATGCAGAGCCCTGGGGCTGCACAGGTCACGTGGCCATGAAGCCTGCTCTGTGCTTAGCAGCCCTAGATAATCATCCCTGAGCACCTGGGTGATACTAGGGCTCAAGAAGATCCAAATTAAGCAAATCCAAGTTGACATGTGACCCCTTAGCAGGCCTCACACTGCTCTGTACCGATCTGTTGAGTAGGTTCAGCAATATTTGAAACACATCCTCTATTATGGACATATTTAAATAGATCTACAGTCTTCAGCTTGCTTTTTCCAATTTAAGTTCACAAGTGTACAGTTAAGATTAAAGGAGATAACAGATGTAGACTACACGGCCCATTGCAGAAACAAGTCAGTATTTCCCTAGATTTGTCCCTGGAATTCCCTGCATGAGAATCCCAAGGTTGCTTCTTACAACACAGATCCCCAGGTCCCCTAGCAGATCTAATGGATCAAAAGCTCTGTGCTTGGAACACAGAAACCTGCATTTTTACAAAGTATCCTCAGATACTTTGTAAACACTTAGACTACACGGCCCATTGCAGAAACAAGTCAGTATTTCCCTAGATTTGTCCCTGGAATTCCCTGCATGAGAATCCCAAGGTTGCTTCTTACAACACAGATCCCCAGGTCCCCTAGCAGATCTAATGGATCAAAAGCTCTGTGCTTGGAATACAGAAACCTGCATTTTTACAAAGTATGCCCAGATACTTTGTAAACACTATAAAATGATTATAATTAACATCACCTCCCCTCAATTCCAAAAAATAATCTTAATATGTAATTTGTGTTTGACTGAAGCTCAGCTATTACCAAAAATATGTGAATCTTAACAGTGACAGGCATTTTTTTTCCGGTAGCGTTATTATTGCAACAACCACTCTAATATCACAAGCTATGGTTCCCTGAGCATTCTCTCTGTGTCAAGTGCTTATTGGGCATCTCATTTAATCCCCTAATGACTTTTGAGATCCGTATTGCCTTCCTATTTTATGGGAAAGGAAACTGATTCTCTGAGACATGAAGGGGCTATCCTTTCTAGCAAGGGACAGTGCTGTGACTGAGCCTGGCACTCTGTAAGCCCAAAATCTAAGCAGGAAAAACCAAAACAACACACATATGTGGATAAATTATCTCCATAAATTTATTTTCTTTTTTCGAGATCTAGTTGTGTTGGCCTGCCTGACAGTAAGTGCGGAGTCTGGAGAAAGAACCCTCTGGAAGGTTAAAGTGATGGAGAGGCTTTTGCTCAGCCCGAGGTACACACCACGGAACAGGTTATTGAACTGCATTGCTTTCTCCTGTGGAAGCGCAACGCAGCATGCCTCGTGAGACATTTGTCACTCCGTTTTCATGTTGTTACTAAGTCTGGTTAAAAATACTCCAAATCACAAATGCAAGAGGCAAAGTCACATAAAATAATGTGAATGGGGGTCTGAGAAGTAAAGCTCCATGCGGCAGCTGAGAAGTGAAACAACCGAGGAAGTTTGTTTGTAACATGTCAGTTTCTCTTTTTACTGAATGAGCTAAACAAAGAGTGGTAACCGAACTAATTTTCAATCTTTCCTTTTCATATCTATGGGACTCAAGGAGAGAAGAAAAGGCTACATAGAAGTAGGTCTTCCTTTCATTTTGGCTTTCATTCCTGTTTCTTCATTGTGCGCCAAGAGAGAAGACAGACATGGACAAATGAAACAGACCACACTCCAATCCTACATTTACTCCTGCTTAATCGATTTGGGTTAGTAAGAGTTGGTCAGCCTGTCTATTGTTGACCTCGTAATTATCTCACAAAATTTGTTAGACCCTAGCAACGAAATATAATGAATAAC
>NW_006287904.1:3415359-3421816 GCF_000327345.1 Myotis davidii | reverse complement strand
TTTTTTTCTTACACTACACATTTTCCCTGGGGGAACTCATCTCCTCTAAAGTTTTAATTATTACCCATACCCCGAAGATCCCCAAATCTGTATCTTTGTTTTAGACTTTGTTCCTGAGGACTAGATTTATATATTTCTTTTTCTTAAAAAAAATATTTTTATTGATTTCTAGAGAGAGAGGAAGGGAGAGGGATAGAGATAGAAACATCAATGATGAGAATCACTGATAGGCTGCCTCCTGCACGCCCCGTCTGGGGATCGAGCCCGCAACCCCGGCTCCTGTCCTGAGGAACCAGCGACCTCTTGGTTCCTGGGTTGATGCTCAACTGCTGAGCCACACTGATGGGAACATCTTTATATACTACGCTTCTTTGCCACTTGAAAATCTTGTTCAGTGCATTGTCTGTTGGCCCATTTTTCAATCTGGTTGTTTATTTTCTTATTGTTGAGTTTTAAAGGTTTTTGAATATTTTGGATACCTGTCCTTTATTAGGTATGTATTTTGCAAATATTTTCTCTCAGTCTGTGGCCTGTCTTCTCATGCTCTTAACAAAATGTTTGCAGAACAGACATTTTTACTTTTAATAAAGGGCAATTTATGAATTCTGGTGTTGTGTCTGAGAAGGAAGGCATTGACAAACCTGGGGTCACATAGATTTCCTCATAGGTCATTTCACATGAGCTTTATAGTTTGCATTTTACATTTAGGTCTGTGATCCTTCCTGAAGTAATTTTGGTGAGGTATAAATTCTGTGTATAGATTTTAAAAATTTGCATGGGGATATACAGTTGTTTCTACATCATTTTGGTTAAAAGACTATCCTTTCTTTATTGAATTATCTTTTCTCCTTTTACAAAAATCAACTGAATATATTTGTGTGGGTTTGTTTCTGGGCTCTTTCTAGTTTGATCTTTTTGTCTCTTCTTTTATTGATACCAATTGTCTGGTTACTGGAGCTTAATAGAATTGCTTTAAGTCAGGAAGTGTCAATTTTCTGAATTTGTTCTTTTCCTTCAATATTGTGTTGGCTATTCTGGGTTTTTCATCATTCAATATAAATATTAGAATTAGTTTTTCATTATTCATACAGTAACTTGCTAGAATTTTAATTGGGACTTGTTGACTATATAGGTCAGTTTGGAAAGAACTGATATCTTGAAAATGTTAAGCTTTCTTTAACATGTAAATGGAATAATTCTCCATGGATTTTTCCTCTTTTATTTCTCTCATCAGGGTTTTATAGTTTTTCTTATATATTTATATGTTTGCTATCATATAATGCATACATGATATACATACACATGCATACATATTTCTATATATTTATTTTTCTGTTTCCTTTTTCACTGCTGTAATGCTCCATCATTTGATCCATTTTTGTCAATTTTTCTTATAATCTCTTCACCAAATTTATAATGCTTACTTTAAATATATTAGTTTTAAATTTTAATACCAGAATCTTTGTGGGTCTACTTCTATTGTAGATTTTCACTTTGCCAGTATGTCATATTTTCAGATATTTTTACATGTTTCACACTTTTTTGTTTCTGGACATTGGACTTAAACAAAAATAATAGAGACTAGAGTTAATATTATTTTTCACCAAAAGAGGCATGTGGGTTCTACTGTCAGGAAACTGCTCAGAGGGAATGTTCCCTTTGCTTTCTTCAGATACTGAGCTGCGTATAGTTTTAATTGATTTCAATTCACGTTTGGTTTTTTAAAATCTTCATTGTGAATCTGTCTTGTTTTTATTTTAGGGCTCTTCCTCTTGTTAGTGTTTAGGATGTAAATACCACATGACTATGAGAGATTTCCTTAAGCTTATAGCTGATAGCATGTGCCGCCTCCACCCCCCGGATCCACCCCCTCCTGTGATGCCAGGTAGCAGGACAGAATAGACAAGCAGGAAGAACTAGATGTATTTTCGGGGAGACTGCAGATTTCACTCCCTCTTGTCATCCCAAACGCCCATTACAATTCAGATGCTTTCACCTTTACTCTAGCCAAGTCCTGGGAAATATGATCCACAATCACAGTACTGTTGGCACTTACATATATTGACTCACTTAACATGAACTATAACACTGTAAGAGATATAGTATTATTATTCCCACTTTGATAACTAGAAAACTGAGGCAGAGAGATATGTAAAAAGAAAAATAAAGAAGCAGCAACTTCACCTGAGGTCACACTGCAAGTACATACTTCACATGAAATTCAAACTTGCAATCAGTATAGCAAGCTCACTTTTAGAAGGACTACTGTACAGAAGTTGAATTCTATGGCTTAGACACTGTAATTATTAGTAAAGGCTATCTTGTACATGTCTCCACCTATCTTTGATACCCTCAGTAGTTGTTTCATTTCCAAACAACTGTTTGAATAAAGAACTCCATGTCTGTTCCATCCTGTGCCCTTTCAGATAGTACTGAATGTCATCAATACAATTGATAGGCATCCACACTCTCCTGATCACCTCCCTTCTCTATATGTCTGCTTTCCTGGTTCCACCTGGCTTTGAGGCCTCCTGTCTTGGCCTTGTTCTTGACCTTTGGACCAGAA
Organism: Myotis davidii; assembly: GCF_000327345.1. NCBI lineage: Eukaryota > Metazoa > Chordata > Mammalia > Chiroptera > Vespertilionidae > Myotis > Myotis davidii. The sequence goes on along the minus strand of NW_006287904.1, from coordinate 3,419,250 downwards.
GAGGATCTGGCTTTTCTTTATCCCATGATCTATCTCACTGAGCCTCCATATCTCCCTGCTCCTGATCACTGAAATGGCCTTTCCTTGGCCTTGACACCTCACCTTGGCTTTGGTCTCTTCCAAGTTTCTCCATTAAGAGTAATTTAGATGACAACGGGAATAAAGCATTAATAGCTTAGACATACATATTCCTTATTAGACATTTGGATGTAAATCAAATGCTCATAAATATTGTTCTGAGTAAAGGCTATATTGGGTTATTAAATTCTGTATTTTGTGTTCCTATACAAAGCTGTTCAACTCTGAATGGAGCTAAAGCCAAATTAAAAAAAAAAAAAAAAACAACAACAAAAAAACAAACCCAGAACGGTAGATTAAATAATGTAGATACTAAATAGTACTTTATGTCTTAGACTTTGGTCAAGACTGAGGACGACTTCTAATTCAGGTTGAAATAATATTCTAAGTATCACCTTATACCAAGCAAAGAGCTACACTGTTCACACAACACATAAACAGCCCATCAACATTCATTTTTATAAATGTAAAATATCATCATTGGCATTTAGATAACCAATATTCACTCACATCTGGAGCTCTCATTTTCATGACAATGACTGTGAAAAGAATGGGAAATGTCACACTACCATTTCTTTTTCTAAGAGTATAAAAATGTGTCTCTAATATCTTGTGTTCTTAGGAGCACATTTTCCTTAAGATGAAAAATGACAACTCAACATGATTGTTCTCTCCACAAAGCTGAGAATAAAGTCCGCAGAGAGACATTCTAATTTTCCAGCCAGCGACTATTTTGGTGCTTAAATAATCTAAATACCATGGGCAACTGCTCCAGTTGTAGAGAAAATACATTAGGAAGTGAAGTAACCACAGTTGGCTAAGGACAACTGCAGCCCACCCTCTTTCTTGCATTTAGTGAAGGCCTGTCGCTCTGTCTTTTCTTTTGAAGTTCCATACAGAATCACATTAAGGGGGTGAATTCTTCCATTTCAGGTTCCATTTAGGCCACCCTATTAACTTCCTGTTAAAAGCCTTTTCTTTTTCTATTTTTTTTTCATTTGAACATTTTCTTGTAAAATCTCTAGCTGGAAGAAAATTTCCTCTTAGAAAATTTTGACTGAATATAGAAGTAGTTTTTAAGTTACAAGCCTTTGAAAAGAAATGTAGGCTTTCCAAATCTGTAAAAAAATAAAAATAAATCTATCTTTTAGTTGAAACAGTCTTAACTCAAATACAGATTGATATGAAACTCCAGATCTGCATTTATTTTGTTGATGCTACTTGAGAAACAGTGGGCAAAACTTTTGGTAAAATTTAACATATTACTTTAAAATATATATATTTCTATTGACTTCAGAGAGGAAGGGAGAGGGAGAGAGATAGAAACATCAATGATGAGAGAGAATCATAGAATCATTATCTATTGCCTCCTGCATGCCCCTCACTGGGGATGGAACTCCAAACCCTGGTATGTGCCCTTGACCAGGACCCCTCAGTCCTTACTGAAAGGGCGAGGACTACGCCCTCCACCTTGCCCCAGGGTAAGGGCTACGCCCTCCATCTTACCTTGGCCATGTGCTCAGCAAGGCTTCTTCCGGGAAGCCAAGCCGCTGCTGGCCACACCCAGGACTTCTTCGAACTGGCCAATGACAATCAAGAGAAGTTGCCATAGATATGACCACATCCTGTGTGACAAGACACCGACTTGCACCAGACCAATCGGCAGGGCCCACAGTCCTTTCTCCTCCCCTTGCCCCAACCCCCTATAAAGCCTCTCTCCACACAGAGTTCTCTCTCTCTCTGCCACTTGCTGCTGTGCCAGTAAGGGGTGGCAGGGGAGCCAAACCTAGGTTTGAAATAAATGACTCTTTGCTTTTGCATCGGACTCGCTGGCTCCCTGGTGGGCCCTTGGGAATCTTGAAATCTGGGCACAACATGTACGTAGGGTGACGTTCCATCCACCGAGCCAAACCAGCCAGGGCTAACATATTACTTTAAAAAATATATATGGTTTTACTGATTTTAAAGAGAGAGGAAGGAAGAAGGAGAGAGAGATGGAAACATCAATGAGAGAGAAACACTGATCGGCAGCCTCTTGCATGCCCCTACTGGGGATCAAGCCCGCAACCTGGGCACGTGCCATGACCGAGAATTAAAAACGGGCGACCTATTGGTGCATGGGTCAATACTCAACCACTGAGCCACACCAGCCAGATTAACATACTACTTTTTAAAATCGCAATGACTGAGCATTGCAACACTGGGATGATGCTATTCATTGTTTATACTGCACTTGCATGTGTAAAAATGGCAGAATCATTATCCTAACCAATTCCCTAGCTGTCCTCGGTGAGACATTTATAAAGAAATCACTTGGCATCTCATCGAGGCCTGCTAATGGCTTAAATGATAATTAGACAAAACCGCCAGTAGAGGGGTAATCTGAGGATGCACATTTGGACCTTTTGCTCCCAAATACCAAGTGTGCTATTTTTTATTATTATAGCTTACGTTCTTTGCATATTGAAGACTTCAGGGAGATTTTTGTAGTCATTTGTTGGAAGTACTGAATATTAAGAACTAAGATCACATTAAAAAGAGAAGTCTATAAGAGGGATAGATTAGTTCTATTTTGAGAAGGCTTGGTATAACTGAGATTATGTTCACTTGAGACTTGATGATAAAACTTTTTTCGGTCATGAGAGGAAATGAAGGATGCTCTGAAAGAGGGAGTAGAACATCCAAACAAATTCTGTTCACAGGGAAATTGCAATATTTGGATAATGTAGAATGGTTGGTTGGAGAGTTGTGGGAATGGATTTGGAAGTAAGGTGAAGGATAATGTAGGCCAATTAAGAAACTTGGGCTTATTCACAGAACTTAAGGAGCAATGGAAGTGTTTATGGAGGGAAATGATGACATATTTGAATTTTAGAAAGTGAATTCCATCTAGAAAATTCTGGGAAGATAGATCAGAAGAAGAAATCATAGGAGAAAGAAAACCCCAGAAAGAACTATGTAATCAGAATGAGTGATAATGAAAGAGTTGTAGTAATGCTTGAGAGGAATCGATGAAGTCAATATATTTTGGAAATAAAGAATATGATATGGTCAAGGATGATTTGAAGATTTTATATAGGTAGAAAGAAAAACTGTAGGCAAAACCTTCATTAAGTTTATTTAGCAATAATATAAGGTACTGTAGAACATTATACTTACATTCTATAGAAGATTGATTTGTCCTTCAAGTTGCTAGATCATATACACTTAATTTTTTTTAACATGAGTATTTGGATACTTCCTAAACTTTGTCCATGGGTCTATTAAATTATACATTTGGAAGAGATGATATTAATTGTACTTAATAAAGGACAGATTTTCAGAAACTGTTTATTGAATAGATCAACCAGGAAATCATCATCATCACCATCACCATCACCATCTTGGCAATATCCTTATTTTAAAGTTTAGAAAGCACATTTTCCAGGCATTACCTCATGTGATTGTATGTGAGCCAGATAACTTTATAACTGAAAAACTTCAAAACAGTTAAGTAACTCTCCCAAGATCACAGAGCCTATAAATCTAATGAGAGAAATAAGCACATTTTTTTTTCCTGGTTTTCAGTATACCAGCTACCTTTCCACCAATGTTGAAACTGATGCTGGAAATTCAATAATCTTGCCAGGATATTCCAGCAACAATAGTGCTCCAGATACAGTGCAGCACTATTAGGGCATTTCTCATTAAACACATTTATACAATATTTGGTATTAATGGCCTATATTTTGTGCTTTAGAAATGTTATCCCCTTTTAGTTACAAAATCAGCTGACTGCCTTTTTCAGTAATTTAACTGAGATAAATTTGTTAT
>NW_006287904.1:3411362-3414849 GCF_000327345.1 Myotis davidii | reverse complement strand
AGAGATATAATACACATTTTTTTCCCCTTGGGGACACATATATCTTTTACAGCACTTAACAGATAACCCGAAGACAAAGTAGACATTCCAGTTATTATAATAATGAGAGGCTAGAAGTCAGGGAGCTTGGAATATTCAAAGAGTGATCAGGGTTTATTAGTTTTCAGGGATGAATAATTAGGACAGAGTCGCAGTAGGTGGAGAAAGTAGGCAACTGGAAAATTAGGAATGGGTTATGAAAGACATTCCTTGGCATACCAAGGCCTGTAAATTTTATCCCAGAAGTATAAGCAGGAACCATTATCAGAAATCGTCAAAGATGGTCGAATAGATCCCATTTGAATAAGACTCATGGATCTCTTGCTATAATAAAAGTTTTGAGGCTGAATCCCTTGTTTAATAGTAAACTTTGAATCACAGATTGTTATTGTCTGCATATATTATTTTAAACGTTGATATTAATCTGTTCTACTACAATATTAAGAAATAGAGGGGTGTTTTGGAGGCTAAGTATGAGAGGAACTGTTCAACCCCAAATAGCTTCTTCAAAGGTCAGCTTGCCAACAGCATATCTTTGTACTTTCCCCAAAGGGCTCGGCAAGCAAAAGTTCCTACATTTTCACAAGAGAAACTGTAAAATGAAAGACAGTATCAACACCTTATCTTCGATAGAGAAGACACTGGGATTAACTCAGTATCCTTTGAATTTACAACTCCCAGCTTTGAAAAAGACACTGACACACCCATTGGTGAAGAACACACATGCTATCACTGAAATGTAGGTATTGAGATGTGAGTGAAAAAATGTAACTCATTTGAAAAATTATTCGTGCTACATGTGAATACAAGTCTAGACACATTTTCACATAAGAAAAACCTTTGGCTTTGGTGAATACTTTAAGCAGAGCGTGTCCTTGGCTCTTGCATTTATGCCATTACTTAGTCATCACGAATAGTAACTAGGGTACAGCTTTAAAAATACAATTTTAGTCTTGCTGTGCTGATAGTTTTTTTCCCTTGTTTGTGAACAATAGGGTGAATTTTTCAAAGAGTTTATTTGAAGCTTAAGAACTATTCTTTAGCCACGGAGCCAAAGATTTTCTTAGAAAAGCTCAGGCTCATTATCAACTAAGTACTATCTATTGAATACCTACTACATGCTCAACACTATGGGAGACACTATGGGAGAGAAATAGAAACATCAATGATGAGAGTGAATCGTTCATCAACTGCTTCCTGCACGCCCCCTCCTAGGGATCAAGCCAGGAACCTGGGCATGTGCCCTGACCAGGCATCGAACCATGACCTCCTGGTTCATAGATTATGCTATGAACCATATCAGCTGGGCTGGACTGTGCCTTTTTTAATGTAGGGCTCCTTCCCTATTGTGTCTCAATCCTATATAGTAAAAGCCTAATATGCAAATGGACTGAATGGCGGAACAACCAGGCGCTATGATGTGCACTGACCACTAGGGGGCAGATGCTCAACACAGGAGCTGCCGCCAGCCAAGGTGGGGGCTGCAGAGGGAGACAACTGGTGGGGGGAAGGGCCAGTGAGCAGGCAGTGTCAGGCCGGCCAAGGCAGGTGCCAGTGGGGCCCCCCTCCCCATCTTCCTGTTGGTCACCCCACAGATCGGCCCTATCGCCAGCCAGGCCTAGGGACCCTACCTGTGCACGAATTTCTAGTATTATATAATCTGCAAGTATTCATGCATGCAACACCTTTTCCAATTCTTACAGCCACACTAGGAAGGCATAGGTATCTCTTTCCTTATAGGATAAATAAGGAAATGAGTCCCTGAAAGTTTAAATGCTTTTTCTTCAAAGTCACAGAACTAGAAATTGATGACAAGGAATTAAATCCTGTATATGTCTGACCACATGGTCTGCACATTCAAACTACACAATAAGAGAATGATTCTCCCTTCTCCCCTTCCCTACCTTCCCTTTCTCTCTTCCCTCGAATTTATTTAGTATTTTTATAGAATGGGAACAGCACTGGTAAGTATACAGGTTGTACGAGATACAAATTTCAGTGACAGTGCAGCATAGTCATGACTTTCTGGATATAAGAAGGTTTTAAAACTGAAATATTCATATACATTTGGTATGAGGAGCAAGGGATATTCATTATGACCAGGAGAGCTCGGTGGCTTTCAGCAGGGGCCTGTTCTTCAGCTTAGAGCCAGACAGAAGTCAATGGTCATTGCTCATTTATCTATCTGTCCTGCTAAGCTGGGGTGTGTGTGTGTGTGTGGGGGGGGGTCCTGGAGGGCACAGGCTGTGTCATCACTATCACTATACTCTTGGCTTCTATCTCTCTGCCTGACATATAGATAGCATGGTCTGGAATAAAGGAGTGCATGAATGAATGATCATATAGGATAATGTATAGTCTACATTCCTTTAGTCCTCACTGATTACTATCCCTCCAGCAGTTTGTAGCACATGTGAAACATCTAAGCCAGGGGTGGGCAACCTTTTTGTGAGTGCGTGCCAAAACCAGCAAAATCTCTGACTCAAAATTCTTCTGTGTGCCAACCCTAATTTTTTGAGAACATGTTACGCCTACTTGATATCTCTTAAGGTGTATGTATGTGAAGAACCTTGAAGAAATAATAAAATTCATTCGAGCGACAAAAACACAGTATATGATGAGGAAAAATAAATTTATTTTTTAATGTATACATGTTATGTAAAATTATTTATTTATCTAAGATGCACCTACACTGAATTTATCTGAAAAATAAAAAAGTCGATATTAAGAAAAAAAATTGTAAATGGAAGATTGTAAGAGAGGGTTTCACGTGCCAGCAAACGTTACTGGTGAGCCATGTTTGGCACGCGTGCCAGGGGTTGCCCACCCCTGATCTAAGCTAATCAAGAATACTCAGTCTATATGTGTAAAAGGGGGGGGGGAAAGAAAGCCTAGTTAAGAAGCCATACAACCTTTCTGCTAAATCCTTAATTTTTGTTTTAATGATTAATTTATACAAATCAGAATGTAAGCACATTTAGAAAGTTTCCTGATCATTTAAACCAGACCTCATCAGGGTAATTGTATTCCCAGTATGTATTTAAGAAAAAGTCTTCCCAAACAGTATTATATTAAGATAATGAGACAATATGCATATGCAAATTGCTCACATCAGAAATCATGTTCCTGGACACATTAAACAGGAGATATTAGACATAATGAGGATTCGACATATGAAATAGCTTTGTTTATTTAGACAAATCATGCAAAAATGTAACCATCTCAACCTACTATGCTTATTATTCATTTTAGAAGGGTGCAAGAGAAGATGGGCTACAATGCCAGTGGCTTTATTTTACATTACAAGGAATACAAAGCAGTATTTTTTTTTTATTTTTTGCAATTTGGATGTGGAAAAGTCCCAGATTCTTTCTTTGCCAATGGATCAAAATGCCAACCTTGCTGAAAGTCACTTGTGCCCTGTGCCCACAAGAAAGCTGTGAGAAGA
>NW_006287904.1:3403254-3411322 GCF_000327345.1 Myotis davidii | reverse complement strand
GCAGACAGACCCATAAGTCAGGTTCGCCCCTCTCTCGTCTACCCTTCCCCTGCAGCGTTCGGCATTATTTCTCCAGATCACTTTTATTATATGTTGAGTCTTAGGAAACATTTCTTTGTATTTCTCTGCTTATTTACCTAACCAGCCATCTGGTCCCCTTGGGTTCCTCTGGCCTTCTGGGGAGATCTTTTATGAGGCATGGCATCCCCTGGAGCATCAGAAGTTGTTTCCTAGGATGGATTGAGGCCCAGTTCCCCTTCTTACCCATACTGCTTTGCACAGGCTAAGGAAGAAGCCAATTTCCTGCAGAGAACTATTTTTCTCACATACAGGAGAGATGTGTCAAAAAATGGCCTCCCGGTAAGTGAGATGAAAAGATTTTTTTTTTTCAAGCTTATTTTATTCCAGACATTGTTCAAGGACATCAGCAAAATTCTGGGAAGTAGTTATTATTATCTCTGTTTTTCAGATGAGCCAGTAATTTATTCAAGGTCATATAGTTAAGCGGTAGGTGTGGGATTTAAACTTGGATTTATCTGTTCTCAAAACTCTTTCCACCATACCTACTGACCCAGGAATCAGGGCAAAGGAAGAAGTATAATATCAAGCATCTTTATATATAGAAGCTGACTTAGAACCATAGAACCATAGTACTGATAGGGAGTTTAATAAATCACCCTATTGAAAGATGAAAACTGTAGCTCTAAGAGATTCAAATTGTTACCCAAGATTACATATTAAAGCTATAACTCTAATCTTCGAACTCTGAGTTTTATATTTGAATACATTTAATAGACTGAATATTTGTGTCCTTCTACCCTTGCCTCCCCCCCCACCCCCTGCTCCCCCACGAGAATTCATGTTGAAACCTACCCCCCAATGCGATGGTATTTGCAGGTGGGTTTTTGGGAGGTGATTAGGTCATGAGAGTGGAGTCCTCATGAATGGGATTCGTGTCCTTATAAAAGAGGCTTTGGGGAGTTTTCTAGCCCTTTTTGCTCTGTGAGGGCAAAGGGAGAAGTCCACTGCTTGTCTATGAAGCAGGAGGCAGACCCTCACCAGACTCTGAATCTGTTGGTGCCTTGATCTTGGACTTCCCACTCTCCAGAGTGTGAAAAACAAATTTCTGTTGTTTCTAAGTTACCCAGTCTCTGGGGTTTTGTTTCAGCTGCCTAAACAGATTAAGACACTCAACTGTAATGATATTTTACCTCTCACTTAACTATTTGGTTTACTTTAATATAGATAACTTTTTTCTTTTCTTTTTTTCCATTTTGCATTCTTTATCCTCTATTTTAATTGATTATCTTTACTGATGAAACAAACAAACAAAAATTTGCATTCGCCGAAGCCGGTTTGGCTCGGTGGATAGAGCGTTGGCCTGCGGACTGAAAGGTCCCAGGTTCGATTCCGGTCAAGGGCATGTACCTGGGTTGCGCGCACTTCCCCAGTGGGGGATGTGCAGGAGGCAGCTGATCGATGTTTCTCTCTCATCGATGTTTCTAACTCTCTATCTCTATCTCTCTCCTTTCCTCTCGGTAAAAAATCAATAAAATATATTTAAAAAAAAAAATTTGCATTCGCCAACATTCCTTTCTCCCATCATGAACAGGTCTAAAGAATTGCTGAGAAAAAGTGCATTTGAGATCACCGTGAATTAGAATGAATTAGAACCAATTGCAGAACGATTTGGAGTTTAAATCCTAGACTGTTGAGTTTCCTTTCTCTCAACGTTAGAGTGTTTCATGAAGTGAACTGATTTTAAAATGTCGTGAATATCCTCAACAACTGGCCAGGCAGCAAGTTTGCAAGTTGCCGGTTTGTTTCTGATCAGTACAATGAAATAAAATTGTATAGCTATTTAACAGACAGATTGCTTGAATGTTATCCTAGAGTCACATGTTTTCAGGATACCCAATATTTTGCCATTTGGGGAACAGTTAGCAATCCATCCATCACTATGCTTGGGCTACATAAAAAAAGAGAACATTTGTAAAGGTCTTTTATTTTGCTCTCAAATGATGAAAGGAACCAAATGCTTATTGTTTCGCCTAATGGAATTTGAGTGATATTAAGAGATAAATAAACTAAGGGATATATTCAAATACATCTCACTGACAATTGTCAAAATTTTTCTCTTTTGACTTTTGACTTTTAAAAAGGGATTTTGTTTTGACTTCGCATCTGTCACTCAGACTGAACACTCTGGGGTCACGTTTTGGGAAATTAAGAACAGGCAAAGCCCACTCAAGTGCTGCAAGCACCCTGCAGCACACAGGTTAGTTCCACGTTGGGAAACAAAGTCCAAATCAGGAGTTTTATTGTTTGTTCCCTTACCACGTGATTCAGCATCTTCTTTTCAATCACTGTGGAAGTTCCTACAGAATATATATTCTCCAATGCAAGTGGGATATGGAAAGAGATGAATAGACACTGAGTAATAAGAAGACAGGCGGTATGGCAAGGAGGGGGTAGTATCAAGAAGAAATCTGTCTAATTCATCAGGAAGCAAGAAGTACTAACTGTTATTAAACATTGGTTTAGGTCAATTTTCCTAGAAGGAAAGCCTGAGATGAGGACTTTTGTACAAATGATGCATTTGGGGGGAAATGAGAGCAGAGCAAGATAAGACAGTAGTAGAAGCTAAGCAGTGAGGTGGTCTCAGCTGGGGACTAGCTTTAGCCTCATCTTATTAGGAGTTCTGGAGCTGAGTATCCAGAACAGCAGCCACTAGCTACATGTGACAATTAAGCACTTGAGATGTGATCAACCCCAGTTGAGACCTGCTCTGGTAAAATATACACCAGGTCATAGATGCAACACAAAAAGTATGTAAAATATCTCATGAATTTTTTTATTGATTGCATATTGAAACAACTTGTGGATTAACTAAAATATATTTTTAAAAATTGTGCCCATTTGTTTTACTTGTTAAATGTGACTACCAGAAACGTTTTAATGACAAAAATCGTTTGCATATATTTCCATTGGGGAATACTGCTTTGGAATGATCTGGATTTATGTAGTCATAGAAGTGTTATATAGTCATGCAATGTCTTCCTTCCTTCTTTCCTTCCTTCTTCCTTCCTTCCTTCCTTCCTTCCTTCCTTCCTTCCTTCCTTCCTTCCTTCCTTCCTTCCTCTTTTCCCTTCCCTCCCCCTGCCAATCCCCTAAACACTAAAGTTAGTTAATATTTAGCAAAGCAGGACTTTTATCCGGATCTCTTACTCAAGTTACAGGGAGGCCTATGATCTCATCGTCCAACCACCCAGGCAGATAAATCCATAAATGTACTACTCTAAGCACGACTACAAAATGCTCTTGACAGCTTGGTGGTGGGAAGAGATGTTGGCAGCAGCTCTTCAAAATAAGCAGCTTATCCAAAGTCCAAAACACATTTTCAACTGGCTTCTAGGTGCTGCCATCTTCTCATCTGTAGGTCCATTTTGTTGACGGCAGATGAGAGTTACTGTGACAAAATATCTAAGCTGAAAGGATCCATCACATCCCATTTCTGAAGCACTGAAATTTGCAGGCACCCAGAAGGTACTTACAAGTTCAACCACAGCTGCTAAACGCCAAATTATACACTTTAAAATTAATATTTACATTAAGCCACATTACACGAGTTGCACTGCAATTTATATCACTGTTTCTACCCCAGACTCATTCTTCTAATGTGTGAACTCATTTGGTGCATGCTCATTTTTTAAAAGCATTTAGTAATTGTGCTAATTTGTTGCTGGAAACTCTTTCTATGACTCAAGCACATCATCATCATCATCATTATCGTCATCATCACCATTGTGTCAGCACTGATATTTGGGATAATAAGGCAATAATTCATGTGGAAAATAAAATCAACAGTGTAAGCCAGTGTTGTATTGTATGTCCTTTGGCAAGTGTTAGCTCAAGAAAATGTGAGGGCAAGCTGCAATTCTAGAATATGACTCAACTACACAGCATGTGACTGGCGAGGGAAATTGTGCTCCTTTCTCTTTCCTACACTTTCAATTCCCTTGCATTTTAAAAAGGAAACCCAACATCCAATCCTGCAGAGTGGCAGAACAAGCAGGCAGCAGACCCAAACTCCATTGTCAATGATAATAAATGTAACTGGATTCGGTGGTGGAACATGGAGAGAAGGGAAACAGTGTGATGAATTTCTAGATATACTGGACATCTGAAAAGTCATGAATATTTGGTAGGCCTACCAATATCTGAGCTAGAAAATACTAATAGTGCCTTGATTTTAACATTTGGAACTAACACTAATTTATTTAATCTCTGTTTCAGTTAGAATATAATGGATTTTTATTCAACAAAGGATAGAAGCCGTATCACAACCAAATGTGGAAAACTATTTGTGTGTGCAAAACAGTTCAATTATTTGATGCAATTAAACTGATTTCTTAAGAGTATTTGAAAGGAGTATCTTTGTAAAGAGGACTTCAACAACAATCAGAAAAATAAAGCATTTCTTTTTGCTATCATTTTGAGAAAAAAATAAATATGGAACATAGAAATTAGTCTTCAGTGTTTAATGTTTATCATTACCAAAAGCCAACTCTTTGATTGTAATGATCTAGATAAAACTCTTTTGTTTTGCAAAAGCAAAAATTTTTAAAGGTGATTTTCTTGTTAGAGCTGTATTTCTTTTGTTGTTTGTTTTTTACTACTGCTACCTATCCAAGAGTAAGTATAAAAAGTAGGGGGAAAGTGTGCATCCCACATACCATTCCTAGATGTTTGCTCTTTGAATATTTCTGAGTATTATGTTGCTAATAATTTCTTGAACCTTCCACTCAGCTCTCTGATTTAAGAAAACAATAAGATTTCTCATGTCACATTGTTTCCTCAAACAATCTCAAAGGATCTTATTAACAACCACATTACCCTTCACAGAAATCTCTAGGTAAGATGTTGTTCACAGATAGAAATATCAGATCTAAATGGCAAACCTAAGGGTCAGAAGAGCCACTGACAACTCAAATCTTGCATAGCCTCATCTATGAAATTCTGATTTTCGTAACCCTGTAGTATATTCTACTTCATTGTGACACAATGGCTCCCCATGAAGTTTTAGCCTAAGTTCAGGGAACAAACAATGACATAAACATCAGAATAGGACTAGCTCTTGACCAATTTGTAAAAGAAAGCAATTAACTGTAATCCTTCCAGTTAGTATGACCAAAAAAAAAAAAAAAAGTCTCCTGATATGTTAAAGTTAAAAGATCTGCTAGTCAGTTCAGTTCTACCAGGTAGCCAGCCCTGTGCTAGGTTCTTGAAATACTGAGCTCCTTATGAAAGACTAGAGTCCCGATGCATGAAATTCATGCAAGGGGCTTGGCCCTCGCAGCCCCGGTTTGGTTCGGAAGATCGTCCGGAATGTTGTTCGGCTGTCTAGTCTAATTAGCATATTATGCTTTTATTATTATAGATTTCTGTATTTGTCCAGTGGGGCTGAGCCAAGAGCCAAAAGAGTAATGGTTAGTGAAGGGTTAATATTTTAGGATACTTAGGAATGCACACCCATAAGGGTCTAGGATTGTGTAAGGAAGTCTCATGTGGGCATTTACATGGCACATCAAAAGCACAGGTGACTGAATTTTTTAAATTAAGAAGACTACAGCTATACTGAAAGGATTTCCAGATGTTTTTACTCCTATATTGAAACTGGGACTCCATAATTTGTCAACCAGTAAAACAAATTGAAACAAACCCACAAAGGAAGAGAATGCAACTGAGAACCTGGCACCCACATTTTACTTCCTGTTTTACCCTGCTGTGCATTTCATTTGGGGGGTTTTCCATGGATACTCTTGGTCAGCTCCTCACCATCTCAGATCTATTTCATCATCTACCGCCTGAGTCCGCTGACCGAAAGGCCAATCTCATCATGGCTTAGCCCTTAAAACCCTTGCTTTTACAAGGGGACACATTAAGTCATAGTGTTCTGACAGTTTACTTCCAACCGCCAACTATCTCTCTATTGGTCATCATTTATCCCTTTTACGTTTCCATGAAAACGCAATACTTTACAAAATGCTGTTTGTTTGTTTTAGAAAAGCCAGTTTTATTTTTACCTGTTTGAGAAATGAATATTAATGTCGTTGCTGGTTGGTGCCATCTCCCTCACCCTCCGCATTGATTTATTTACAAATTAGTAGCCATTATTAACATATTAACTATCACATTTCTAATGCTTGGACTCAGCACACTGCATATGTGTATATATATATATCCTCTTAAATATGGGCTGATTAGAATGGACTGTAGTTAGATTCATTATCTTTCTCCCTTCTAAGTCACAGATCAAAGAATCCTCCCCTTTAAGCAGCTATTTAGCAGGGGAAACACACACCATTGTTTCAGAAACTGATTATGCAGATTGACTCTCTTACTAAGAAATTAGAAAATTAACTCAGCACCGCAGCTGTGGGACGTACATTACAGAATGAGCTATATTTTGAAAACTTTGAAAATCTGCCAAAAGAGAAAATTAGAAGATTGATTCTGTAAATGATGCTGTTCAAAGTTAAACTACTTATCTAATGGGTCTATTAGAGAGGATGTTTTCCACAGCAATATCTTTTCTCTTCTTACTTTCGATCAATGGATAGCTTCGGTTTCATCCTGCAGTGAATGATTCTACCTGCAGAAAATGTAAACCTATAATCATCTGTGAAAGGCAAAGGCAGTTCCTTATGAAAATGAGTCATAAACAGTTCCAATACTTCAAATACCACAACCTCATCACATGCATCTTGTTTTCTTGAGGGCTGTCTCTAAAATAACAAACGCGACAGGTGGCAGAATGGGGTGGCAGAGGGGAATAAATCCCCCCCCCCCAATTTTTTTGTGCCCAAACAGGGAAGTGAGACATCTCTCACATTTAGAACACATTTATTCCTTATTTTGGTATAGAAGTGACTCTACATAGAAAGGTGAGCATGGAATAAGTGTACAGCTTCATACATCAAGAAAAGGCAGCACACAATGTACCCACACACAGGAGCCCCCCTCCTGCCTCCTTCTGATCATGGTCTTTCTTCTACCCCAGGGGAGCCATTATCCAGACATCGTGGATTACTTGGCCTATTTCTGTGCTCTATGCAAACTGCATCTTAAATAGGCAGTTTGCTCCTTCTGGATTGGTATCCTCAATGCTGTATTTGCGAGTGGCTGTCTTTTGTTCCTTCTCGTTGCTGTAGATGATTGCATTGTGTGACTCTACCACCATTTATTTATCCATTCAGCTGCTGAGAGGCCTTTGGGTGGCTTCCAGGTTAGCTTTACGAAGACTGCTGCTATGAATATTCATGTGCACATCTTTTGGTGAACATATGTATGCATTTTCCAAATGTTAAGCCCATCTTATATTCTTGGAATCAACCACACGTTTCGTGATGTATTATGCTATTTATATGTTGCTGGATCTGATTTTCTGGAATTGGCTTGGGGATCACTGCATCTATGTGACTGAAAGAAATTCGCCTGGAAGTTTCCTTTCCTTTCCTGTCCTTGTGAAGGTATGGTGCTGGGTTTCCTTAGGTATTCTAAAAGAGTTGGGAAGTGTCCTTTTTTCCCTTCATTCTGGATGAGTTTGTTTAATACGTGTTGGTATTATTTCTTCCTCGAATATTTGGAAGAGCTCACTGTTGAGGCCATATGGGTCTGGGATTTCTCTCTGAAAACGGTGTAATATCAGACAGGCTTGGGTTTGAATCCCATTTCTGCTTCTTCCAGAAGGTTATTTGATATCTCTAAGTTCCCTAGTTATAAAATAGGATCAAATACTCAGACAGTGAGGCGTAGTGGTCGAGCACCGACCTATGAACCAGGACGTCACCGTCCAATTCCAGGTCAGGGCACATGCCGGAGTTTCAGGCACGATCCCCAATAAGGGGCTTGCAGGAGGCAGCTGATCTGAGTCGCTCTCATCACTGATGTTTCTAACTCTCTCTCCCTCTCCCTTTCTCTGTTTGAAAACAATAAAAACATATTTTAAAGAAGACACTGACTTCATAGAATTGTAATAAAGATTAAATTACATATAATATTTGAA
>NW_006287904.1:3375486-3402790 GCF_000327345.1 Myotis davidii | reverse complement strand
TAAGAAAAGGAAAGAGGCTGAATCTGAGTGAGTCATGGCAATGTCCCAGAAACATATTTTTTCTGCCAACATAATGCCTCCCTCTGTGCATGTATGAATGTCAAGTGCATACAGAGTACCTGTTTATCCGCTCACAGTCCATTTTTAAAGCCGGCCAGGAACACATTTGCTGACCCAGGAAACATAAATGACATCATTATCTAATGAACTGTTGCAG
Source organism: Myotis davidii (assembly GCF_000327345.1). Lineage (NCBI taxonomy): Eukaryota > Metazoa > Chordata > Mammalia > Chiroptera > Vespertilionidae > Myotis > Myotis davidii. Next base: position 3,402,573 of record NW_006287904.1, on the reverse strand, counting down.
AATTCATTGGAATGTGGCCGTCCTTTCGAAAAGTATGAATCTTTCCAGTGATTAAAGTGATTTAGACAGGAGTAGTTCAGAGTAGACAATATTAATTTAGGAATGAGTCATTATGTTTAGCACCAGTCTGGAACCTAATGAGCTGATTCGAATTCATTTAAATCACTTGGAAAATACATACAGAAGCTGCACAATATACATAATTTGGAACCAAAAGACATTTCCTCTAAAAACCAATATAATTCCATCAGTAGGAATAAAATAAATCCACAGATTGTTCCCCCCGCAAATTACTGGGCTGCTTCAGTCCTGAGGTTTTAAAATGAACTGAGACTGTAGAAGCATCTGAATTTAAAACTTCATTTGAAAAAAAAATGAGTGAGTGAAAAGGCTAAGTAAAGATATTTCATTATTTGCTTAAATGACAGGTTTACAGACTAAGATGTGATATCACTTCAACTATGAAAGTTACTTTTGTATTGAACCGTGGTTCATTTGGGAAGGATGCTAGCAATCTTAGTCCCATTTGCAAAGAAATCAGAATTAGAAAACTAATTAAATAGTAATAAAAACACTTACAAGATAAAGTCTATTTATACAACCTAATGGACCAAAGTAAAGAAATTTACCAAAATTTGGGAAATTTTGGACAAGAGCTTGCATGAAAAATGAGTGGAAAATATGAAACTCACTTAATTTTTTTGAGGAGCCATGCCTTGCTTGTCTGCATTTTTTTTTAAGTCATTTAATAATAGTTTTGCAGACACTGATTGTTAAGCCTTGGTCATAGGTGATTTGTGGGCTTCTATTTCATTCTATATATTGACTGTTGATTAAAGTGAAATATCAACGGGGATTTGTAAGCCTTGGTCAGTGGTTATTTTGATAGGAGCGTGAGACACAACCCTGGCCAAGGAGACATAAAACAAATGCTCTGAGGGCTTTGGGAAGTTATCGTCACTCAATGAGTGAAGGGATTTAGAGGTACAAATCAGTGATAGCCCATGGACACCAATTGACAGGTGAAGGCCTGGGATGGGGTGGGAGCGAAGTGGAGGCGAGCAAAGGCAGGTAAATAAGGAACATCGGTACTACTCTCAACAATAAAATGCACTGAAAAAGAGAAGAAAAACACGAATCTAAGATTCCCCCTCCTATTTTTAGGATATGATGCTTTGCAGCTGGCAGCCATCGTACAACCAGGAGACAAATGTCACAGAGAAGCTGACCAGGAGCTCGGACATCATGGAACCAGTCAATTCACAGGTCCTGCACCTACTCGGCCTCCCAACTGCTTGTCACCTGAGGCTACAAAATTCCCAGGTGTTAAGCCAGGACTTTTGGATTTTCAGGTGCTTGTACCTGTAAGTACCCCGATATCCAGACTTTCACACGTAGGAATTATCTAGTTGCCTTCCCATCAATATTCCACTGCCTTGAGCACACATCGGCAGGAAAAGTTTCTTCTGCCCAGCTTCCAATGTAAAGGTCTCTCTAAGCTTATCTTTCTTTATAGCACATGGTGATTAAGAGAATACTTCAATAAATTTAACTTCTGCTGACTCCTAGATTCTGGTGTTAAATGATATAAGTTTAAAGAAAGCAATTTTTTTCGCAGGATGAAACTAATTGCATTGACCTAGAGATTACCATAAGGTAATATACTTAGTTCCTCTCTCCAGGCTCAGAAACAGACATTAGCTATTGCAGGAATACAAATTCTCTCCCCTCCTTTCTCACACACAATACGCCATGGTGTTATCTTATGACCTCTCCTCCCCTTTGGGGTCCGCACTTTCTCTTTTATTCATGAAAAGCAAACTTCCTCACATTCAATATGCAAATAAGATTATTTCACTTGATGAGTAAATGGAAGAATTAGAAGCAACGTGTATATATATATATACATACACACAATATATAGGGCAATGTCTACCTCCTAAATGTTTAATAGAGAATTTTCACTTCTACGAGTGAATTTTCTGAGGTCGATGGCAGTAAGAAAATGCCAAATTACCTCCCCAACCCACCCTGGTCCCAGCTTAAAGTTCTTCAAGAATGTGTGCTTTGTGGGACAGCTTTGGTTGGATTAAGAAACAAGATCTGAATGTATATTATTGCACTAAAGGATAAAATTACATTAGAGCGGTTTATAGTAACAGTCCCTTCTGCTAAATATCATACAGCCTTTCACACAGGACACAGACTCTTAAGAAATTTCTAGAAGCAAAATTTTGGTCAAAGAGATTATGCAATCTAAATATTGATAGTTGGTGCCAATTTCCAAAAAACAAACAAAAAAAAATTCTATTCTCACCAAAACTAGATGAAAAAATTAGTTTGCACTCACACCTACCAGCACTTGTATAATCAACATTTTATATTTTGCTAAACTTTTTGGTAAAAAGTGCTATCTTATTATTATTTTAATATACATTTGTTTAACTGTCTATACATTCAAATTATTTTTAATTTATAAAATTCATTTATTTATATTACTTCCTGTAAAAATGTCTTTTCATATTCTTTATGTCAAGTAATATGTTTGATTATAAATATAAAGCTGTAATTAACCCGCTGTACGGCATATGTGTTGAAAACTGCTATATTCCCATTTCATCATCTGTCTTTGACTTTATGTTTATTGCCTTGTATTTAAATAGCAATGGAGTCATCTTTCACTTTCTCACTTTGTTATGCCTTCTGAGTTCTCAACACATTTTCTTTTAGTATTTTCATGCTTTCATAAATCTTTCTTTATAAGAAGGTAAATTCGCTTTCATTGTTCTCGAGTTTGTGTGCCTCAGTGTGTTAATTAATGCATTTATTTTATTCATTTGAATTGCAAGTCTCATTTTGTTATGTTTCTATCTTTACTTAAATCTATTCCTTTTTTGTTTCAAAGAATGTATTTCTGAAATACTAACAAATTCCTTTTATAAAATATATTTTTATTGATTTCAGAGAGGAAGGGCGAGGTAGAGAGAGATAGAAATGTCAATGATGAGAGAGAATCATTGATCAGTTGCCTCCTGCACGCCACACTAGAGATTGAGCCTGGAACTCAGGCATATGTCCTGACCAGGAATCAAACCATGACCTCCTGGTTCATAGGTTGATGCTCAACCACTGAACCATGCCGGCCAGGCATTAACATATTCTTTTAACCGCAACTTTATATTTCACTAGCTGGTAGAATATACCCTGCTCTGGGACATTTTTACTTATTCTATTTTTCACATGTAACTAATAATCCTTTTAAATAGTTAAGTATCAAATTTATCAATTAATTCATTCAGTGCTACTTTAAAAATATAAATATCTTCTAGCTCTAAATTATGTCTTTTATACCATTTATTCAAATATTTTAATTTGCCTTAAAAGAATCTTAAAATAGGGTTTATATTAATTATAAATGGTTTTTGTTAATTATTTGTATCTCTGTAACCAACCAATATATTGATTTCTCCTCATGGACCTAATTATCTCTTAGTTGCTTCTCTGGGGCATTGAAATTCTCAGTAAAATTTGCAAATATGGATAATGTTGGTATTTCTTTTTAATTTATATCCTTTGATAATTAATCAAAATACACTGATTAAAAGACAAGACATGACCCTCATGGAGCTTATATTCTACCGAAGCTGGCATTTTTCTCTTGCATATCTGCCCTGGACACACTCCTAGATTTCAGTATCCACGGTAATGTCCTGCATTTAACAAGAATGCTTCCATTATGTAACCCCAAGCATGATGCTGACTGTCAATACATGTGTGGGCTTAACATACATACAGGGGTGGACAAAAGTGGGCTTACAGTTGGGAGCACAAAAACCACAGAATTAGGAAAACTATTGTAATAATCATATTCTGCGTGTATTTTTCCATAGGAACAAATATATACCTACTTTTGCCTACTCCTCTGCTTATCATTAAAATAGTCACAGTTTACTTTTGAGAGTTTTCCTCAGGAATGGATGTTGAATTTAATCAAATAACTTTGCCACATTTATGGAGGTAATTGCTCCCCCCCCAAGCCTCCTCCTCCTCCTCAAACCATTAAAATGGTGCAATATCTTAATAGGTCTCTTAAAACTGAACGGTTAGTAGTCTCTTGAAAAGAAATGCAATCTCTGCTTATTGTGTATGATTTAACTAGCCATCTGTTGTCTAACTACTTTGTATATTAGATTCCAATAGCTGAGTTTTGTTAATCGTACTAGCAATTTTTTGAAGGAATTAAATTAACCCGCTATGCAAATCTCTGCATGTTTCAGCCCCTATTTTCACAACACATTCCCACCCCATAGAACAATGGCGAATGCATGTATGATCTATTTTACAGTATTTTGTTTTTGTGTTTTGAAAGCAAAGATCAATTGATTTTTCTTCAGAAAGTTGGGTTTCTCAGTCTTATCCTCATTCACTGGTCTGCTTTGTTAAATGTTATATGTTCATTTCTCACTGCATACCTAACTGGGGTATTCATGTTTAAGGTCATGATAAAATATTTTGGACAAAACTGTGCGGTATATCATGTTGTATTGATTTTTGTGCTTAGGGTTCATTTTGTATTCCTCTAACGGTATAGCTTATTAGCAACTCAATCTTGAATTTCTTCTGTGATTTCGTTAAAATGTATTCCCTCTGACAACCTTACCTCACTACTCCACCAAAAAAAACAAAAACAAGCAAACAAAAACACACACATCAAGCCATGATTTTTAAATATATCACTTAATCTATGCACTATATCATGTTGCATGTGTTACATAAATATATGAAGCTTTACAGTATTATATTTTTTTATTAATCAGATTCATTTAATTTCAGCTGATAAATGCCAGTTCTTTAAATTGTGTACAAATGAAGTGACCCAATCTCTGTATTATACCGAGCTCAATAGGTATCACTTAGGTAGCAGAATCTATATATTTATCTGCAATTTGCCACAAAGTGTCCATTTCAGGTAGATATAAATGTTTATTTCAGGCCTACTGCAATGCACATTTATTGCTAAAACAAATTACTTCCTTACATCTTCATTAGGAGGACAAAATAAATCCATTCTCAGAAGGCATTAAAATATATATATGTATGTATATGTATGTATGTATATATTTATTTATTTCAGAGAGGGAGGGAGAGAGATAGAAACATCAATGCTGAGAGATAATCATTGACCGGCTGCCTTCGGCATGCCCCACACTGGGGATGGAGCCCACAGCCCAAGCATGTGCACTGACTGGGACTCAAACCATGACCTCCTAGTTCATAGGAGCCATGCTGGCTGGGCTCTGAGGGCATTTTAAATGTTAGACCTTGTAATGGTCTTTGTCATTCTCTGAACTGCATATATTATGCAACTTTAGAAATCATTTGAATTCCTTTACTTTTGGTGTAAGATTTGTGCAGTTTTAATAGAAAGACTGGGAATAAACAGTCTAGAAGGTATACACACTGTAATTCTTATTCTGCATCATGCTCAATTGTCAATGTTTACTGTAGTTCATGCCATTCCTATGTTAAATTACTTTTAATTCTGCTAAAGCTACATCCTGGCTAATATATTTATAACGTGTACTTTGATATTGAAAGTAAGAACATATTTCATGGGTAAAACATCTTAAATATTTGGTTGAGAATAAAATTCTAGGTTTTTTTCCCCTTCAGAATTTGAGAACTTGTCATTTTTTTTCTGTATCCAGTGCTGTTAAGTAAACAGGTGGTTGTCTGCACACATTTTTCTTTGTGCATATCTTTCTGTTGCATTTTGGGAGCTTTTAGAATCTTTCCTTTGTCTCTGAGGTTATGAAACTTCAATGTGCATACATGTGGACAATACTTCACTAATACTGTTTTCCAGCCAATATGACAATTAAGTCATTGATCCTTCATTTCAAAACACTGTCTTCTAATTTATTTTCTAATTTCTTCTTTTCACTTGTTTCTGTCCTTCTCTACATAGATTATTTTGGAAGCCAGAAGAGGGTGAGACCAAGATGGAAGACGGTTGGGTTTCTGAGTCAGGGCTAGAAAAGAGCTTTCCAGAAGCGCTGACCTCCTTTTATTAAGCACCTGGGTTTTAGCCAAAGTTGTTTTATACGGCAGCTTCTGTGAATTACACTGACAGGTACTACTCCTTGATGTTTTAACCTGGATCCTAAGAATGTGACTGAATTTATCTTTCAAATAAATAATTTCATTGTCAGCTCTAAAAATGCAACTATTCAACTCAAGTGCTATACTTTAAATGATTTTGGTAACTAGGTTGTTTTGTTTTCATACTTAATCTTTTGCCATTACAGTGCAGGTTAGGGAAAATAAGAAGATAGACGTTTGTGTCATTGGACAAGGATTAGGGTAAGGCAAGTGAGGCAGCATTGTTCAAGAGCAGGGTTGGATCCTATCTAATTTAAAATTATGATATTTTTCATTATTCGTTTTTGCATTGTTTAGTACTTTAAAATATTGCTCTAAGGTATTGGATTAAGATATTAATTATCCTGATTACTGAATTTTGCTACCCTTTCAAGCCTCATTTGCCTCAGCTTAGTTGAGCTATCGTAAATCATAAACTAGGAGATGCTTCCATGGAAAAGATAGCGCAGTATGGATTTTTGGGTGGGTTGTTAAAAAATCTGTTTTGCAGCTGCTAATGTAAACCCTTTTTTGCTTTCAGAACGTTGGCCTGGATGACAGAGGTCGCCTTTGCATGCCTATAAATGAATTCTATAAACAATGATAAGCGAGTCCGACATAATTTACCTTTATGACTATAACGTGGAAGATGCATGCCGGCCACATCTTGGATTGCGTGTCAGTATAGAACCTGAGCCTGGATATTATTCCTCATTTAACATATCAAATCTACTCCCTCCCCCCTTTTATTCTTTCCTAGTTTTGTTGAGATACAACTGATGTAAACTATCACTACATATAGTGATAGTTTGTGTAAAAACAACTGTTGTGTAAAAACAACAACTTGTGATTAGGATTTACTCTCATAGGGAATTTTCAGTAACAAATCTATTTTTCACATGTCCCATTCTTCTTTATCATCTGGGAGTAACATTTCCTTGTTGTCTGACTCCAGGCTGTGTGCAGCCAATGGGAGGCACAGCAGGGGATCAGAAGGAGGGAAAGACATAGTTTTGGGTATCCATTCCCCTGGAGCTCTTCTGCGCAGGTAATGGATTGGCAGTGGATGCATTTCCTTCTTCTAGGTCCCCTGTCCTGCCAGGGGCCCTGCCTTACAGTTCTCCCTCTATGTTCTATCAACTCCCTCTCCACACTCATCCCACCAGGCTTAGGTTTGACAATCACTTCCCTCTGTTGCTTACCCCAAGATGCGTCACTATTCCCTGTTGGTTTCTCTTAAAAGGACATTCATTACTCATCTTGAGTGTCCCAGGGAAATACCTGATAATATTAGGGGTCTGATGTACTCATTAGTCATTTGAATCAAGTTTTTGGATGATTGAATTCAAAGCCTGTGGAACTAGATTTAGAAGAAAGTTCGTCATGATGTGTGATGGTCAGTTCTTCCACATTTCATGAGGAAACTTAATAGCCATAATATTTCTTTCAAAGTTCAGTTTCACTTTCATCCATCTCCTCCGGAGTGAGAAGACATGGTATATTAAGCTACAAATAGAAACTTGAATTTATGTCACAGTCACTTTATGTCACTTAATTATTGGGCAGTAGGACAATGAGAGTAATGTACTTATGTGCTGTGGCTGCGTTACTTTATTTAAAATTTCCAAAGTTACTGCAAGTAATTGTCAACCAAACCTTTTGCTCTATGCCATATATACAGGCCGCATGTATTTAAAGCTGTGTCTGATTTAGGGCATAAAAATATCAACGATTTTAAGTTAATGGCATTGCACGAGAAGATGAATTTATCAGACTCATGGGGAAATGGAGTCAAGTTATCCTGGACACCTGGATACCAGCTTATGCACAATTTTATCCAAACCTCTTTAAAACATGTCACTTAATTAGGCATATGGTAAGGAGAAAAATGACGGGAAAATGTATGACGTATTCAGTAAAGGTAGCAATCCATTTGATAAATTCCTATCTCCCAACCATCTGGAGGTACCAGATTGGCAGGATTCTCGTCAGCATTTTGTGTATTATCCATGCTTCACCAGGCAAGAAATGGCATCCCTCAGCACTCTCAAATGCTTAAAACGACGGATTCCGTTAATGTGTTGCTAACGACTCTGCAATATTTCTTTAAAAATAGCTCTTTTGTATCATGCTTCATGTAAAAGAAGAATTAGGGACCAACAGTATAAGCTGCATTCTTTTTACATAATAGCAGAGATTCAAGCACGAGGGACCCTCCCTTTCATGAAACCTGAGGGTATATCTTCTTTGTCTTTTGAGACCTCTTGCCCCCTGGGACTCAGGTTAAATACAGCAGTGGGTATCACTCTCTAGAGCAAGCATGTCAAACTCGTGGCCCACGGGCCACATGTCTCATTTATTTGGCCCGTGTTTGCCTTTGAGTTTGACATGCTTGCTCTAGAGTGAGCCACACATTTAGGAACTGCACATAGTAAGATGAGCGCACCATGTCTGTGTTAAACATAAGCAACACAGTGACATGTAGTTGAGGCAGAGTAGGGAAAAAATTGTAAATTTAAGCTCTAGTCTACCCTTTTAGTAGTTTTCTTAAAATATACTTGGACAGTTTTCTTCTCTGCTAATGATATGCACACTTGATGGGCCAAGATACTACTTAATAATAATGTGAGCTACAGCCCTCTGCAAAATTATTATTCTATTTATATTACAGGTCATAGTATGCCTAAAGACAATATCTATAATAAATCAGTAAGAACCTAAAGGTAATTTCAAGTTACAAATTAAAGAAGTAAATACCATGAAACATATGAATTAAAGAGTAATTCTTCAAAGTAAATATTATCTGAGAACTTTCTAAACCTAGAAGTTTCAACATATAGCTAAAGGTTCACTGATAGGAACAATTGGTTCTGGGATTTTTCAAATTTTTCCATTTTAACAACAACCAAAACAACTTATTGAATTGTTACTCTAAAAGGAGTGAAATTGAACTTACTGCTGTAAAAGAAACATGAATCTCAATGCTGAAGATGCACTACCTCTTAAGAAAGCGAGAGAAATAGAAAATTCCTATTTCTTGGAAAACATACTCTTGACACATTTAGGATCTGGCCAGACAATGAAGCTGAACTGAAGAAACATGACTTTAAATGTAGAAAAGAGAAAATCAAACTCAAGATCTGTTTTGTAAAGCAGAAAACATAATAAGAAGAAAACAGGGCCTTGACATCTGAGAAGCAGATTGTACATAATTTTAAAACACTAAGTAGGTAACCAAGAAACCCAAGAGCAATGAAAAGATGGTTTCTGCTTTTAACATTCAAACTTAGTTCTATTTGGTTTTGTTTTTAACATTTCAATATATGTTTCCTGGAAATTTCAGTTGAGAGCCGTCCTTGAATATTGAAGAAATGGCTTAGAGTGATTCTAATATTTCCCAAACACGGGGCAGAAGACTGACTGAAAATATGCAAGTACGTCTGAGAACCCTCCTTCCAGGTGTTCTGGTAGATGTCCCAGAGGGATGGAGGAGTGGGCTATGAGGAAAATGAGCTGAATGAAAGGAAATTGGAACCCAAGTTCAAATAACATTTCTGTTGAAAGCTTCATGAACACACAGGTGAACTGAAGCAACAAAAAGCATAGAAATTTATCATGAGACACAGAATTCCCAAGCAGTATGTAAAGACCTACAGAGTTTTTGCCATAAGCCTATAGATAATTATTATTCTTTTGGGAATGTCCTTTACAGCATCTGGTCGAGAGAATGGAGTTCCTTTAAAAAGGAAGATATATAAAATGTATGGCAAAAAAGAGAAAGTGGTCTTTCTTCTTTGTTCTCCAGAACATACTACCCTGCCACACTTCTCTTCAGTAAATATTCTATGCGAGGTGACTTTCGCTTTGTTTTCCAGAGGTCATGATATTCTCAGGACATATCTACCTGGAGCCAAGAATCACATATTTTTCCCATCATGTACTGTGCATGGGATCAAGAGTCAGGATTTTCATGTTAGACAGAGCATCTTGTTTTACAGGGGAACATCTTCTACATCTTTTAGAATATGTGTAACACTTGCCATGCCTGTGGGATGTATGTTTTGTCTGGTCTCCCTGTGATAGTAAGAACCTGGAGAACACGCGCATATCCTACCACCAACCAAAGTGCTGTTCACATGATGGCCATTAATAAATTGGACTGAAAAGATGAGTGTTTATTAATAAATAAAAGAGAAAAGAAAGGTTTCCAGAATTACATTCTAAAAAAAATCAGAGGGATATGTGATACATGTAAGAGAGAAAAGATTATATACTCATCATGAAAATCTAAGTTCATATTCCCTGAGCTGGATAGTCAGGGGAATCTGTAATATTCCCATGACTTACTATGTTTCAACAAAGGGGTATGCTTAACAAAGGAAAGCCAAATAACTTCACTACTATGATATAAAAGCAGGGAAAGGTGAAAAGAAAATTAGAAAGAAAAATTAGCCGAAACCGGTTTGGCTCAGTAGAGAGAGCGTTGGCCTGCGGACTGAACGGTCCCAGGTTCGATTCCGGTCAAGGGCATGTACCTGGGTTGCAGGCACATCTCCAGTAGGAGGTGTGCAGGAGGCAGCTGATGTTTCTCTCTCATCGATGTTTTTCTCTCTCTCCCTTCCTCTCTGTAAAAAATCAATAAAAAATATATTTTAAAAAAAAGAAAGAAAAATAAGGAGAAAGGAGAACATGTTGCAAGTGTTCCTACAGACATGAGAACTTCAGGTCAGCAACTGTCTTCAGCAGTTCACGTGGCGAGATATTTTTATTTATGGTTTTATTGAACCAATTATATTGATTACCCACAATGTGTCAAATTAACTTCAGGGACCGTCCTACCAGACCTCAGAGTCCGGAAGAGGCATTGAACCAACGAACGTAAAACCTAATGTCGTGTGATCAGCACCATGAAGATGAATGCTGGGAGGCAGGCCGAGAGAGCAGAGGAGGAAGCCGTGAGGGAGATGTGAAGAAGGCACATGTCACCCAGTGAAGAGGGCAGGGCCAAGGATGACAGAGAGAGAAGAGATGGTGACTTGTGGCACACATTTTGAATGAATTGATTACTTAATGGCCACATGTTTTCTAAGAGAATGAGTTTCCACAGAGAGGTGATAATAATACCTAAGGTCTCCTGGCCAAGGGTCTGATGCCTTGCGTGGGCCTCCAGGACTCCAGCTACAAGCAAATGGCTGCAATGCAGCCTGTGTTTTTAGATGCACAAAGTGGAGAAGGCAAGGTTTTTTTGTAACAATCACTTGAGAATATAGTTGTTTAGAGTACAGACTTGGAGCACAGACTTCCGACAAACTTCTGCCAGCAGTATGCAAGATTGGGAAGTGATCTACGCTTCAGTTTCCTCATCAGAAATTAAAAGGTACACCATATACTTTAAGAGCTGTTGTGAAGGAAATACCTGATGGAGAGCTGTGAATGTCAATTATTAAGTGAGCATTATTTTACTAATTTTATTCATATCTTAAGGATGTTCCTAGCTGATGGAAAATTTTAAAACACCAGAACAACCAGCAAATGTCTGCTAAAAACCCTTTTATCCAAACAAAATTACTGAAAATGTTGTCTATTTTTGCAAGAAATGTATCACCTTAATAAATGATTACCAATTTGAAGGCCAAGTTCATTGAAATGCAGCTGAGGTCCCCTCCCCACGGAATTTGAGATCCCCTAGTTAAAACCCTTCCAGGCAAGGGGCGATGCTCATCTTGAGAACAATGGATATGGGGCTCCTTTGACAGGGTAGATGATGATCCCTTCAGTAGTGAATAATGAAAGCATAAGTCATCACACTACCCTTATGGCTGCTTTTAGAGAATCAGAGAGAAGATTAACAGGGATGTGAAGGAACTGGGGAAACCAAAATCTAAATAATATATAAAGTAGAAATAAAGAGGTTGGGAGCAATCTGGCCAAGATAGGAAGCCTAAATGATTGGGCATCTACCAAATTTATGACCATGCTATTTATGTCCCCAGTGAGGTCAGGAGGAAATTAGATATTGAGAGAAGATAATAATTAAGCAGAGTAATTTTCTTTGACTACATGTGAGAAACAACCGACAGAGGGTGTGGGGCTTCCAGCACGGAGGAGTGAGGTGCTCTGCAGAATCTGTATCAAACAAAACAACAATTCACAGGATGAAACAATGATTATTTTTCTAAAATATCTTCATTGATTTTTAGAAAGGAAGGGAGCGGGAGAGTGAGAGAGATAGAAACATCAATGATGAGAGAGAATCGCTGATCGGCTGCCTCCTGCACACCCGACACTGGGGATTGAGCCCGCAACCTGGCCTTGTGCCCCACCTGGGCATGTGCCCTGACTGGGAATCGATCCACGACCTCCTGGTTCATAGCTTGACGCTCAACTACAGAGCCATGCAGGCCGGGCGCCCTGACCTCCTGGTTCATAGCTTGACGCTCAACTACTGAGCCACGCAGGGGCCGGGCATGCAAAACAATTATTTAACATTTCTGAAAATTTTCCTAAAAGCACACAGAAAATAGAGACATACTTATCCAAGAAAATCTAATAAACCTCAGGACTACACCAGGGATCTGTGGCCTTTGAGGCACATCCATGCTCTTGTCCCTTACCCCCCACCCTGCTTCACGTAAAATGGAAACTGGTTGGGAACACCTCAGAATACAGGTGCTCCCTCTCCCCTTAGCTCCCAGTTTAGGGCTATGCAGTGTCAACCTCAGAGAAGCAGATCACTGGTGTTTCTCCAACACTATCCCCTCCCGGTCTTGTGTTGCAGAAGCTCTATTCTGGAGGGCACGGATAACATAACCGACTCCTTTCTCCTGCACAGCCCCTACTCAAAGGTGAAAGATCTCCTGAGACATAGCAGGATGAGGATATTGGAACCCTGAGTCCCCCCACCCCACCCCCTGCAGGTACCTACTAGGGCCAAGGCTTCATTCCAGGAAGGGAAAATGGGGCAAATGGAGAAGAGCAGAATCTAATACCCACTTGAAGGGCAGGGTTCACTACTCATGATCCCAGCTCTGGTTTAGTTGCATAGGAATTGTGCCCAAGGACAGGAGGCAGTTCTTAAGGCTGGAGGGCTTTGCAGCTTTACTTAGGGAAATGCCTTTATGTGAAACATCTCCTAAAGAATTGTATACCTACACAATGGCGGCCTTGTCAAACGAGAGATTCCTTGGTGGGGAGAAACTGAGAGGTAAGGACATATAAGATGGCAGATCAGCTAGAAGTTTAGCAGAGAGAACCAGAGAAAGACATCTCAAAGGATCAAGATAACCCCAGAGACTGGTAAGGCTGTGCACTTGTGTGAGGATTAATCTACTGAGAGTGTGCCCCGGTCTACGCTCTCAGGAGCAATCAAAGAGGAAACTTCCAAGCAACTATTCCCTGGCTGAACATGGGGCAAGAACATACATAATATAGGATAGCAGCCTCGAAGCCCCACACATCCAACACGAAAAGATGAAAAAATAAATAGCTAGGAGACTCAAGGACAACCTTTCAACAACTGGCTAATGCTGACCCAGGGGTAACAGCAAGGTAGCCAGACTAGAAGATGAAAATAAGAAACAAAAAGTGAACAGGGATATCAGAGGCTGTCTACAACGAGGGAAATAAACTTCCCACAGTTACTTCAAATATAAATATATATGAAGCCGCTTTAAAATGAAGTTGGAGGTGTCATCCTAGAGGAACTGCTTTGTACTTCTTACTCCTCAAACCTTTGGAATGTTAAAACAGGGCAAAAAAAAAAAAGTTTGAGTGGAACCTAAAGGAACATTGTTATTCTTTTGGATCCCAAATAAAAATACTTGTTGCCCTTGAGTCAACCTACTCTTTGGAAAGATAACGAGAAAGCAGTTATTAGTGACTACGGGACTAATGACACCAGGCAGGAGGGAAATGCCTTTATGTGAAACATCTCCTAAAGAATTGTATACCTACACAATGGCGGCCTTGTCAAACGAGAGATTCCTTGGTGGGGAGAAACTGAGAGGTAAGGACATATAAGATGGCAGATCAGCTAGAAGTTTAGCAGAGAGAACCAGAGAAAGACATCACAAAGGATCAAGATAACCCCAGAGACTGGTAAGGCTGTGCACTTGTGTGAGGCTTAATCCACTGAGAAGCAATCAGGACAAGACCTGGGCAGACTTGCAAGCATTCCCAGAGTCACACACAGATCCATCAACACAGGGTGAAGCGTCACTGACACAGAATTTAGAGACAGCCTTTGATCAAACACTGGCTGAATAATAAGCTGCTCTTACCCACTGGAAATTTCTAGCTTTAAAATGAAGTTGGAGGTGTCATCCTAGAGGAACTGCTTTGTACTTCTTACTCCTCAAACCTTTGGAATGTTAAAACAGGGCAAAAAAAAAAAAGTTTGAGTGGAACCTAAAGGAACATTGTTATTCTTTTGGATCCCAAATAAAAATACTTGTTGCCCTTGAGTCAACCTACTCTTTGGAAAGATAACGAGAAAGCAGTTATTAGTGACTACGGGACTAATGACTACCAGGCAGGAATTTTAAAAATATTCTTTACAATTAGCATCACTGCGTTAGCTTATCTTCATTTATAGAAATCCCATTCTTCTGCTGAAGTGTTTCCTTCCCTTTCTCATAAACACGCCTTGCCTTTATCTCCTACTCTGAATACTATTTGGTTTTCTCTGCCTGAATCAGTGCTTCCGGAATATTCTTTTGGATCCCAAATAAAAATACTTGTTGCCCTTTAGTTTGCTTTTCATATTGAGATTAACAGATATATGTCCTAGGCAGGGGTTGGAAAATCATTATTTAGAGTTGTTATTTTTCCTAAAAAAATCCCATTGTTATTAAAAATTAAAAGACTTGCCAAGAAATAGGAAATTATGCCAAATAGTAACAAAAGAAAGCAATAAAGCTTACTACAGAGGGGGAAGGGGGCAAGAGCAAATATCTAACATAGCAGACAGAAAGTTCACATAAGCTTTTATAAATAAGTTAAAAGAACAACAAATAGCATTTCTAAAGAATTAAAAGATGGTGTAATGGCAATGCCTTGTCAAATAGGAAGCATCAATGAAGAGACAGAAAAGCTATATATCCATATCTGCACTTATATCTATACATCTATAGCCATGTCTATATTCAAAAGAAAATTCTAGAGTTGAAAGTTATTATAACTAAAAATTTAAAAATTATTAAAGAGGCTAACAATAGACTTGAGGTAGCAGAAGAAAAAAAATCAACAATAGATTATGTAATCTGAAGAACAGGGAAAATGAGGTAAAATTAACAGAATGCTAGAAAATTTGGGACAGAATTAAGCACAGCAACATATTTGTAATGGGTTTAACAAGAAGAGAAAAGATAGAGAAAGGAACAGAAAAGATATTCAAGGAAATACTGGCAAAAAGTCTTCAAATCTAATGAGAAAACACATATAAGAAGCACAGTAATTTCCAAGCCGGATGGACACAAAGAGACTCACACCCAGGCACCTCATAATGAAAATGTTGAAAGCCGGAGATAGAAAAAAATCTTAAAACACTAAGAAAAGTATGAATCAACGTGCACAAAGGACCCTCAATAATATTAACATCTGATTTCAGGTTTGAAACAATGAAGCCCATTTTAAATGGAATGGCAGATTTACAATGCTGAATGTAAAAAACACTCGATGAAGAATCTTGTATTTTAAAAAAAAGTATCCTTCAAAAGAATAAGCAAAATAAAAACAGTCCCAGAAAAAACAAAATTGTAGAGAGTTGTTGCAATCAGATTCCTGATTCATAGTAAATACTAAAGGAAGTTTTCCAGGCTGAAAACAAGCAAAACCACATGGTAATTAAGAGTTCCAGTAAAAATATAAATCTGAAGCAGATTTTGATAAGTTAACATATATATTGGAAGCTCTTGTGCAACCACTAATAACTTAAAAATATACTTGACAAATCATTAAAGGTATTTAACATGTGAAATTATAAAACATCCACCAATACACAAGAAAAATAAAGAGGAATAAAGTAAAAGTAAAAAGTAAAAGAGGAATAAAGGAATAAATAAAACAGGACACGTATACAAAACAAAAAGCAGATGGCAGATGCAAATACAACCAGATCGATTAGAACATTAAAAACGAATGGGCTGTTATCAGCAGTAAAAAGGAATCAAGAGCAGATTCACGTTGCAGCAGGACAAACCTTGAAAACCTTCTGCTAAGCTCAAGAAGCAAGTCACCAAAGATCACATAACTGTATGATTCCATTTAGGAAAATCCAGGGGGACCAAAAGTGGGTTTGGGTTGTCAAGGACTAGGGGCCAGCGGGGAGGGACAAGAAGAATGTGGAGTTGTTGCCGATGGGTATGGCATTTTGAAGGGGGGGTAGGGGGGGAGGTAAATTCTAAACTTAGTTCTTGATGATGGTTGCAAAGCCCTTTGGATGTACTAGAACACATTAAAATTGTGCCCAGGAATGGGTTTTCTGAAACATGAATTATATAGTAACAAATATGTTTAAAAAATAGCCATCAAGGTGTCAAATTGAAAAGCCCAAGAGTAAAGGTGTGTTGTTTCCTCAGCATCAACATGAGTTGCCTCATCCAATCTCTCCAAAGGAGTCAAAGACTTTGCTCAAGCTGGCCCCTTTCGCTTACAGGTCCTTCCCCGAATGTCCATCTTGTAATCTAAAGACCTTTTAAAAATGTCACTGCTATGCTCCACCCAATAGTTGGAGTTCATTTGTTATTTTATTAGCTCTTCTTTTTGTACTTTGTAGAATGTCAATAGCAGCATTCATCCCTTGGCTTTGAGAAGGTTGTTTGTGTATCTATCCTCTCTGCTAATCTGTGGGTTTCCTCAGAGTAGGGTTCATACCTTATATACTTGTATTTTTCCCTCAGTGCCTAAGCCCTTGATATACTTAAATAATATTTGTATAACAAAAGATAAGCATAAGATGTTGGATTCTATGGCTGAGAAACAGTCTCACATTTCCATGGGTTACTGTAACACAAGCTTTAATTGTTTTTGATTAGCTGGTAGAACAGTCCCCTAAAAACAACATTGCTCAAAAAGTACAGAAAATAGAAGTCCCATTACATGTTCTATTTAATTCATGCTTTATTAAAAGTTATTCAATAGAAAAAAGTAAATTAAACTCCATCAAAATTTCTAAAATGTTGTGCATCAAAGTACATCATCAAGAATAAGAAAAGATACCCTACAGAATGAAAAAAAAAAAAAAATGGAAACCCTGCATCTGATAAGGGGCTAGTGTCCAGAAAATATCAAGAACTCCTACAACTCAGCAACAACAAGACAACCCCATTTAAAAATGAGAGGGGATATTAGAGGAGCGAAGCTGTGTGGAGTGGAAGTTCCTGCATGTCAGAGGTTCCACAATGGAGCAATTCTCTGAGTAGGGGGAGATCTCTTTGTCTGAAATACCTCATGGTCTGATTGTCATGTTGAATAAATGTGCTCATCATGTTTCCAGAGACCTCATTTGCAACACAATTTTACCCCCTGGCAATGCACAGGAAACCTCCCTCTAACAGGTTTCTACAAAGGGAATAAGTGATTATTTAACGAGTCCAAAGGGTTGGTGCTGTTGGCAAAATGGAAACAAACGCTTTTGTTAAATGCTTTCAACAGGTCTAAAACACTTCTAATCAATGCGTGGTTATTATTAGCAAATAGAGAAAATAATGATTATGCATAATTTTTAATTTTGGCATCATAGAGCATGCCTGTTGACACACATACCAAAAAGTGTGTAAACAGGAGGCATGGATGTTCAAATTTTCCTTTCATAGCGTCAGGCTGCACAGGTACTGGTTATGATTCATGCTGTTTCTGCGACTGGCACCGCGCAGATCTGTGGTCACTGAGGGAACACAGCCCCCAGATCGCTCTCAGCCCAGCCACAGTCCAGGTGGAGAAACAGTTCTTCACTGATGTGGCTGCTCTCAAGTCACCAGTTGTCACCAGGGGACGGGGGAGGTAAACCGCAAAAATGAAGCTGCAAACTTCTTTCAGGTGTGTGTGTGGGGAGGGGTATGGGAGGGGTGGGTAAGGGAGGTGGGTGTGCAGATAGGATTTCAGGGAGGGGAGGAGCACAACCAGATGTCACAGAGACAGACACTGCCACATGCCTGCTTGCAACCACAGAAAGAGACAAGTAACTGAATGTAGCAGCGCCAGCTGTGCGAAGCTGGCTGGCTCAGGACGCACGCTGTCAGGGGAGCCTTGATCAGACCACATCTGGTGACACAGAAGCAGCCTTTAAACAGGGAATAGAGAGCAGAGCCAGTATCTGCGAGACTGCAGGATCAGTAAGGGCCCGATGGGGTTCTACTGAACATGGAATTAATAGTTTAGGTCAGCTTCTGCTTAAGGAAATTTCCTCAAGATAATTGCACAAAACCTCTGTCAGCAGGCTGTCGGAGAAAATGCTTTTCTTGATAGGAAGTTAGAATGGTGGCTCTGGACGTAGGTGATTTGCCCCCTAGAGAATCCTGGCCATGTCTGGAGATATTGCCCATGTCTGCAGAGGGGTCCTGTTTGCTACTGACATCTACTGTGTGGAGGTCACGGGTGTTGCTGCATATCCTATTATGCACAGGTCATTTCTTACAACAGAGAATTATCCAGCCCAAAATGTCAATAGTTCTGAGGTTGAGAAATCCTGATTTAAAGTCATGTGACAGGTTTGAGGTCATCTGGTTAGACAAATGAAAAAAACAAAAAACAAAACCGAGTTTGCAAAGAGGGTAATTAAGTGAAGCAAGAATGCACACCTGGTTATTGGTGATGTTGAAATTAAAGACAAAATCCCTACATCATCCAGAATGGCAATGCCCTGATGAAAAGACTCACAGAATGGCTACTTTTGATGGAAATGAGAGTGTCAGGATAGAAAGAACCAGAACATGAGGACTTGAGTATGGGGCAGGGGGCAGGGTAGGAACCTCTGGATCAGGAATCAAATTTCCTAGCATTGCTGGGAAAATAAAATATGCATGGGACTGCTCTATGCTATAGATCAAGACCTCGTCATTATTTATTCTCAGCAGGCCCTGCCCAGTAAGATCAGGTCTAAACAGAAATCCAATGAAGTGACTCCGAGAAATGAAAAAAACACACACACAAAAACCAAGTATGCATGAAGCTCAACACCAACTCAGGCTTATTCTAAATGATTTTGAATTTTGAAGACAAACTTGCCCAATGGCACATTTTGCTTATGGTTCATCCTTTGAAAAAGATCAAAAACAACTGCTTTGTTTTAGTGAAATGCCAATTCTTATTAGACACACAGAAAAAAAAAACACACACGACATAGTCTTGCTGTTTTCAGAAAGAAAGGAATTAAAATTTTTTCTTCTTCTCACCTTTAGATCAAATTTCTTTGCTAGAAAAAAGAAATGCTGATGTGAGCGCCTTTGGATTAGGAAATGTATTACAAATTAGGTTGGATAACGTCTGTCTTCTTTCCAGATAAATAAACACTGCCTTCTGCCTTTACAGCATCACCAGAGCAGTTCTAGTGGTTCGTTTTTAGGATCTTACTTGGTCTTGTCACATCTCCCCTGATACTCCTGCAACTAAACTCATCTGGCCCTTCAGTGAGTTTAAATTCTATTACACGTGATCTTTTCAATTAGTTCCACTCGTACAGTCACAGAAGCATTCCCCAAAGAAACTATGAAATGAAAAGTTCATGGTGGGTAAGAAAAGAAAAACAAGGCCTCTGGAAAAAGACTTTGGTTCTCTGGGGGAAAAACAACAACATATATTTTATTATGATATTTCTCCCTTGAACATTTGAATTCAAAAGATAAGATATAGTTTTAGGATGATTGTCTATCTAACTAATATGGGGAGGGGGGCAGTGATATCAGGAAATATACATTAGTCTTTGGAGACCACTTAGATTATTAAAGAGGGAAAAGTCTAGGCCAGTGGTTGGCAAACTGCGGCTCGCCAGTCACATGCGGCTCTTTGGCCCCTTGAGTGTGGCTCTTCCACAAAATACCACATGCGGGCGTGCATGTACAGTGCGATTGAAACTTCGTGGCCCATGTGCAGAAGTCGGTATTTTGTGGAAGAGCCACACTCAAGGGGCCAAAGAGCCGCATGTGGCTCGCGAGCCGCAGTTTGCCGACCACTAGTAGGCTTTTCTCATATTAGCCTGCAAAGCTCCAAATAAGAGAACTTTGATCATATTCTGGTCTCCAGATACTTTTCATTTCCTTTTCAATGGTCTTACTTATTTTTTTTTTGTCTCAACTGAAATAATTCTTCCGCATCTTTGGTGTTTACCCCTTTGAAATATATCTTTGCAGTCCTGACCCTCCATTAGATATTGCCTTACAGAATGACGAACTACAGACCCTCCTTTAATCTTGCCCTGTAGATCAGTCCCTTCAGCCTTTGAATTATTTTCTTAATCTTCTGAGGACGCAATTGAAAAAGCTTCATTTCTACAGTAGTCTACTCCAGGTGCCTGGGAAAATATGAACATCAGGCATGGTGCCTGATCTGCTCACATAAGCAATAATACTTCAAATATATATGATATTGTATGATTTAAATTGTGCCTGATCTGCTACATAAGCAATCATACTTCAAATATATATGATACTGAATGATTAAAAATTCTTATCACACATTTATTCATTTGATGCCATCATCAACCCTTTAAGACAGGTAGGCCAAGAATTAACAACCTCTCCTATCAATAGCAAAACAAGATCTTGGTAATGCTATGACCAGTCCAAGATACACTCCTACTCAAACCAAATATTTTGATTCAAAGCCCAGTGAATTGCATCCCTTTAAGTGGAGTCTAGGATCTTGAATATACATTTTTTTGCATTTACTTCAGTTGGTAGATGTACAACCCAAGAGTAAATGGCAATTGCTTAGTAGGCATACTTCTAAGTGCCAAGATCAGAGATCTTTTCATAACACAGCCCCAAGTCTCAATAGGATTAGCACAGATATAGCGACATATGAACCCAAGACTAGCAATTGTCTTTCTCAGATAGAAATAAATTGGCATATGTGTTAACCTCCCAAGAATTTTACCTTATCTCTAACATTTTCTTATATCCCTATTTTTACTCTTTTTCCCCCCTGTGTCAGCTTGTATATCCAAAGAGAACTCTAAAAATGTCATTACTAGTCTCTGAGTCCATCACTTCAAATATGCATTCGAAATGAAATATTCAATATTAAAAAAATCAGTATCTTATCATCAACAACACAGACTTACTGATGTTTGTATTAGAGTCAGGTTACTGGAGTCCTCAAGTGTCATGATGGGCACTGAATGAACCCTATACCTCTTCATATTTTCCACTTTGCCTGCCACTAGTTTTGGAGGACGTTACTTGGGGCTCTTTTCTTCAATCTTAGACATTAATTCAAAGTATATTAATCTTGGCCACATTTACTCCACTGGTTTATGCATCCATCCATTCACTGGATAGATCATGAACACTTCATGAATCCCTTTTATGGGATTAAAGTCTGTGTAAAGTTCTAAGTCTATTAGAGATTAATAAGACACAATTAATTGAGAACAGAAAGCTTTGAGGCTACTCTGCAGGTTAGGTCAGCACTAGAAAGTGTCTCTCCTTATGATGGCCCATGAGCATCTCAAGTTTCTGCTAAAGGATGAAGCCTTTATCTGCTAGCTCTCATGCCCCACTGGTCAGAGTTGCCGCAAGAAGTGTTCTATTCCTCACATTCCCGTGTGTGCATAAGTCCCTGCAACTCTCTGGCTATGGTCTTTGAGAACACCTGTGGAAGAAAACTTATACAGTAGGACAGCTGCGAATGTTGTCAACTCACCCTGCATTAAGTTATCTGTTGCAGCGATGGATGAAATAAAGGAGGACTTAGAACATGTGAGGTGTGGCACAAGAGATAACAGATGCGATGTCAAGTAATACAGAAGCCTAAAGTAGAGGTACTGATCCAGCTGAATCACAATTTGGTGGATCAACGTTGAACTATATTCAACCCTTGAATTTGTGAATACGAAGACACATCACCATCTAACCCTGACTCCCAAACTCATTGTTCATAATCCAGTTGTTCTTTCTTCACCATTTCAGGTAATTCATGCCTCTTCAGTGTCAGCTTTCATCCTAGTGACTTTTTCATAGCATTATTCTCAACTAGGCTCTTCAGAAGCATTTTGTACATTAGCATCATAGGAACTGCCCGGATCTAAGGGAGTACTTCCTTTACCATCAATTACAGCTTGGTCCCAGGTGTGTGTAACCTCTGTGAGACTCAGATTCCATCTCTGACGATGTACCTTTATAGTGCAATGTTTTAAATGGGTTAAAGTGACTAACATGCAGCAGGCACTTAATAAATATATTTCATTATCTATTTTTTATCTCTTTACAGTGAGGTTTCCAATTCTGAGGACAACTTCTGGTAGCATGTCCCCACCATCAATCTTCAGATTTAAGAAGAAAGGGTTGTCCAAAATTACACAAAGAACAACCAATGTAACACATATCTGAGCATCCCTCCAGATAACTAGGGACTTGAGGAGCTGGAAAGGGCTGTGGAGACCCAAGGTTGCCTCTTTCACCCCCTCACTACCTTCTCTCTTCTCCACCATCACTGAAATGAAAATAATAGTGGATAACACCTAACCTTTATTATTTACTAAGCATCTGAATGAATTATGCAGTCCTTGTTGCCCTCCTCTGATAGTTTTCATTTTAGAAAAATGTGTTAGTGGCAGCAAGGCAATCTGGGAAGGTTATGTAAGTGACATTTTGAGGCATTGGGTGAAATATTTTTCCAATGTGTTAGGCGATGAGTCTATGCTGAGGTCATGCCAGAATGTTTGGTCAAATCAGTAAACGAGGCAGACAATGCAGATAAAAAACATCATGGGGACAACTTTTCCAGATAATTTACAGAATCATTGAGTGGTATGATTGATTTTTTGGTTTTCTATGTACATGGGTGTCTGCTTTGTATCGTCACTGTTGCAACAGTAGGGGGAAAATCCATTTGTTTTTTTGGCAGACTATTATTACTTGAATGCAAAAATCAATCATTCACAGTTAGAAAACCTGGATTCTTGTTCTGCAAAATTCTAACCATGGTTCGTTTAGTCAATAAACTTTTCTATGACTCAGTTTCATGATTTGTATCTCAAGATAGGAATAACAAATCTAATAATACTAGATTGTTGTCTCACAGCATTAGAAAGGATCAAATGAAATAAAGTATGAAAAAGTTTTTTTGAAAACAGCCAAATATCCTATATAATAAAGTGGTAATACTCAAGTTAACCCTCACACCCTCACAAAGATGACTGCCTACGACCACGCTGGCAAGGGGATTAGTGAGGGATGACCAAATGACTAAACAAGCAGGCTGCGTGGGGTGACCAGGCCGGCAGGGTAGGCAGTTAAGGGTGATCAGGCCGACATGCAAAGGCAGGGAGGGGCGATCAGGCCAGCATGCAGCGGCAGTGAGGGGTGATCAGGCCGGCAGGCGAGCGATTAGGAGCCACAGGTCCAGGATTGTGCAAGGGATGTCCGACTGCCAGTGTAGGCCCGATCCCGGAGACCATGAGGGGTCCTGGATTGGAGAGGGTGCAGGCTGGGCTGAAGGGACCCCTTCCTTGTGCATGAGTTTCATGCACCGGGCCTCTAGTAGTTAATAAAACTCTTTGCTTTCCAATACATAATTGTCAGTGTGTGTGTGTTTTTCTCAATTGCACTTTTGAAGAGTTTCACTATGTTCTATTTAACTTTTAAAGCTCATTGCTTAAGTATAATGCCTACCATATAAGAGATAACTATTTTCAGTTTAAAAGAATGCTTCTAAGTAATTACATTGCTTTTTTAAAAATATATTTTATTGATTTTTTACAGAGAGGAAGGGAGAGAGATAGAGAGTTAGAAACATCGATGAGAAACATCGATCATCTGCCTCCTGCACATCTCCCACTGGTGATGTGCCCGCAGCCCAGGTACATGCCCTTGACCGGAATCGAACCTGGGACCCTTCAGTCTGCAGGCCAGTGCTCTGTCCACTGAGCCAAACTGGTTTCGGCTACATTGCTTTTTTAATTTTACACACTTTTTAAAGTTCTTGATGTTACATAGGATCATGGTGATTGCACTGGTTCCCACTTCTATTGTTGTTGTGTTTTTTTGTTTGCTTGTTTCTTTGTTTTTCTGTGTGTGTGTGTGTGTGTATGTGTGTGTGTTTTAAAGACCAGTAGAAAAGAATGCCATTGAGGAGAAATGCATCCTCTCTGATCACAATATGCAAGTGGTCCAGCTTGTACTCTCCACTGGTGCCTATTTTTCCTAAATAACATTTAACTTCCTTACTCAACAAAATTGTATAGCTGGCACCCTTTATTTCATGACTTCTAAATTAACTTTTAAAATTAATAAGCAATTTCTCTTAGGTGCCAATCCATATCATTAGAACTGCGTTTATTATGCTATACATATTTCCTTCTCACTCCTAGATACTGATGTAAACATGTACCTTTTCCTGGTACTTCAAATGCAATATGTTGTGTTAAAATGGGCTAAAAACAAACTTCTTGGCTTTTTTAGGTTGACGTTGCCTTTTAGGTCCATCCTACTTATGTCTTTTCCTCTTATCACACTCTTAACACCCATCACTGTCTGGTACCTTAAATCTGCACACAAATGCAAACCCCTTATATCTTGTTACAGGACACCTGCTTCTTTGGTACTCTATGGGTCACCTCCTGACTCTACCAGAATCAGATCGGCCATTTCCTGTGCTCTGGGCATGGACACTGCTTACTGAGATGAAGAGCAGCAAATTGCAATGGAGATTTTACATACAGATTAGTTTGTGGTCATTTTGAGGTCAACCTAAATATGCCACTGACACTGAGCCCTAGATTCTAAAACCAAAAAGGAGGCCACTGGATTGAAAAATATGACATCTATAATATGTCTTCCCTTGACATCTTCTCAGGCCCTACTTTAGATATCTGGATTCCAAGAAAAGCAGGTCATTGCTTTCTTATGGAAGGGAAGGGTACCATTTCAGCTCTCTCTAAGGTTTAACAGCAGTACATAGCCAGAAATATTTTTTAGTACCTACTGTGTGTAGGCGACTGTGCTAGATACTTTCAAAATGAGTATTTTCTTACATATTTTCCAAAAAATCTATTAGTCTCTATATAAAATTGGATCAAACTCAAGTTCTCTAATCTGTTTTTTATTATTATTTCAACCACATATTTCTCTCCCCTCCTCTGTCTTTCTCTTTCTGTTTGTATGCTGTATATTAAATGTCATGATGTTTATCTCCCCTGGCAAATTACAAGGGCTAATATTAATTCCTGAAAATCTGCATGCTGAGTACTTGATAGCAAACACTTAGAGTACGCAGGCTGTCATGCATTACAAATGATCCTTCAGCTTCATGGACAAAGTCTTATACCCATAGGTCTAGCAGCCAGAGGATACTGCAGTACCTGCTCTAAGCAAGGACTGGTTGATATATTAGAAAGATTACAGTGGCCCTGTACTCAGAAGGGCTGCATTGAAGACACTGTAGTGGCATTTATTGGAAGAATGAACTTGAGCAAGCTTACTGTGAGTCTTGTTTTTATTCTAAGATGAGTGTAATATCTGACCATCCCCAAAACCCATTGTAATAAGGCAGTAGAATGTACTTGACAGTGTGTGCTAACATGGATTGCTTATATTCTTTTTTAAGTATATTTTTATTGATGTTAGAGAAGAAGGGAGAGGGAGGGAGAGATAGAAACATCAATGATGAGAGAGAATCATCAATGGGATGCCTCCTGCACACTCTCACTGGCGATCAAGCCTACAACCTGAGCATGTGCCCTGACGGGGAATTGAACCACGACCTCCTGGTTCATAGGTCAATGCTCAACTAGTGAGCCATACTGTCTAGGCTTAATGCAATATTTTTAATGGGCTCATTAATCAAGTTGATGTGCATTTGCATGCTCTGAATATGAAATGTACTCATGACAAGCTTGTGATAAAATATGGGTGAAAACCCTATTACCTTTTTTGTTTGTTTGGAAAATTGCATCGGAATATTGATCCATCAGTTAATAGGTTTGGGAGGCAGTTAACCCCCTTTTTGTATCAGCTTTAATGATAATTTTACTTTTGCTTGTTTGGTCCATTGTTTATTGCTTGGAATGAACAGTCTTAGTAATCAGAGTGAGAATTTTTGTCAAGGGCAGCTGAGGAATATCTTTGATGGTCAAATCTGTAAATTTCTCCTTTGATTCATCTATTCCTTGATCTTAACAATGGTGATGAATAAGAGAAGGAGCTACACGTTGGTTTTATATATGAATCATCTATGGTTTCAGACACCACTTGGTAGTAATTGCTTCTCTCTTTCACCAAAGGTCTTATTTGTTATTAAATTGGCCTTTTCGCCTTGCTTGGCAATAAAACCAACAGTGATACTGTGGCTCTGATATGTAAAGACAGCTATTAAAAATAAGGTTGATCATTCGTACCAGTTTGCTCTAGATATTATTGAGCTTTCTCTTGTCCAAGAGTAATTAGCTCTCATTTCACTCTCAAACATGTCTATCTTGGACAATGAATTACTTGATTATCTTCATTATAGTAGAATAGAGGCCCAGTGCACAAATTTGTGCACCTTGAAAGGAACTGTGGGCCATAGGCTGTGGTAGGCACAGGGGCAGGTCTTGGCCCATCCTCTGTGCCCCTGCCCAGCCCCTCCAGCCATGGCCCCCAGTCCCCTGTCTGCCAGCAGCCCCACTCTCGCCACCACCACTCCCACATGCTGACGGCGCTGGCCCCACTTGTACCCGCTGATGGTGTGGAGCGATTGGGGCCGGCGCTGTCAGCAGATGCGAGTGGCAGGCTGCCGCCGCCGATTGCCCCT
>NW_006287904.1:3360394-3375250 GCF_000327345.1 Myotis davidii | reverse complement strand
GTCCTGCTCCTGCTGCTTTTGCTCCCACGTGTTGATGGTGCCCGCCCCGCTCGCACCTACTGATGAAACAGAGTGATTGGGGCTGGCACCAGCAGTGGGTGCGAGAAGGGCTGGCACTGTCAGTGGGTGTGAGTGGCGGCTGCTGCCCCGATTGCCCCTCAGGAGCACGGGGAGGGGGAGAAGCCCTCAGGGGCGATCAGGGCTGGAAGCTGCCACTCGCACCCAATGATGGTGCTGAGTGATTGGGACAGGCACTGGGCACTGGCAGTGGGTTTGAGCAGGGCCAGCACCAGCAGCGGTGTGAGCAACAAATGGGACTGCAACACGCGGGAGCAAAGAATTTTCAGTAACCACCAGAGGCTTGCCCCGATGACAGTGACTGGCGCCCCGCCTTGGTCTGGTGCCCCCGCTCACTTGCTCCACCATCCCGCCATGGCCAACACCTGTCATGCTCCGCACACGCCCCCTGGTGGTCAGCACACATCATAGCAACTAGTTGTTTGGTGGTTCTGCTGTTCGGTCTATTTGCATATTATTAGCTCTTTATTATATAGGAGTCTAATGTTCAATTAAAACTCAGCTGGAAATACTGCTATAAATCCAAGTACATGAATTCAAATTTGTCCCTCCATGAAATTTACACAGTCGTTCAGGATAAATAAGGAGCAGAAATAAAATGCCACAGAGATTTCCACTTACCAGAAAAGGGACATTCTTCCACTTAAATACACTTTTAGTTGGATACTCAAAAGCTATTACATCCATGGCTTTTTTACTATAAACAATGGAAAATCCAGGAATATACCCAATCTCTCTTTTTTTTTTTGTAAACATGAATATATTACCAATTTTTGACCAATGAGAAAGAAGAGAAGGCCACGTGACTATTTTTCTTTTCTAATAATAGAAGAGAGAATCATTTGATGATTAATTTTTACTGCCCTAGTTTCTATCCTGTTTCTAGCCTTTGGATGTGGTCCTGATGCCTAGAGTTATAGAAATCATCTGAAAACAACAGGAGCCAATAGGTTACAAGAAATAAATTTAAAAACAAAACAAAACAACAATCACACCAGACATCCTGTGGCTGGTAGTGTAGGAGCCAGGCAGAGTTCCTTAAAGATATTCAGTAGCTACTTTCCCAAATGTGAAACTCTCTAATTCCAGACTATGTCTTATAGAAAAAATAACAACCTTTTCTGTTACTGCTAAGTTACTTTTATTTGGGTGCTCTGTTATTTGTCATGAAAATAAAATAACTACAAGTGTTTTGTGGGAGTGAATCAACTAGAATATATCAGCGGTCTACGGCATAATTAAGCTTTAAATACATTCCAGCAACTCCACTTAAGAGAAATAGGTGGAAACCCAAGAGAATTATTATTCACTCTACATCTTGTTTTATGACCTGCTCTCTAGGACAAAACTATCTCTTGTTGCCTCACTATTTCTTGTCTCCTTACTGCAGCTCTTAGCTATACAGAACACAGGTACGCTGGCATCTATATACTATCAGTTTTAGAAATGGATAGAGTGGAAAGAGAAATTTAATTGGCCAAACTGAGACCCATAAATAATCACTAGAGAGTGAAGCGAAGAATACCTGGCTAAAGAAACAAATGCATTGTAATTAGGCCAATTATATTAGATGTAGTTCATCAACTTGTAGTGATAAAGGCTGTTAGTGAGCTTTGTCACTGGCAGCATTACTTTCTAATCTTAATCCTTTTCAGGGTTATTAATTTTAATGCTACCTGCACAGAGATAAACTAATTTATACTGACATTAAATTGAAAAATTCCTAATTTTGCATGTGAGCAGTAACCTATAAAGTTTCTTTCTTATTGACAACACTTACTGAAGGCAGTACAAAAATTCTAAGGCTTTTTGAGCAGATGGAAGGGACTGAATGAAATGGATGATAGCTATTTTATATAGTAGATGTCAGCGCACTATGTTTTATCTGCCAACGAGAAAATTCTTCAGAAAGTCAACCTTTGAAGAAGAGTCGCTAAACATAACACCTGCTCAATCCCCAGACACAGCACTAAGAAATCTGTACAAATTTAATAGAATCTTGAATTATGGCCTCTGTCAGTCTTATTCCAGCAGAGTTCTTCATCTGAGCTTCAGAACACAGATAATAGTCACAGTGACAACGTTCTAAGTTCTCCTAAGGATGGCACAGACTAGTGGCAGTCTAGAGTCACAGAAGTTCATTCACCAACAAAATAAATAATCTAGGGCATAAAAGCATAGTTCTCCCAAGAACCACAGCTGGAAAAGTTTGGTAAGGTTAGAAATATTTTTAGAAATACACTTGTCTGACCCTTTACCTATGCATTTATTTATTCACCTATCAATATTTATGATAGGTGAATACCTCTATTTTCTGTATAGATTCAACTGTATGTAGGATAAGTAGCAATAGGTGACTTTATTTTTTTTATTATTTTTTAAATACATTTTTATTCATTTCAGAGAGGAAGGGAGAGGGAGAGAGAGATAGAAATATCAATGATGAGAGAGAATCATTGATTGGTTGCCTCATGCGTGCCCCCTATTGGGGATCAGGCCCACAACCTGGGCATGTGCCCTTGACCAGAAGCGAATCTGGGACCCTTCAGTCCCTAGGCCTATGCTCTTTCCACTGAACCAAACCAGCTAGGGCGTGGGTGACTTTAAATCATTCTGTTTTCACTGGGGAAAGTTTTAAATTTTTCACCAGGAGTTATCCTAATAGCCATTGTTGTGTAGATGTGTGTGAGGGGGTTACTATTTTCTACAATAGAATAAGAAATTTCTATCAAATACTAATACACTAATATATTCTTTTATGAATGTTGTAATTTATCAAATGATTTTCAGCATATATCAAGATAATCATATGTATTTACTTCTTTACTTTCTTTTTTGAGTAAATTTGGCATATTAAAAGCGTACTGTTCGTTAACTTTTTAAAATATCTTTTTTACTTATTTCAGAGAGAGGAAGGGAGAGAGAAAGAGAGATAGAAACATCAATGATGAGAGACATGGATTGGCTGCCTCCTGCACACTCCCTTCTGGGGATCGAGCCTGAAACCCAAGCATGTGCCCTGACTGGAATTGAACCTTGACCTTCTGGATTATGGGTTGATGCTCAACCACTGAAACACACTGACTGGGCTATTTGGTAAATTTTAACATATGCATATATATATACACACTCTTGAAACAATCATTAACATTTATCTACCTCTCCTGAAAGTTTAATTGTAGCTCTTTGTCACTCCTCCTTCTGACCATAGCAAGTGAAGAGAGAGGGGATGATTTTAACACAAATCTATCACTAACTCATCAAATAAATATAAAACATTAAGTCATGTATTAGATTTGAGCAACATGAATAAATATAATTGATGAATAAATCACCACCCCTCGAAACAGTAGAATATATATTTTTCAAGCACACATAAAACATTTACAAAAATTGTTAAAATCTATACCACAAAGCAAATTTCAACAAATTTCAAATGGCTGATATACTGAGATTCCCCCTTCTGAAAACCAAACCAAGTGAAAAATTGATAACAAAACAACATTAAAAAATCAGAAATAATTTGAAATTAAAACATTCTTCTAAATGAATGGATAAAAGATTAATGACAAAAATTAGACAATATTTTAAACATTAAATTCAGTGAAAGAAAAATACTACATATGAAAAAAGTTGGAAAAGTTTGTGATGTGCTTATATATTACAAAAGAAAGAAGGTTAAAAATCAGTCATCTACAGAAGATAGAAATAGAACAGCAAATTAAAGAGAAAGAAGAAAATAATATGGAATTTGATATTAATAAAATATAGAACAACACTGGAAAAGACTACCAAAACCAAATGATTCTACTCTAAAAGACTACTAAAAGTCATAAACCAGTAGCAAGAGAGATTTTCTTTTACAAAAAGAGACACAAAAAGAGACTGATTGTTGGAAGTAAAAGAGGCATACATGTTAATTCTTCTGACATTAAAAAGATACAAAAATGTTATGAATCTTGGCAATGCATTTGAAAATTGACCAATAAATAAATAATTTCTAAGAACTAATGTAAGAAATAAAACAACAACTTACTCTCCAACTACCTAACAGATTCTACAATTGAGTCATTTCAACATGGAAATCTCCATGTTTACCTACCTTCAGTAGTAACTTCTACCAACAGGTATAGGAAGTCTTCCTAGGTGACTCCATGAGGACAGCAGAACCCCGATACTCAAAACCTGACAAGGATATTAGAAAAGAAAAGAAATATAGATCAACTTCTCCTATGGATGCAAAACAATAGATCATCTCATAGATACAAAAAGAGTATCTGATACAATTTATCAGCAATTTATGAGAAAAAAAGACTCTTTGAAAACCAGGAATAAAAGAGTAGTTTCTTAATTTTATATAGAGTAGCTGTAAATGACCAACAAAAACATTCTTTTGAATGGTCTATACACCACTGGACTACACCTGAGTTAGTACAAAGAGGCAAATATAAAAATTAAAACATGTGATTTGGAAACAAAGAATGAAGACTGCCATTAATTTTAATTGCAAATATAATTTTATATATAAAATAAAAAATCTTTAGATATAGTGTTATAGTTAATAAGTGAATTTAGCAATTTGATGAAAATATAAATACTAATATATTGTAATATTTAATAATGATCATGAAATAAATTTAAAAGATATAATTAGACATGGCAAATCAATAGCCAGATACCTAGAAGTAAATCTAAAAGAATCTAAAAGAAATTAAAATTCTGGAGAGGAAAGAATATCTCTAATTCTAGTTTAAAATCAACAACTTTTAAATTGGGGGGGAGTGGGGTGGGTAGTTCTGTTTCTGAATGCAGGTTGAGGGCCTAGCTCAGGCAGATAAGCTCTGCTAGGGGTAGCAGAAATATGTAAATGATTTAACAATTATTGGCACTAACAAAACAAGTTAGAAACTTGAGGGAACAAAGACTATGGTCATTTTTATTCAGGGGATATTTCCCAGGTGTGTGGCTGCTTGGGAAGCTGGAGATTTAAGTCAAAACCTGTGCTTCTCAGAAAACAAAGACCTACAGGGCAGAAGTCCTGCATCAAACACAATTTCTGTTTTCTCTCAAGACTGTTCTGTATGTTAACATTACAAGGATTAAGCGGCTGGAGCCCGAGTTGAAAAGTCTCAGTGATGGAGCAGTCTTCTAGTTTGCCCTTCTCCTGCCCCCAGGCTCAAGGAACTGAAACTGACCAGACTCTCAAAATCCTTGTTGGGCTCACCCTGGTTGTGAGTTTAGGCAAACAAACAAACAAACAAATAAATAAATACTGACTGTGTCTTTTAAACTATAACCCACCCCTGACTCGTTCATTTTAAATTGGGTGAATGTTATCATCTTTTCCAACTCTTTTCCTAACAAAAGGAAAGAGGACTTTCATTGATTGAATACAGCAATCTACAGCCCCAATGACTCTTATTACAATGTCTCACATTAAATGAAAATTACTAGATATTGCCAGGCCTGTGTGGTTCAGTTGGTTGAGAATCTGACCATGCATAAAGAGGTCGCATTCCTGGTCAGGGCACATGCCTTGGTTGTAGGCTCAATTCCCAATAGGGGGCGCACAAGAGGCAGCCAATTGATAATTTCTAATAGATATTTCTATCTCTCCCTCTCCTTTCCTCTCTCTCTAAAAACCAGTAAAAACATATTAAAAAATTACTAGACATGAGAAATGGAATAAAATACATAAGTATGATAGAAAGAACTAATAATATACGTAGGACAATTTAAAATATGATCATTATTTTAAAGAAAATTTAGGGAAAAGTAGATAATATGAATGTCAACATAGAATTGAGACATCAAATGGGCATTCCAAATATGAAAAATGCCATATCCACGCTGAGAAATATATTTAAAAATAGACAGGTCACAGTAGAAGGCAATATTAGGAAAACTGAAGACAGTTCAATGGGCAAATGTGCAAATGGAAATAGAAGAAAAAGAATGCAAAAGGAGATCAACACTCAAATAGTTATATATCACATTTTACATAATGAAGACTTCTTTTCCACTTCTTACTAAAACAAAGTAATAATAAGGATAATAATAAGTTTCTTAAAACTTATTATTTAGGCAAGTCTATTATTAGATCTTGGATTTGTTACCAGTAACCGAATCCCCTCCTTACTGTTATGAAATTTGTACGTTTACAATTTACCTATTTTTTCACACAAAATGATGCATTTCTGTTGTAAACATTTTACCTTTATTCATATATTTACTATCTCCTTTGCTTAATAATCCTTTTATCTGAGATACACATTTTTAGATAGTTCATCAATGAGAGTCTTTAAATAGCAAACATGTTTCGTCTTTTAAAATGTCATAATTTTACCCCCAACCTGAGGTTAAATATATATCTAGATTGGGTTATTTCCTGTCCATATTTTGATATTATTAGACTGATTTCTACCTCCTTTTGTTTTTGAGAAGCCAAATCTCAGTTTATTTATAGTTTTTCCTAAAATCTATTTTTTTCCTCTGGCTACTTATAGTTCCTGTTGCTTTTGTCTTTTACACTTAAATTATGATATATGGCGCAGGTATTTTCACTGTTTTATTTTATTCTAATTTTGAATGTAGGGGTTTCTTTGGTCATCCTGAATCTGATGATTTCATCTCATAAATTTTGGAAAGACCTCATTTTTTTTCAAATATTAACTTTTTCCATTTCAGGTTTTCTCTTTAGATCTCCACTTGTCTCTGTTTGAGATTCTCCATTCAACAGTGTCATTTAGCATTTTTTATATATTTTCCTTCTCTTTATATATCTGTAGTCTGCTGCATTATCGGATATATCATCACTTTTCTACTTCTCAGTTTTACTGTGTTTACTATGCTATTTAAATTGTCCAATGATTTCCCAATTATGTAAATATAATGTATATAAAAATTACAACTATATATATATATATAATTGTTAGAAGATCTATTCTGGTCTTATAAATACACTTGTTAATTTGATAGTTACTTATTCTTTCTTCATAATATAATGCAACCTTTAAATAGTTATACAAATACTAGTATGTTTAAATAAATATTTCTGTCTGCTGTCTTAATGTATCTGATCTAACTGCTTTATTCTGTTTTTTCCTTTCACCATACTCTCTGTTCATAGTGGCTTTTGTGTATACTGGATTTTTAGAATTTATTCTTTTTTGTTTTGCTACTGAGAAGTTCGCATTTTCTGAAACACCATCTGTAAAACATCTTTGATTCCGGGGGTTAAATTAAGTTTCACCAGAGAATATTTTTATTCCTCTACTCTTAACTGAGAGGCATTTAAGCGATGGGGAATCACCTTAAACTAAATTGTTTGAGTGCACACATCTCAGGTTTTCCCTCCCGTCCACCACAAAAGCAGACTTCAATATTTAGCTATCAGTCACCAGAGATACTCAGATGCTCCAGGGAATATCTTATAATCAAATCTAAGTATTGTTCTACATTTGCTTTTATTCTCGATCTCTAGCCTCTCAAGATTGTCTTATTTCATGCTAGATAATATATTTTATCTAGGACATTTTAGGTATTCTGCATCAAGCTGGGATTTCTGGTCCTCCGGGTCACCATATTACTAGAACTGAAAATCAAGTTTTGTTCCTTTAAAAGTCATAGCTGTCAAAACCAGAGACTAACATATAATTTGAAAATACAGAGAGAAAACCTACCCCACAACAACTTCTATTTCTGAGTTCCACACTCTCCCTTCACACATACAAAACTATAGTTTAAATGAGTACTTAATTACACACTGGTAAAGTTGCTGGATAATTTGGCAGACATTCTACTTTTAGAAGCACTCCCCATAGATTTATATATCACATTTTACATAATGAAGACTTCTTTTCCACTTCTTACTAAAGCAAAGTAATAATAAGTTTCTTAAAAGAAGGATGGGGATATATCAGGACGGTTTAGTGAGCTGAGACAAGGAACAAGTCAAGGGTGTTACAAGTTAAAGGATGGGTGGTGCATATGCTTCAGATACAAGGTCAAAGACTTAAGATGTGGTAGCCCCCATGGATCCTGAGTATATTATTGTTTTAAAAAATCCCAGATTCTCTGTATTATTGGGGGAAAGGCTCACACTTTAAACATAGGACTGAACTAAATAGCCTTTCCTCTGGCTTGCTCCCATGTGGAGTTTCATGTATGGCTGTGCTCAACTTCTCCATCTCCGAATCTATAATAATAAAAGTGTAGTCTGCTCATTAGTCTGGATGACCTCCCAGACGAAGCCAAGGCTGTGAGGGCCAAGGCAGAGGCAGCCATCACAGTTGCGAGGGCCCAACCACTTTGCACGAATTTTGTGCATCGGGCCTCTAGTTAAGACATAATTTTAGACCATTGGTGGAGAAACTGCCTGAGCGCGTGGGCAATGCTTCTTATTTTTCCAGTTGTTTGAAGTGAAATCACTAGAAAAGCAGACCCTCATGCTTCCAAGCCTACTTTCTGTTTGGTTTCTGTTCCTGAGAATGCTGACTTGCTTAAGAAAGGCTAATTAGTCAGTTCATCAGCATATGCTAATCTGATTAATTCTGCCTGCATGTATATGGCCATATGCCTCCTTTACAAAATTATCTCCCATGAAAGATACAGGCAACTTGGAGGATATATTTCCTTTGCATTGGTTATAGAAGTGACTGTCATTTCTGAGCCTTTAAGAAGACTGATGGTTTCTGTCATGATCTCTTTGAGACCTGAGCCACCATGTGAAATGCCCCCATTATCCTGCTGCAGAGATAATATAAAGAATCCCTATAAATCCCTTGACAGAGAGAGTCCCCTGAGAGCAGTCCAGAGGATGGCAGCCATATGCATGAAGCTATCTTGGACACTCTAGACAAACTCAACCTCCAGTTAAATAGCACCGAGTAACTCAGGTTGATAACACTTGGAGCAGAAGAACTGCTCATCTGAGCCCTGCCCAAATTCCTAACCCACAAAATTATGTAACCTAGTAAAATTGTTATTTGAAAGTAGTTGTTTTAAATGCAAGAAATACATGGAACACTTGTTTGAGCAGAACGTATCAACTCTGGCAATAGTTGGAAAATATAATTATTTTTGGATATTTAACTTTTCTCAGCAAATCTATTGTTCAGGAGTGAACTAGAAAATTGGACATTTGGAGAAAACCAACTTCTGAGATGAGCAGATTTCAGTCAAACAGCAGAAGATGAGACCTTGAATGAGAAGATGATGAATCGCATGTATTCAGTTTTTCAAGCCAATGGTTGCCACTGGGGAAATAACCTGGCAGAATCAGAGCCACATGATGAAACCCGTCCTTAATGGGCAGAGATAGGGTTGGGTCATGTATGTGTTGGCAAAAGCAATGCAACAACCTCCCCCTAGTGTGACCACAGTCCTAATCATCTTAGCAATTAGAGATATGGACTCAAGGAATTTCATTTGAGACACCATTAATCTTTAAATTACAATGCTCTATATAATAATATGAGTTGCTATGAGTTCTCGGTTACCAGGACTGGGGTAAGATGCAAGAATACCTGTACAGTTAATAGGTCAGAAAACATTGCACCTCTTACTAAGCTATTGTTGCTCAACTCAAAACCCACCCCTCCTCTAGAGTTCTCTCTAATGCTGGGGCTGGGAATCTACAATTATATTTCTCATTTGAAGCTGCCTTCCTGTTACTTGTGCCAGTAAGGGTACTGGGCAGAAGAAACAGAGATTAGCTCCTTCTTGGTGGACTTATGGTTCCTGTAAGTGGTGCATCGGCAATAGCTCTTCAAGCCGGAAGCAGCAGCAGAGTTCAAGTAGCAGTTAGATCCAGGTTTTAGCTTTCATCAGGCCTCTAAAATCCATCTTCCCAGAGATACCAGGTCAGAGCTATCTGTTTCCTTCTCCTTCTCTCTCTACCTCCTCGTTCTCTGCTATGTGTGTGGGCCTGTGCATGCACACACATACACATACACACCTAATTATTTAAAGCCACTGAGATTCCGTATTGTTTGTTTCAGCAGCCAGCATGACTTATCATTATTAATACCAGAACCGGAATGACATTGTGAAAACAAACATTTCTCAATATTCAGCGTTGGCCTAGTGATTGAATGGAGGATGACAAGACAACACATACAACAATCTGAATAGCTCCTTACCCATGTCATTCAAATTCAAAATATTTGATAAAACTCTTATCTGTAATAATTTGTAAGACTGAGCAATTGATTACTGAGCTGGGGAAAAGAGTCAAAAAAGGTGATTTTGATATGTGTTGGTTGCTATTGAATTTGTTTAGCAACCAAGAAATTAGACAGTGTAGAAGTATAAATAGAAGGATAAAGAGAGACCACCTATGCAGGGCCTGACATAATCTATCAATGAAGATACAGCTGAGGGGAGAGACTGCTGATACACTCTTAGTCACCCTCCTCCACAGCGTTTTGCTCTTGTGTTAACACCCTTTATCTACATTCATAAAACAAGGTATTAGCACCAATCATTGTCAAAGAGAGTATCTCATTTTATCCAATATAATATCAGGAAATGTATTAGCAAATGACATACTTAATCAAGTACAGCTCTATGACTACCGGTCTAGTACTTCTGTTAAAGAAAAAACACACAACATGTACTTAGCCAGGCATAGTTTAGATTTCCTGAGATTTTCTCCTCTTCTTGTCCCACACATCTGCTAAGGGCCATTTTACCTTTTCCCATGAATTTAATGACCCACCATTTCCTGACTGCTGCCAAACGTGTATGTGTTGGTCCAGAAGCCATTTCTGAGCTTCATCCATGTTTCCAAAGGCCTCTTAGACAATCCTACTTGGATGTGTATACGTACCACAGACAGCACATACAAAAATAAAACTTCTATCTTTCCTTCAAACCTTCTCCTGGGACCCCTTATCTTATTTAACAAATTGATCATTCACCTTGTTTCCCCCAGATAACAATGTTATAGTTATATGGGTCCTATTTTTCCCTTATCTGTACAACCAAATGATCTTTAATCCATGTTTAGGCTACTCTTCTGGAAAATGTTCTCATTTTTGAATCCTACTTACCATTCCCACAAACCCTATTATCACCTATATCTCCTCACTCACATCTTTTTTTTAAAATATATTTTTTATTGATTTCAGAAAGGGAGGTAGAGGGAGGGAGACATAGAAGCATCAATGATGAGAGAGAATCATTGATCAGCTGCCTCCTGCACACGCCCTACTGGGAATGGAGCCTGCAACCCCAACATATGCCCTTGACTGGAATCGAACCCGGGGTCCTTTAGTCCACAGGCTGATGCTCTATCCACTGAGCCAAACAAGGCAGGGCCTCACTCACATCCTAACATGCGTTTTCTCTCCACTTTCCAGACTTTCTCACCAGCATCAGAATCACCTGGAACTAGAAACACAAATTCTCAGGCACTATTCTAGTTTTACTAGATCAGCATCTCTGTGGATACAATGACTGGTGATTCTGATGCGCATTCAAGTGTGAGAACCCTTGCTCTACATGAAAGATGATTTGAAGTATTTTCTTCCACTCACACATTATGTTTAATGCCAATATTCCTCTTCCCACTGAAGACTCTGTGTGCACTAGAGCCATAATGCTATATAGAAAATCTGGAATGCTCTATCTATCTTAATCATTGCCTATATATTTGAAGTAAATCCAGTTTTATCTTTGGCTCTTTATTATTACTAACAAATTTCTGGCAAACACCAGCATCTGACTCAACTTCCTAGTGCACCCTGACACCAAAGTTAATAACAAGATATCTATTCCAGCAATAAGCACACTATGGCCCAAATCCAGCCCAACCCCCGTCTCTGTAAATAAAATATTATTGCAACACAGTCATGCATATTTACTTTTGTATTGTCTTTGATTGCTTTTACATTACAGTGGGAGAGTTGAACAGTTGCAACAGAGACCATATGGCCTGCAAAGCCTAAAGTATTTACTATCTGGCCTTTTATAGAAAAAGTTTGCTGACTCTTGATTGACCTTATCACTGTGTATTCATTCAACATAGATTTATTAAATACATGCTATTAATCAAGCACTGATTCAGACACTGAGAATACAAAGGTCAACCAAAGATACAGGCTCTGGCAGTCGTGAGACATATATTTGAATGGCTGCTGATGGTGGCGGACAATAAACAAGCACACAGGTAAATAATTAATAACATAATTTCCGAAAGTGATTTGTGCTGTGAAGAAAATAAAGTGGACGCAGTGATAGTGACTGTCAAGAGGCGGCACCACTGGGTTAGGTTTCGGGAAGGCCTCTCCAAGGAGTTGGTGTTAATCTATGACCTCAATGGAAATGAGAAAATGATAAAAAGAACAAGATGTGCAAAGTTTTGGGGAGGAAATGACCTTGATTTGCCCTAAGAATGTAAAGAAGGCCAGTGTGGCTGGAGCAAAGTTAAGTGCTGGAAAGATACGAGGTCCCGGCTAAATGTTGGTGAGACTTATGATCAATGACAAATTGTATTCTTTCATTTTCACAGTGTCGCCTAGAAGGAAGTAATATTGATTAAAGGTTGCTTACTATTCTTTTGTGTTAATGATTTATGTTGGTTGCAGTGCAAGCATAAATGATTTTCACATCAATGGTGAGAAAATTAAGAACTTCTGATTAAAATGAAGGAAAAAAAAGAGCAAGATTTATGTCCCCTTTCGATGCAAGGTTGAAATATTGCTCCTTACTCATCTCCACCTTGATTAGGTTGTTTAAAGTGGCAGAGTTAAGCCAGAACTTAAAGTTTTCCTTTCCCCCAAACCTAGAGACATGAACAAATACAGAACCAAACCAAACCCTCCAAAACACAAAGACTATGAGTGATCAAGCAATGTCAAGAGCTGATGACCTGAAGAGGAGCAAGAAATAAGTTTTAAAAATAAATACAAGTCCCTTTCTATATTTTTAAAGGAGAAAACATTGGACACAGGTGAATAGTTGGAGGATGGTTTGTTGAGAAGAGGAAAATATATTAATAAAACACTGAACATTCTCATTAAAAAACAGCAACTAATATGTTCCTGCTTTGGCAGGACATATACTAAAATTGGAAAGATACAGAGAAGATGAACATGACTCCTGGGTAAGGATGACAGATAAATTCACGAAGAATTCCCTATTCTTAAAAATGGGCAAAGGACTTGAATAGACATTTCTCCAAAGATAATATGCAAATGATCAACAAACCTATGAAAAGATGCTCAAAGATTACTAATCATTAGGGAGATGCAAATCAAAATTGCAATGAAGTATCACCTCTCACCTATTCGGTTAGCTACTATAAAACATTATACTGAGCGCCCAGGAAATAAAAAGTATTGGTGAAGATGCAAAGAAATTGCAACCCTTGTGTATTGTTGGTGGGAATAAAAGATGATGCAACGGCTATGGCAAAAGCTATGGAGTTCCTAAAAAATTAATATAGAACTACCATAGAAGTCATTAATTCCACTTCTATATCCAAAAGAATTGAAAGCTTAAGATTAAAAAAAATTGTTCACCCATGTTCTGAGTAACACTATTCACACTAGCTAAGAGGTTGCAATAACCCAAGTGTTCATCATGGATGAATGAAGAAAATGTAGTAGATACATACAATATAATATTATTCAGCCTTATAAAGGGAGGAGATTCTGTTACATGCTCCAATGTAAATTAATATTGATGACATTATACTAAGTGAAACAATCCAGTCACAAAAAGACAAATAATGTATGGTTCCACTTATATTTGCAAAGCAGAATGGTGGTTGCCAGGGACTTAGGGGAGGGACAAACAGGGATTTGTTTTATTTTTTTTCAATTACAGTTGACATACTATATTATATGAGATTCAGGTATACAACATAGTGATTAAACACTTATAGACCTTAGAAAGTAATCATTCCGATAAGTCTAGTACCTACCTGACACCTCACAGTTATCAGAATACTATTGACTATATTCTTTATGCTTTGCTTTGCTTACTATATATAGGCTGTTGGTTTTAAAGAAAGAAAACCTGGGCCCTAGCCAGTTTTGCTCAGTGGATAGAGCGCCGGCCTGTGACCTGAAGGGTCCCAGGTTTGATTCCAGTCAAGGGCACATACCATGGTTGCAGGCTCCTCCCCCACCTGGGACCTGGTCAGAGCGCCTGCAGGAGGCAAGCAATCAATGTGTTTCTCTCACATTGGTATTTCTCTCTGTATTCCCCTCTCTCTTCCACTCTCTTTAAAGAGCAATGGAAAAATATCATCAGGTGAGAATTTTTAAAAAAAGAAAGAAAATATGGGAATGGATGGTGATAATGATTGAAGTACTTAGTCAAATTCAAAGAGACAGAAAGTAGAATAGTCAGTGCCAGGGGCTGTTGGGAGGAGAGAATGGTGCGTTATTGTTTAATAGTTTTAAAGAAAGAAAAAGTTATGGGAATGGTTGCACAATAATGTTAACATACTTAATGCTGCCGAATTGTAAACTTAGAAATGGTGAAGATGGTAAATTTCGTTATGCCTTTTTTTGCCACAATAAAAAATTAAAGTATCGACAACTTGTAGAGAGGAAGTGGTTATGATGTCACAGATCAGAACAGAGCTTGTTGGGACACTGCAGGTAGGGTGGAAGAGGTAGGTATTGTTGACTTGTTAAGATCACATGAAAATGTCATACAGACTTAAAGGATTTATTGCTCCTCAGCTGGATGAAGAGATGAAGAACATAGAAAATCTTGCCCTTTGCAAACTGCTCAGATGGAGAAAGACTAATTAATAAAATG
>NW_006287904.1:3332559-3359857 GCF_000327345.1 Myotis davidii | reverse complement strand
TACTGAGAGTCAGAGAACACAATGAACACTTTTCAAAAAAACACCACACAGAGGGGTTTTCAATGCATTGTCTATTGAAATAAAACATTCAGAGATTAAACTCTGAGGATATTTTTTTTACTAATTTATATTGAAAAAAGTAGGGGGATAAG
Organism: Myotis davidii; assembly: GCF_000327345.1. Taxonomy (NCBI): domain Eukaryota; kingdom Metazoa; phylum Chordata; class Mammalia; order Chiroptera; family Vespertilionidae; genus Myotis; species Myotis davidii. The sequence goes on along the minus strand of NW_006287904.1, from coordinate 3,359,705 downwards.
AGAACTTTTCTTTCCCAGAATATTCAGTGTTCTAGGTCTTCAATTCCTATCAAGAAAATATTTCTTTCCTTCTTTTATGCATAAGAAATTATAATTTAGAGTCATAGGCTTCCATAGTTGACTCTATACATATTTTATTTATTTATAACAATTAAATAATGAAAATCTTAATTCCAAGAGATTCCGTATTACTTAATCTGGAAGATCAGAGGTCACATCTGGATTGTATCACTTCTGAAGTATTTATAACCTTATTTTTATATCTATTATAGTGTGGAGCAATTTGTTCCTATCTTAGTTTGGGTTCTCTGCAAACAGCACCTGAAACACGGGTTTGGTTGTAGTGAATGTATTGGGTGGGGACTGCGGAAAGCAGAGTGAAGAAGGTAGTGCTATCCATGGGATGTCCTCTGTATGCCTACCTGTTGCTGGTGGAAATGGAGCTCTTGGAATGAAATGGGAATAAGAATTTCCTGACCCCCAACCCCCTCCAGGAGGATGAGGTATTGTGGAAAGCTTTTTTGATGATATAACATTAAGAGGGCTCCCCACCAAAGTCCCATTTCCCTCCATCTAGCCATGGGTCAAGTCCCATTTTGTCTTTAGCAGGGCTACAATCAAAGCCACTACTGAGAGTTTCTGCTCCATATGAAAGTCCAGTCCAGTCCAGTCCAGTCCAGTCCAGTGCCTGGCTAGGTTAACTTGTGTTTCTAGCTGTAGTCCATTGCATGTGGGGTCTTCTAGGGCCACATGGCAGGTTAGTATTGGCTATGGAGCAAGTGAGTACAAGGAAACAGGAATGAAGCAAGAGGAACAAGGGAGAGACAGCTTCTTTGTCAGGGGATGAACTAGGAGCTTAACTAATGAATCCTGCAGGATTTCATGCCCTTGCCTTGGCTCTACCTTCCTAGCCAATGCATGGTTCCCCAGGCTAGACTGACAGGCAAGCACCTTCCCGAAGTCACCCTGACCTCACTGTGCACGAGCCCATGTTCCCCATTGCTAGACCCCTTACCCCAGTGATTTGCAGGGAATGAACCAGTGGTTTCCTATGGAGCATGAAGTTGCCCAGGTGACCATGCTTATAATGTCTGGTTTCCCCTTTGCTCTTTTTCCTATCATTAATAGTAACCAGCAAACTATGATGGTAACAGTAGGAAAATGAAACAGGAAGGGAAGAAGGCAATGAAAGGTGCATCCATGAGCGGGCTTCTCTGGTGGACAACTGAAGCTTCTTCACCCTGGGTCTCAGAATGACCCCTCCAGAGCCAGGAAAACCAAGGCATTTATCTGTTGACTCCCCCCCCCCCACCCCCCCCCCCCCCCCCCCCCCGCCACTGGTTGAGGATTGCTCCCAAACTGCAACTGCTTGCAAACTCAGTGGCATTCTAAGGCTTTGGGGACAACCTAAAAGGTAGGAATAGAGTCACTGGAGCATGCATTTGTGGGGAGATGCTGACAGAGTGCACCAGATGCAAGTAAGCTGACTGAGTGTGGCACAGACACACAATGAAAAAATGTCTCCCGCCTTATTGGTTGCTATGAGGACTAACTGAATTGATATGGATGTATTGAAAATGATACTAGGCACATTACAAACAACATAAACGGCAGCTGGGGGTTTTAGTAGACAGAGATTTGTTTACAGACACTACTAATTGGGAGAAGTTTGGCTCTGGCCCCCTGATGCTTATTCTTTTCTTTCCTATGGCTTCTCTCCTGTTCTCTATTGCTAAGTGCATCTTTCCATGCTTTGCATAGCTATGTCTCTTTGCGAACTGGATCACTTTTCCCTTCCCATTAGCATTTTATAAAATGTATTATCTCAGCTGTGTTGTCTTGTTTAAATGGCAACCCATTTGAAAAACAAGATCAAGTGCGTCATTCAACTTTGCATAACTCTGAGGACCTAGAATGATTTTGTGTATAAGAAGATGCTTAATAAATAGTACGGGTTTCAGCATGGTTAGAAAGCATTGAATGTCTGTCTGTTGCCCTCACCACTGAGTTTTGCCAGTGTTTTAAACACCTGGCCTTATTATGTCAATGAAAATTTAAATTCATAGCTCCCATTAGCATTGCAAACAATTTCTAGCCTAGTTTCCTTGGGTATTAATGGAAGTTCAGATCTTTTAATGAGCTTAAAAAGAGAAGAATTTTAATGTTAACATAAACTAGTGCCCCTCCCTTTGCCTAGGGCTAGGGAGAAGAGTCACCAATAGCAACTGGTCAAATAACTTCAAACTTACTTAATTGTAAGAAAAGCCTTGGTCTACTACATAAACAACCAATGCACTGTCATTTTGATGTATTTCAATGACAAATTTTATTTCTTAAGCTTGATGCTCATGATACTGAGCCATGCCGGCTGGGCAGATACAACTTTCTTTTGGTCTCCTTCTACCTCACTGATAGATCCTTCTAATTCATTTTTCTGTTTTCTCCTTATTTCATTGGTTTTTAAATTAGTGAACAAATCAGGGCTCAATGTTTGGACAGATTCTCCTGTTCACCAATCTATATCAGTGGTTCTCAACCTTCCTAACGCCATGACCCTTTAATACAGTTCCTCATGTTGTGGTGACCCCCAATTTCATTGTTACAAATTGAACATAATTAAAGCAAAGTGATTAATCACAAAAACAATATGTAATTATATATGTGTTTTCTGACGGTCTTAGGCGACCCCCGTGAAAGGGTCGTTCGACCCCCAAAGGGGTCGTGACCCACAGGTTGAGGACCACTGATCTATATACTTACCTCCAGCCCAATCCTCTCTCCTGAACTTCAGGAGCATGAAACTGATTATGTTCTCAATATCTTCATTTAATGGTGTGATTATAAAAATAAAAAGAAAAGGAGGAGGAGGAGGAGGAGGAGGAGGAGATGATGAAGAAGAAGAAGAAGAAGAAGAAGAAGAAGCAGAAGAAGAAGAAGAAGAAGAAGAAGAAGCAGAAGAAGAAGAAGAAGAAGAAGAAGAAGCAGAAGAAGAAGAAGAAGAAGAAGAAGAAGCAGAAGAAGAAGAAGAAGAAGAAGAAGAAAAAGAACAACAACAACAACAACAACAACAAGGAGCGAGCTATCAAGTCTTCCCTGCTTTGCATACCCCTTTGCAATGTGACCTTGATGGTCCACTAAGAGGCCAATCTTTAAAAGCAGTATACTAAGTGAAAAGAAGCCAGTCACAAAAGCTTATTTGTTGTAGGACTCCATTTATATGAAGTAATGGAGAATAGTTGCAATGCACAAAATGTCACTGAATAGTTCACAATGAAATGTCCCAAATGATGTAAATTTCACCTCAATGAAAAACACATTGCTTCAATGGGTTTCCATGTCACTCAGAGCAACAGTCAAAATCCTCACGAACGTCCATGTTCCCATTGGGCCCAGCCTCCACTTACAAGTCCTCCTCTTGCTCTCCCTCTCCTGTCACCTAAGTTTCTGTGCCATTTGTCAAACATTTCTTGTACTCACTTTCCTTACAATTTATGCAATTCTTGATTTCTTCTGTCTGCATTGCTTTCCCCTTAGATATTAACCTAGCTCACTCTCCACTAATTTCAGCTATTTAGATAGTATAAGACTTTTTCTTTAATTTTGTTTTTTTCTGGTCTATTGAGTCTGTAGAGAAGGAAGAGCTTAATATGCATAATGTCAAAATGTTGATAACATCTTGTTCCATTTAGATAATTTCCCCTGATCCTAAGTAGGTGCATAATAATCTAAGCTGCCAAACCTCTCAAGAGAAAAAAAATATGAGACCTCCAAAGACAAACATCCACAAATTGAAGATAAAGGTCCCCAAGGAAGGCTTCTTTTCTCATATATGCTAATAATGTCATAGATGCTTGGGACATGTGTTCTTATGGTGATGGGAGGGAGAACTGGGACAGGGCTGTGAAATATTGCATGGAGTAATTCAGTTTTGTTTTCCTTAGTTTTGAGGAAGGTTATAGACATTCTAGATCCTTTATACATTATACTGTCAGACATCATGGCATCATTGAAATTTTATTGATCCACATGAGATTTGGTTTTCTGTAGGTTACTTGAGAAATGCAGAAGAGCTGCTGAAAATAAGCATGATCCACCATCCCTGAAGGATGTTACATAAAATGTTTCTCTTGAAATAATCCAAAGATAAGTAAAGATTTAATATGTACTCCCCAGTCCATAGTAAGAGGAATCTAGCTGGAATATAACCTGGGGGTGGGGGAGAAGCTGAAAATTGGTTCGAGTTGCAATAGAGAATGTCATCTAATTTATAAGCAGTAATGATCCAAGTCTACCTTAGTCTATAGATCTCAATACCCATATTGATAATTTTACATGCCTTTCTCTCCATTTTAACCTCTGTCCTTATACGAATAAAGATACTACATAAATTCCCAAAGATATTTACATTTTCTGTTTGTGTTTTTTGGATGAAAACTGCTTGTTTCCACACCTTGGTAAGCACAGCAAGCATTTCTTCTATGGACAGGGAGTGAACCAACTCTCAGCTCAGGAGAATATCAGCGCGCTGCCACAAGACATTAGATTTATAAGGCATGGAGTCCAGAACCTTCAGGCATCCTCTTCCCATCTAGAAATATCCCTCCACCGTCAGGATAATATACTTTGTTTGACTACATATCCAGAAGCTCAGCTCTAATTTAAATTATGCATTCCTCTGTGCATGTGTCCAGTTTCTCCTTGATTAAAAGAAAATCTCAACTAAATTTTTTTAAAAATCAACTTTTGAAGTAGTTCCCAGTGTGTGTTGGAGCTCATAGAATATCCTGTATCAACAGAGCTTTACTTGATTTCAGGCCCATAGCTGATCTAAATGTTGATCACCACAGTACCAATGGGAGCTCCCCACAGCAAGAACAGAAGCTAATTTCCCTATTCATTTGCAATCTCTTATTTTGTATATGCATGTGCAGGTTAATTTTTCATGAAAGGTGCACATTGAGCCTAGTTTGACAATTATTCTTTGCTTTAAAATTCCTGCAAAGGAATAGATAAAAAATTATTTATCAAGCTTTTAAACATGTGCTCTATATGTACAGCTGGCAGTTTTTAAAAACGGTTTAACTCATTATTGGCTTCCAAATTATATGAAAAGCAATAACAAAGAAACTATTGAAGCAAGTAAGCAAAGATAATTTGTTACATAACCAGTAAGCATCCAATAAATGTTTGAGTACATTAAAAAAAAATAAGGGTCAATTTTGATATCACGGCTAGGCATTTAATAAATATTTGATGAATGAATGACACAAGAATGTATAGAGTCTTACTTCAGCATGGTTCACTTGATCAGCTACTGAGTTCTCTTGACTTCTTTCTTTGCATACACAGTGATTTTCTCTGTGATGTGACTCATATTCAGAAGCCAACAACAAATATCTACATATCCATCAATTCACTGATTTGATCAATTCATCCGTTCAATCATGTATTTGTTCAGCTAATTTTAGTCATTCAACAATCACCTATTCAACACTGATGATGCCAAGTACCATTCCAGGTGCTGGAAGTCAAGGAACATGGAAAAAGCAGTGGCAGGGCAGCATGACATGTACTAACATGAGGGAACGTGCAAATTGTCTGTGAAGTCAAGATTAAGTAACGTAAGCTGCCATCTACAGAGTGAACAGGAGTTAGCCAAGTGAGTAAGGGTATTGGAAGGGAAAGGACATTTCAGACAGAAGAAAAGGAAAAACATCGACTTTGATACTTTGGGGGAATTGATGGGCATTCACTATGGCTATAGCATACAATCCAATACTCTGAGAGCTCAGTGATCAAACTGGACCTCTTTGGATGCAAACCAAGCCTTTCTGTTTTGGGGGGAGTTGTGTATTCATATTACATTTTATTTATACTTCAATTATAGCAGATTTTACATTGTATGAATGTTAATAGTTCATGTTTCTCTTTGCCCTCCCCAAAGACACCTTCTTAAATATGGACTCTATATGGAAATCATGGGATACTGAAAAAGAAGAGCATTAATAAATAGCAATTAAGATTCAAGTCTGTTTACTATTATTGCTCTTATAGAATATCTCACTTCTTAATTTCTAGACCCTCTCTGCATGCACTGGCCTTCATAGCAATTAAGATTCAAGTCTGTTTACTATTATAGAATATCTCACTTCTTCATTTCTAGACCCTCTCTGCATGCACTGGCCTTGCTAAACAGGTTGCTCCCCATAGACTTTCCTGATCTCACCTGGGCTGAATGTAATCAGCTTAAAACTCCTATGCAGTTTGCAAACCCGACCCATGACAGAATGCCCGGGCTTCCACCACAATAGATGAGATGGGCTGCTTGAAAAGGCAGCCTGGGTAATAGCCATGTTTCAGTTAAGGCAAAAACACTCAGAGAAGGAGTTAAGCACTTCTGAGAATTTTCTAGTTAAGGAGCAGGCCTCAAGGGCATAGATAGGTATTGGAGAGTTGAAGAAGGCATCAAAGGCTATGAGTGAGGCAGGGCTTCTACAATGGTTTTGGAAAATGGTGATGTTTTGAAATTTCCTATGGATGTATGTGGGCTTGCCAATGACTATGCAAGCAGTCCAAATACCCTCAGCATGGCTTTAAAATGACCCCACGTACCTTCACCTTTAACTTAGCACATCCCACTGCTTTGCTCACATTCGTTAAAACCATTGCTTCTAACCACAACACCAATCCTTTTCCCTGTCCCATGCTACTGCACTGGTAGGGTTGGTCATTCTGATTCCTTTTCATGGACCATTTCTACTTCCATCTTTGGTATGAAACTTTGTTCAATATATTCTGTGTGCAATAGTGCTTTATATAACATATTGCTTGTGGCCCGATGCACGAAATTCATGCACGGGGGGATGGGTTGGGGGGGCGTGTACCTCAGCCTGGCCTGCACCCTCTCAAAGTCCAGGAGCCTTCAGGGGATGTCTGACTGATTGCTTAGGTCCACTCCCTAAGACAGCATTCAGACATCCTTAGTGCTGCCATGGAGGCAGGAGAGGCTCCCGCCACCACCATTGTGCTCGCCAGCCATGAGCCCGGCTTCTGTCTAAGCTGCACTTCCCCTGTAGGAGCGCACTGACCACCAGGGGGCAGCTCCTGCGTTAAGCATCTGCCCCCTGGTGATCAGTGCACATCATAGCAACCAGTTGTTCCACTGTTCGGTCAATTTGCATATTAGCCTTTTATTATATAGGATTGCTTGTGGCTGCACTGTCATCATATACATTTGTTCCCAATTACCAGTGTTTTTAAACTTAATTTTTTTTTCTGTTTTAATGGCCAAGTTCACTTACACAGCATACTCCCGAGGGAATATTAAATAATATAAATTATTTCTTGTCGTAACCCAATAACTCAATTGCTTCTACATTTTGGAAAGCATATTAGAATCATGAGAGTAAAAGTTACATTATTAAAAGGAAAACTTTGAACTTACTTTACTTTATATAATAGGTAAGTCATTCGTAAACTTTAGCATTTCTACAAATAACGGGAAACCCTTATGAAAATGCCTCATAATTTAGTAGATCCACCATTTAGAGGATGAGGATGCTTAGGGACAGTTGTCTTGGGGTTTTGTGTCTCAGGCTGGATGGGGTGCCTGATGCGCTGTCAGAACTCAGCACATGTATGTAACATGATTGAATGAACTACTTAGTTCATGATCATTATATTCTCACTTGACGCTATGCTCAGGAAGACACAAAACCTCTAAGGAACCTAATGACATCTAAATCTCTATCAACAAATATTCTGACATCTGGCACAGAACCCCAAAACCTTCACTTAAGAATGTGAAACCCCAGGCTGCCAAGATGACATGCCTGTGTGATATATTGTGTGTACAGACCTACAAGGTAGGTCAAGACCGACAAGGCAAAAACTACCTTATCTATCTTGAGTTTCATTCAAGGAAAATATAGCTTTTCACAGAAACTGCAACTGTCCTGCCATGGGAGTTACAGGCAATAGCTGTATTTACAGGCCTGCTGAAACTCCTTGAATCATGGGCAGGTCATCGGAGACCATGGTGAGAATTGAGACCACTAGACTAATATTACACAGATCTTGCAGGGGAGTGAAATGTCTTCATGACTAGCAATTCTATTAAGATCACTGACTCTGACAAGAACCTATTTCAGTTCCTTTCCATTGAAGACAATGCCAGAATGCTGCAACCACAGGTTTTTAGAAAGAGAGAGAGAGAGAGAGAGAGAGAGAGAGAGAGAGAGAGAGAGAGAGAGGCAGAATGTTCTGCAATGTATGTCAGTCTTTGTGTGAAGCAATGGATGGAGCAAGAGCAAAATAAAAGCAGTTTGGGGAATCTGTTACCTGGGTTAAGTGTCCAGCCTCACAACCCCCATGCTGTGTGACACTGGAAATGCCATGTAAAGGTGTTGTCACTCTCATTTGTGATGCCTGGATACTAATGCCTGCCTGGACGGATGCTGTGAGTGGTAGTGATAATGATCAGTGTGTCAGGCATTGCAAATATGTGATAGGGTAGAGCTGTCGTTAATGTAGAGGAAGTGTTTTGTTTATATATAAAAGAAGGAAAAATATATGGTGCATCCCCTTTGAGAAGTGGTGGCCTTCCATCCATAGCACTCTTAAAACATTTGAACTGGGCAGTCAGAATACTCTTCCATCTTACGAGTAAAACGTGAGCCAACAAGCCTACTACGGCGCACCAGCAGGTTAAGTCATTACAGTCACATCTGAGTTTCCCACACAAGTGCACATTATATGTCTGTTGAGTTAGCCCTCTGAAATGTTAAATCATCACTGCTTGTTCTATCTGTTTGTTCCATTTTAAATTTTCTTATTTTACATGTTTCCGTTCATCAGTAATATATTAGCACCAACTCGATAAAAAAAAATTTTAATTTTTTTTTTGATTCCAGAGAGGAAGGGAGTGGGAGAGAGAGACAGAAACATCAATGATGAGAGAGAATCATTGATTGGCTGCCTCCTGCACACCCCCTACTGGGGATCGAGCCTGCAACCTAGGCATGTACCCTTGACTGGAATTGAACCTGGGACCTTTCAGTCCACAAGCCGACACTCTATCCACTGAGCCAAACCGGCCAGGGCAATCAAAATTTTTTTATCTTTTTAAATTTGGGCACATTCTATAAATTTCTTCAAAAGTCCCCTGGAACCCTGAGCTAAGGTGCTCATAGTCATCTGATATCTTGAGTGCCTTCCACTCACTCATCTGCAAGCCCTTTTGTGTCCATGCTGCTTTTTCTTTCCCGTGGCATAAATATGACTCCACAGTTCTCAGGATGCATTGTTTTGCATGCTGCCTACTGAGTAAATAAGAAAAGACGCCTACTGGTCTTTCCAGCAATGAAAGTATTTTAGGATAGCTGGGATCAAGGGAAAAAGCAGTGAACTCCTTCATCAGTATTTCGGTCTACTGTTGGACCTTCTCTCTAACTAAATGGCAAGAGGGTGCATAAGTTCTTTAGCTAAGACCCTTGAGGTCTTGAGACCTCTTATCCCCTCCTTTTTTATCAGTGTAAGAGTCCATTTAGAGATTCATAGCATTTCTTTGATCCTTTGTCTAATTGCTTTCAGAGAGGAAGGGAGAGGGGAAGAGAGATAGAAACACCAATGCTGAGAGAGAATCATGGATCAGCTGCCCCCTGCACGCCCCCTACTGGGGATCGAGCCCGCCACCTGGGCATGTACCCTTGACCAGAATCGAGCCTGGGACCTTTCAGTCCACAAGCCGACACTCTATCCACTGAGCCAAACCAGCCAGGGCAATCAAAATTTTTTAATCTTTTTTAATTTGGGCACTTTCTATAAATTTCTTCAAAAGGCCCGTGGAACCCTGAGCTAAGGCACTCATAGTCATCTGATATTTTGAGTGCCTTCCTCTCACTCATCTGCAAGCCCTTTTGTGTCCATTCTGCTTTTTCTTTCCCGTGGCATAAATATGACTCCACAGTTCTCAGGATGCATTGTTTTGCATGCTGCCTACTGAGTAAATAAGAAAAGACGCCTACTGGTCTTTCCAGCAATGAAAGTATTTTAGGATAGCTGGGATCAAGGGAAAAAGCAGTGAACTCCTTCATCAGTATTTCGGTCTCACTGTTGGACTTCTCTCTAACTAAATGGCAAGAGGGTGCATAAGTTCTTTAGCTAAGACCCTTGAGGTCTTGAGACCTCTTATCCCCTCCTTTTTTATCAGTGTAAGAGTCCATTTAGAGATTCATAGCATTTCTTTGATCCTTTGCCTCTTTGGTTATTTTAAGTTTTCCCTGACTTTAAGAGAATAGCACCATTTTAAAATCTTTTAAATAATCACGTTGCTAATCATAAGTAATGAAACCGCTAAACAAAACAGACCTGACAGTAACCCATACTGAACCCCATTAGTCATTTATAAAATTTGGCATATATTTTCATCACTCATGGTGATCTTTAACCTATTTCCAAAATCATGATGAAATCACCTTTCTTTAAGTCATTCTGATTCATTTTCCATGCATAATTGGGTGACTCACCAAATCAGAAATGATCTGACACCCAAATGTTTGAATTTTGCTATTTTTCCTTCAGTTTCTTTTGTGGGTGATGGAACATCCATGAATTATATGGCCTGCTTTATTCTTATTGAAGATGCTCTGCCGGTTTTCCTTTCTTAATAATATCCAGGGGTATTAAATTCTACATTGTACCAATGGTCACCTTCTGCTGCAGAAGTTTCTGATACTTTTCAGAGTCTGTTTTCTCCATATGCCCCAGGGATAAGATAACAGTCTTTTATTTTCCAACAATAAATATTCATGGATTGGTGAACCTGCTGACCCATCCCCCATATAACTTAGGGTGATGGGGATCACCACCCAGTGATAGCCAAGTAAGGCATCCCCTTATCTTTCTGTTGGCTAGAACAAGTTTTGCAATGTCTTCATTACTCCCTAATTGTCTATATTTCTTTGCTTCATTTCTCTTGTTAAAGGCAGATTTAAAAAATGAGTTCAATAACTCAGCCGTTTTAGAGTCATCATTAATTTCATGCCCTTCTGTGTTCATTAGTGAATCTATTTTCTTGTGGCTTTCTTTTCCCTCTGGGTGTTTTCCTAAAAAAATTTTTTTCTCATTTATTTTAACCCTTATATCACATTGTATCATAACCATCATGACTTCTTTAGCAACACAAATAATATCTTAGTAAAAAATGAATTCAGGTTCTAGAAGGTTTGGCTAAGTGTTGGCCTGCAGACTGAAAGGTCCCTGGCTTAATTCCGGGCAAGGGCATGTATCTTGGTTTCAGGTTCAATCCCTGGTCAGGGCTCCTGTGGGAGGAAACCCATCTGTGTGTCTTTTTCACATGGATGTTTCTCTCTCTCTCCCCTCCCCCCCCTTCCACTCTTTAAAAATAAATGGAAAAATACCCTCAGTTGAGGATTAATGAAATCAATATACAATACAATAAAATAAAAGGAAAGTATTTAGTTATCTAGGTTCTTCTTCATACATAAACAAATGCTTATTTTTTTCTCTGAAAAGTTGCATTATTACTGACAGAATTTTTAAAATTTTCTTATGGAGAGGAATTTTATAGGCAATTTCTTTAAAAGTATGAAAAAAAATACTGTCTTCTATAGGACATTAATGTTTTTAAACTAAACTTTTTAAAAAGACTATTTAAATGACTACAAGCAACTGATTTTTTTCCAGTAAATTCTTTTCCTTTCATCATACATTAAATTTCTGCAGATCAACAACCCACCCCCTACCTTCTGTGTAGTCCATACTTCTCCAGAATTCAATAAAAGCCATTACACATTTCTTATTCCCCTGTGACATGTCCTTTCCCAAACATTAAGATAGTTTTTATAATAAGTGAAAATATGAACATGAAAAATAAAATATGCTCTTAAAATCTTATTGTTTGGATACAAATCGGGTGTTCAGCTCAATCTTTTGATGTGTATTTCTGACTTTCTGTGAACATGTCCTAAGTGAAAGAGTTTTTATACTCACCATGGTCATATATGAGGGGTCATGCAGATTCTCTTGGTATTTTTTACTCTTTAAAAATGTCGTTTTCGGCCATTGCCTACCCCTCATTCAACTTAAAATTGGTTGTTTCTATGCTAATACCAGCATCATAATATGAAAAAGAAATCAAACTAGAATTAGCCAGACCTGGATTTGCATCCAAACTGTTTTGTTTGTAGGTAAAATAAGCTATAGAACAGTTTACATCAACTTTTTGAGATTCAGTCTCCTCTGTGATATGAGGAATAGTATCTAGCCACAATGAATACAGCTTAGGTAAAATAATCATGTAACATTAAAAAGTGTATCAAGAAACATTACTATTTTTTTTCTCTTAGTACAGTTATTTTGTCCAGTGATTCTGTGTGCTCCATGTCCTTTAGCCTATGGTATTTTTTTTGAAATAGTTGAATATTAAGAAATAATAATGAAGTAAGTTAAAGCATATAGGAAATATGATTTCCCTTTGTCATTAATCTGTCAGTCACAGGGTTAGGTCACTGGGGCATCAGAGTTAAAGCTCCAAAAGATCTTAGAAATTGTTCAGACCAACTTTCCCATTTTCCAGATGAGGAAAAACTCCTAGAACCATCACGTGCACCTAAGAGCTCTAATTCTCTACTGAATCCCAGAAGGAACAATTAGGGAGCAAGAAGAGGACAGGGGACTCTAGGAGAGAAAAAGCCTTAAATCGGTGATAGGGCTACTGCTGACTCTTCAAGTGATGATTCTAAACATCCATTCCCATGAGACGTTGGGACTTTTCATGCATAGTTGAATGAGTGACAAATACTCAGTATTGTCATCTAACGGAGCTTGTCCCGTCGTTTATTTCGGGAACAATAATTCTACCAGTTACAAGACACACACACACAGATTGCCTTAACTGGAAAACGTTGGAGATGCTGAACTAAAGTAAATCAAACAGGGTTGTAACTAGCAGACTTTCTGAAAGCTGTGAACATCTTAAAAGAATTGTGCCAGCGTGAGAGTATGTGTGTGTGCGCGTGCATGTGTTGTGCTGGGGGTGCTACAGTGCTGTGTTGTGCACCAAGTTAATTCACCATACACTCTGAGAAATACAAAAGTTGCCCTTTTTCTGCACAACTCTAAACATTGGTTTATCTTGTCAGTGAACTATTACACTAAAATAAAAAAAATCAATGACACAGAGTATTTGACATGAATAGAAGTAAGAGCAAATAGAAGCTTTTGAACAAGTTTTTAGACTTTTCTACTAGACATTTTGGTGTCATGAAGAAACTGTCCCTGTCGCCCTAAAATAATCTGACCACGTTGAACTTTTAAAAATCCATCGACAAGAAATGTGAAGCTGAAGCTTTCACCTTTAATCTCTTGACATTTACAGAACATGACGACATGGCTGTACTGAACAACCACTGATCATTTCATGTAAAGTGGGAGGGATCGTTAATTTATGATAACAAGGGGTGGTTGCCAGGCTTGTCCCAAACTGATAAGGTGAAATCTAATTAGCCATATAACCATTTTATTTTTCCCTGGTAATGAGCATGTGCCATGGGGGCGATTGCAAAAAGGTACATTTTTAAAAAGAAATTTAAAAAAATAAATCCAATGTGAAAGACAGTTGTTTCTCCTAGACATACGTTGGTTTTCACACCATCATGCATAATTGGAGGAGATTTTAATTATGCAGCTTTTTTTTTATTTTTGAAGGTCAAAAACCCCTCTCATCACCTAACTTATATTACCTGTACATGCCTCTTCCTTTTTGGTCATGGATGGTCATCAATATCACATGAACTGCTGTACATTTCTGCTACAACCCAGCAAATGCTGTGTATGCAACAGGAATGTTTTAAATGCCCAATAATTGGATTCCTCATGACATGGGAGGTGGGTAAATAGGCGATCGGTATTGCCACGTTTCAAATTGTCCTCATTCTTGTAAGTGTCTAATATTCTGCCTCCACTAATGAAGGGATGCATTATTAAATTTTCCTTGGGCAGCTCTTTTCTTAGGATGAGTCCGATCCTCCCCCCACCCCCCTTTTTTTTGACAGGATCTCATTTCTATTCTTTTCAACAGTTCCACTGACCTGCACACTCACTCCTTCACGGCGGAGTTTCACTCGGCTGCTCATCTCCCAATCTCCATACATTAAAGATGCATTTCTACTTTTTTTTTTTTTTCCTACTGGGCTCTGAACACAATTACAAAAGCTTTGAATCCAGAATCAAAAACGAGCAGTTTGATCACATTAAAGCTAATTTTCTAAAAAACCACTACACACAGAGATTGAAAGTCAAAGGGAGGACAAACTTAGAACTCCTTGGGGACAGCCAGGAAAAAATAGTTTCTAAGCAGACTCACGGAAAAGTTGATTGCACGCAGCAATTCAAAACTCTGAACCCATCTACCTCTTGTTTTCTGAGCCCACTGAAGTCCTATTATTCAGTCCGCTGAGTTTTTTCATTATAGGCAACCAACGTGCCATCTCGATTTAACAGGATTCTCCTTCCATTTCCCTTCGCAATTAAAGTACATGATCAACTCTTCTATTGTGGAAATTTTTAAAAAGTCATGTAGGACAATATTTAGCAGACAATGTTAAAACAAATAAAAGGTATGTCTAGAGTCAAAAGCAAGTACAGGGTTCTCTTACTGTCATTTGTAAACATTTCCAATGCAGTCCATGGGATAATCTTGCCTTTTGGGTGCAGATTTAACTACAAACATTGCAAGGAGGGAAACGGTTGGCTCTTTGCTTCCTCAAGTGAAACTTGATTACCCTGTGAGCTCCAAACAGTAAACTTTGGTAACCTTACTGCAGAGAATTTAAACTCTGTTCAAACTCTCTTCCCTACCACCCCTTCCCCTGCTGACTCACCACGCCTTCAACACTTAGTTCTGCTATCAGCTCTCAGGGCATCCTCTCCCTCACTGTTGTGAAGGTTGGAGACACCACTTCTATATTTCAATATAGTCCCTGGGCTGCCCAAATTACCAAATCAGCCCAAGTAACATTAGCTTCGTTTATGTGTTTGTTTCGCTGCTGAACTCTCAGATTCTTGAGTGCACACACCATAATTTTTATCTGATCCTCTCAACACCAATTTGGTGTACAATAGAAACCCAGTATAGGATTTTTGAGCGAGGGTGATGCCCCAAACTACCCAGTGAGAAAGATAGCACTGGGAACCAGTTCTTCACCCAGCCAATTCGATTTAATTGTGACTGTTAAAAATCTAAATATATATTTGGAGCATTTTGAAAAAATAAAATGTATGTTTAGATTCAAAAAGAAAATAATCCTCTCATTGTTTAGCTCCAGTAGTAGGAAAGGGATGAAAAGGAGTGTCTCAATTCCTGCTTGATAAACAGGCTTCTCTTTCTTTCTGAATTCCTCTGTTTATGTTGCAGAGACCTCCTAGAGCTCACCTCATCCAGATGCAATGTCTTTGCTTTTTGTAAACAATTACATATCAAATACCCACGTTTTAGGGTCACTGCTAAATGTCTGAGACATACACCAAGGCATGCTTAAAGTTTTCAGTTTCATAGAAATAGTAGGATCGGAACCATTTTAATAATAAGTCAGGTTAAATGTTTGTAGGACATATATAGTAATCATGACAGTGTAGTATTGGCAAACGAACAACAAATAGACCGCTGGAATATCATGTGGAGCCCAGAAGTAGACCTCCATAAATACAGTCCACTGATTTATTTATTTTTTGGTCTTAAGTTTTATATATGTCTCTTTTTCCCCCAATTGAGCCCCCAGCCCCCTCCAGCCATTCCTATCCCAGGCAAGCCCCCACCACCCCAGTGTCTGTGTCCATTGGTTCTGCTAATATGCATGCATACAAGTCCTTTGGTTGCTCTCTAATCCCCCCACCTCCACTGCCATTTGTCTCTGGATCTATTTTTGTTCATCAAATTATGCCTATTAAGCATAAAAAGACATGGAAGAACCTTAAATGCCTATTATTGTGTGAAGGAACCCAATCTTAAAAGGCTACATACCACGTGGTTCCAACCACATGACATTCTGGAAGACACAAAACAATGGAGACAGTAAAAAGGTCTACAAAGTTCTCCAGAAGTGGTTGCTAGGGGTTGGTATGGGTAGGACATGGAATTTTAGAGCAGTGAAAATAATCTGTACAATACTGTAACTGCGGATCAATTTGTCCAAACCCATAGGATATACAACACCAAGAATAAGCTGCAATGTAAACTATAAACCTTTGTTGCTAATGATGTGTCTATGTAGGTTCATCAATTGTAACTAAGGTACAGCTCTGGTGGGGGATGTTCATAACAGAGGAGGTGATATATTTCTGGGGGCAGAGGGTATATGGAAAATGTCTGTACATTCTCTTCAATTTTGTTGTGTACAAAAATCTACTCTAAAAACTAAAATCTTAAAAATAAACATTAATGAGAAAAAAACTGATCTTACTAATGAGATAATTGAGGAGATGCAATATAATTGTCACCTAGCCAAACATCCATTCCTCTTTTTCACTGATTTTGTTTAGGTTGGCAATGTGCTCACCAAAAGACTGTATTTCCCAGCCCAGTCCTTGCAGCTGCATGTGGCCATGTGACCAAGTTTTAGCCAACCATATTTAAATAGAGTGTTATATGTGAAGTTTCCTAAAGGTAGAGACCGCATACATTTTTTGTCCTTTTCCCCTTTCTGATGCATGGCTTCCTGGACCATGCTATGATGGCTTACGCTGTTTCTGCACCATAAGCTGATGCCGTTACCCACCGGTACATTAAAAATACCCCAACACTTAGTGGCCTTAAAAAGCAAAAATTTGATTGCTAAGATCGATTCTGTATAGCAGACGATTCTCCTGTTCCGTGGAACATCATCTGAGGTATCTCATTAAAATTCACCTGGGCAGCAGGGCTGGTCTGCGAGGACCATGACAGCTTACTCTCATTTCTGGCACTTCGATAAGAATAGTTGGCCCCTCTCCTTCTCCATGCGGTCACAGCGCCTGTCTGCAGACTCTCCCCAATAGGGTAGTTGGGTCTGTCGCCTGACAGTTCAGAGCTCTAACAGCAAATGTTTCAAGAAGGAGGAAGTAGAAGCTGACAGTGCCCCGAGGCATGGGCCTGGAAACTGGCAGAGTGTCACTCCTGCCATATCCTATTATTCAAAGTAGGCACATATCCTGCCCAGATTCAAGGAGTGGGGACATAGACCTCATTTCGCAAGGGGAGAAATGCAAAAAATCTGTGCCACCTTTAATCTGCCATAGGTGACCTGAGGATGGCAAAGAGATGAGCTGTAAACAGCCTGGGTCCCTGATGACTTAAAACTTTTAAGCTAGTCCGGGGCTGCTTACATCCAAATTTATTTTATGTTGCAGTAAAATAAACTTCTGTCGGTTTTAAGCAACTATAGTTGGATTTCTGCTATATGCAGCAGAAACTGAGTCTTAGAACTTCAGTATGAATTGTGTAGGGTGGGGAGACCAAAATCATGGTGATTTATTTACTTAGCATAGTCAACCTTTGGCTTCCAGGGATACCCACAGCCCGCTATTACAGCATATTCAGTGATAACAAATACTCCCTTTTACCTTGGAATAACTTACCTGCAACTCTCTTCTGTTTAATAAGTAAATGTTATATAATTTGGAACTCGTGTGCTCTATTCATGTGAGATACCCTTAGTGACAAGGCATCAAGAGTCGCTGCATTAAGTTTTAAAAATCAAGGTTAGCCCTGGCCAGGTAGCTCAGTTAGTTAGAGCATTGTCCAGATACTCCAAGGTTGTGGGTTCAATCTCCCATCAGGGAACATACAAGGAGCAATCAAGGCCTGGGAGAAGTGGCTCAGTTGGTTGAGCATTTTCCTGTGGACCAAAAGGTTGCTGGTTTGATTCCTTGTCAGGACAATACCTGAGTTGTGGCTTTGATCCAAAGTCAGGGCAACCAATCCATGTTTCTCTCTCACCTCAATGTTTCTCTCTCCTCTCTCTCTCTCTCTCTTTCTCTCTCTTTCTCTCTCAAATCAATAAATAAGAGTGTACAAAATACAATAAATAAAATAATCAAGTCTTCATGGAAAATGAAATAGTGAAATGAAACACACATCGTAAAAGAAGAAAAGAAGGTCTAAAATCTGATGAAAAGCATATTCAAGTGGAGGAACTGTTTGCATTGGCACTTGAACTTTCCATCTCTCCTGATAATGTCTTGGATGTTGTTAATGTATTGTAAGTTGTCAGGGTGATGGGCAGAAGACATGAACTCTGCAGCAGTGAGAAGTTTTGGTCTATGTGTTGCTTTATTTTACTTATGATTGTCTCAATGCATTTCAAAGCAACATTCTACCACACTCGGCATCTTTTGTAAAACCATACAGTTACTCATCATTCAAATTCTGATGCATTCCAACTCTCATGCACACCCAGACTTATTCTCAAATTTTCCCAAACAAATCCTAAGCCTTTCACAAAATATTTTGAATGCATGCACATGAACTCCTATTCTCTTAGTCATTTTCTTACTTTGCACTCTGATATTTATTCAGTCTGTTGTAAACATGCTCTCACTAATTCATGCTCTTGCCTAATGACATGCTCACTTATATGCTTGCCTACTGCACACAAACTTTTTGACGTATTTTTGACAAGATGAATAAGTTTGCTTAAATTTCTCTACACCCAACTCATGTCTGTCTTCTCTATTGCCGACTACAAGGTCAGATCACATGAAATGGAAAGAGCCACAGGCAGATGATTTCTGATGACACTTAAGAACTCACACTTCCAGACCCCTCACTTGCATGAATCCCTTTTGAGGCTTTCGTAGGGGCCCTAGTGATGTGGTCACATGTGTGCTTGCAGGTTTTTGTAAAGTAAAATATTTTAATAAAATTAGTTAAGATCACTGTCTCTTTTTAGATGTTGCCACTTAGTAAGCTGTGGGAATAGCACTGGACACTGCTGGACCCATTTCAGAAGAAGGTTATTTAGAATTACATTATTTTAACAACAATATGGAAAGATGTGAACATTCTAATTAAATGACTGAGAATTTGCAGGCTCTGCTTTGGACTTATGAAGAGTAACTTCTTTTCTCATCTTTAATAAAAAAACAAAAGGCAGAAGATTTAGATAAAAGTGGATTATAAAATAAAGCTCCCCGCCAAACAATAAAATTATAAATATTTTTAAATAGAGAAGCAAATGTAACCCTACAAAAATGAGATCAATAAAAGTAGCAGTTAATTAAGAGTAAAATGCCACTTTGAAATAGAAGTGATGACTACATCCGTAAATTGTTTGAAAAGCCTAATGAAGAAGCATGAAACATGAAAACACATTTTAAAGAATTCAATTTCTTGCTGATTTGATATGAGTATTAACATCAATTCAGATAACATAAAATGTTCATGTACCACTAAAATGAAGACACTGGCGACTAATTGGTTATGTATGTGGTCATTTCAAAACATATTTAAGTCATTACATGAGAAAACTTGAACGCACTGCAATCTTACAACTTATATATGAAAGAAATTTGACAAAGCTTGTATTGACAACACTTACTAACAATGACATTATTTATAAATAAAGAAAAATTTCCCTTAATTTCTACAGCTATTATTACTATCAGGACTACTGCTAATAGTTACAACAGGTTTTAAGCAACCATACTAGAGAAAGTACTGAGTTACCCTTTTCTTCTCTCTACAGATGATAATACAAAAACAATTTCCACCTATATGAAGATGCTGTAGAAGAATTAAAGAATATTTAGGCAAAAATACATGGAAAAGCATTATAGAGATATAGCAGGTGGTTCATTCATAACAATACTATAATATTTTTTCCTCGTTTATTTTTTTATTCAAAGTGAGGAGTTAGTTTTATACCTAATATTTTACTCATAATTTTGTGTTCTCTTTCCTTAAGAGCTCTCCCAGTACCCCTCACCAATCGTATTAATTGGCTTCACCTCACTGTCAGTCACAGGGAGCATAAATGGATTGAAGCAAACCCAGGGGCCAAGTTTTAAGACAAGCACAAGCCTCTAAAGAAGAAAATATTATATATCAAATGAAAGATGAGGTAGGATATGGGTGCCAGGTAAAGAAATAAACTGAAATGCCAAAAGTCTCTTTGGAGAAATAGAATTTAAAATCGGTTATTGAAAGAGGTGCATAAAAGGAAGAGGTGAATGATATTTCCGGAAAGTGGCAAGGTGTGCATCAACCTCTGAGGACAGTAAGGACTGTAAGAATGGGGGCTCAGATAAAAAACACAAGAAAAACATTCAGAGACACGCGAATGACATTCTTTGGTACTATGTGCGAGAGAACTAAGGATATAGTATTAAGGATCCTATATAATAAAAGGGTAATATGCAAATTGACCCTAACAACGGAATGACCAGAACAACAGCTCGACCAGTCACTATGAGGCACACTGATCACCTCTCGGTCCCTTTTCCCAGCCGGCAGGCTTCCATTGCCTGATGGAAAACAGGGAATCGGGGGTGGGTGGTGGGGGATGTGAGCAGCACCAGGCCAAGGCCCCCACCCCACCGGTCACCCCCCACACACAGAGGGTGACCTGCAGTTGCAGGGCCGGCGAACAGGCGGGAAAGGCCGACCTCTCGGTGCCTCTCCTTGGCTGGCATGCTCCAATCGCCTGATGGGGGCGAGGGGGGAGAGGGGGAAGATGGCCCTGATCACAGGTCAGTCCTAGGGACTGTACCCACGCAGAAATTTTGTGTGCCAGACCCCTAGTATAATAATAAAGTTGAATCCTGAACTATTAAGAGATTTTTTTTAAAAAATTCATTCAAAAAATGTTCAAAATTTCTCATCCATACAGATCACAAAACTAAATGATTACCAAAGAAACAAAACATTGCCTATCTTCATGTTTAGACACCTGGGAAGAGCCCACAGCTTATTTTGTGTAACATGAGCAGGTACCCAATGCCACTACATTAACTGCCCTGTACATAAATGAAAACAATCTAAGGATCATTTGCTACAGATCCAAACTAAGTTCTACATCACTAGCTCATTACTGCATTTGGCTCCTTGTTTACTCTTAATATACCATACATTTAGGAACATCCAAGGAGTTTAAGAACAATCCTTTAGCAAACTTGCCACTAGAATAGAAAAATAATGCATTGATTTTAAAATAAGAAAAAAATTCAAAAGTCAACAGGTTAAGAGAAGCCCCTTATTTCAAAATATATATTGAAATTTCCTAAAGGAGAAATGACAAAAATAATTTAGCTGAGTAGTATTCAGGATAATGCTCAGCTATACAAATTCTCTTCTCCATTGTCAATATTCTTTGCCCACTACTGCCCACTTCTTTGGTGAGGATACCTATGGGAAAATCCAAAATAGTATTACTGGAAAAATTGCATATATTCCTAAGAGTGAGTATATTTCATAACAGCTTTTACATCATGCCCCATTAGGGTTTCTTTTCACACTAGGCTGGCATGACAGTGTACTGGTAATTCCCTGATAAATGCTGTATTATCAAGGATGAGTAATAATTCAACATGATGCTAATATAGCACAAGTTTAAATTGCTAATTCAATGAAGCCTTCATATTGTTGTACATTGCTCTAATTATTGTTATTCTTGCAATAAAATATTAGAATACTGTAAAGATAAGACATGGAAATTGTTCCCACCTGTTTTCTACTCTTGGCTAAATGTGTGTCTTCAGAAGGAAGCAATTCGCTGGTTTCAGTATCACTCCTTATTACAGGGAATGCTCAGGGATATTCTCAGGATGCTTTTCAGTAATTACCCCAGGTGTAAACAGTGTCGATTCCTCCCTTATTCTTCTGATCTTGCTAATGTCAGAATCAATAAATTACCACGTCTGTCTTCAGACGTTCTCTCTTCCTTTCCCAAATTTTATTATAACACTTCAGATTATATGTCTAGCTCTGAGCATTTCTCCACACATACAATTTGTAATAAATCAAATTCATCACAGGTGTTTCCACCATATTAACTGTCACACACACACACACACACACACACACACACCATACTCACACACCTTAACTCTGTTACTCACCTATCAAAAAAACCTTAGAACAGCGGTTCTCAACCTGTGGGTCGCGACCCCTTTGGTGGTCGAAGGACCCTTTCACAGGGGTCGCCTAAGACCATCCTGCATATCAGATATTTACATGACAATTCATAACAGTAGCAACATTACAGTTATGAAGTAGCAACGAAAATAATTTTATGGTTGGGTCACAACATGAGGAACTGTATTTAAAGAGCCGAAAGGTTGAGAGCTACTGCCCTAGTGTGTCAGAGCCCATGACTTCAATGATTTACCATGGATGAAGAAGTTGCAAATATCAAGGCTGAGGATGAGCTGGCAAACAACCTTAACCTGGGTGTGGATGAGGATGACATTGAGGAGCCCCTTAGAGGTGGTTCCTGAGAAACTGACTAAGGAGGAGTGGCTGGAACTCAAACAGGAATGCATAGCTGAAGAAGAAGCAAGAGAAAAGGAAACTGCAAAGAAGAAAAAGAACAACTCCCAAGCATGTGCACAGTGAAAGGTTTGGAGGAGCTCATGCAGACCTCAACAAGCTCATTAGAAAGTTTAAAAACATGGACCCCAACACCGAAAGGTTTCCGTTAATGCAGAGGCATGTTCACAGCACATTATCTGTTTGCAAGGGAATCTATGACAGAAGAAAGAATAAAACCAAGCAAACCACCACAACTATATTTCTGGAAAGAGCCCCAGGCAGGTTCTTTAGCAGGTATTCCAGAAGGAGGCCTTGTTATCACAGATGACAGCTCCTTGTGCATTACTGCCCCTGACGACCCTCCAGTGGGAAAAGACGTAGAGTTGGAAGGCAGCAATACTGATGATCCTCACCATAGGCCTAGGCAATGTGTATGTTTGTGTCTTAGTTTTTTAACAAAAAAGTTTAAAATCTAAAGAATAAAGTAAAGAATTTTAAACTAGGGAAAAGCTGATAGACTAAGAATAATAAAGAAAATATTCTGTACAGCTGTTCCATGTCTTTGAGTTTTAAGCTCTGTTACTACAAAAACTCAAAAAAAATTAAGTTAAAAGTTCATATAGCAAAACATTATAGCAAATTGTAAATTTATAATCAAAAAAATGTTTATCAATTTAGTGTATCTAAGTGTACAGTGTTTTCAAAGTCTAGAGTAGTGTACAGTAACGTCCCAGGCCTTCACATTCACTCGCCACTCACTCACTGACTCACCCCCAGCTACTTCCAGTCCTGTAAGCGCCAGTGATGTACATGGTAAGGATGTAAATAGAACGACCTCTGTGAATGGCTGTTGATTATCGCATATCAGGAAGCCTTAAAATGAACTCAATTTCATCCACCAATTTCACTTTAATTCATCCAAAGGTAAGACGAATTTCAGTTCTTTATTAAACAGCATCTATAGAGTATGTTCCATATGCCAGTCATTGTGATGAGCATGTCAAACATCACCTCATCCAACATTGGCAATTCTATGAGGTAGTGGGAAACTTTTGATATCCTGATTTTCACATGTGAACACTGAGACCCAGAAGAGAAAAATATATTTCTCAAATGTTGCACAGTTACTTCGATTAAGTAGCAGCTGCTTTTTATATACCTTGTGATATACCGTCGTGTATCATTTAATGATGGGAATATGTTCCGAGAAAAACGTCATCAGTTGATTTTGTCATTATTCAAATATCATAGAGTGCACTTACACAAATCCAGATAATATAGTCTACTACACACCAAGGCTGTATGTTAGAGCCTATTCCCCTAAGCTACAAACCAGTCCTGATTATTACTGTATTGAATACTGTAGGGTACAGTGAAAACACAGTGTAAAAGAGAAAAAATGGTACCTGTGTAGGGCACTTACTAGTACATCCTTACCATGTATATATAAGTGAAATTGTTCTGTTCGCCAATTTTTTGTGTCACTGTATATTGTAATCATTAATGCTTTTAATTGTATGTCTTAAACATATTACTTTAATTAGTTTTGAAGTTTTAATAAAGTTGATTCATTTCTCTTATAATATTGATATTTGCCTAGTAGGTTGTCTGATATATAATTTTATCGATATTACATTGGCAAATTCAAGCTTATTTCACAATGTGTAAGAATTATTAGATATTAAGGTATTGCTCATCATCTTGTGTGGTGTTTTGTTTTGTTTTTCAGTTTTTATTTGAGTTTGTGATGTTATTTTTGCTGGTAAATGACTTTATCATGTGTATCTCAATGTAGCTATACATTGTTATAGTTTCTAAGTTTCAAAACATCCTCAAAGATATAGAGATTATATAATACTGAAGATTAAGTAATTATTCAATGATTTTTTTCTTATTCTATATTCTTTTAGTTTAAAATTTTGGTGCCATCTGTACCTAATTTTATCATCTTTCCTGAGAGAGTTAGTTCTTCACCCCAGCATTATTAATTGAATACATTTCTTTACCATGGTGATTTGAGGTGCATATTTTAGGTTCCTGTATATCTGTTATTAGACACTTTGGTGCAGTTCATTAATCTGCTTTAATTGTCTTTAGTACCATTAACTTCTTTGTACTTAATACAACAAGATTTCCTTCATTATTCATATTTTACAGGCTTTTATGTACTTTTGGATCATCTTTAATAATATATTTATTCTTTTTTTTTTAATCATCACCTGAAGATATTTTCCATTGATTTTTAGAGAGAGTGGAAGAGAAAGGTAAAGACAGAGAAATATTGATGTGAGA
Organism: Myotis davidii; assembly: GCF_000327345.1. Taxonomy (NCBI): domain Eukaryota; kingdom Metazoa; phylum Chordata; class Mammalia; order Chiroptera; family Vespertilionidae; genus Myotis; species Myotis davidii. The sequence continues at coordinate 3,334,888 of NW_006287904.1, read as the reverse complement.
GAAACACATCAATTGGTTGCCTCCCAAATGAGGGCCCAGGCCGGAAAGGAGCCTGCAGCCAAGGTACATGCCCTTAATTGGAATTGAACCCAGGACCCTTCAGTCTGCAAGCTGACACTTAATCCAATGAGCCAAACCGGCTAGGGCTTTAATAATATTTTTCAAACTCTTCCCTCAATATCTCTTCTTATTTTGTGGGTATCTTAATTATTATTGTACTATAAATGAGATAATATTGTAAATAACTTAATTTTTTGAAGAACTGACATATTTATAATATCATTCATTGTCTAAAACAATGTGTTTTAATTTTACCCATATTTCTTAGGTAAATAACAGGGTTTTTAAAAATTTTTTCACATGGGTCCTGTATATTTCTTTTTAAATATTTCTACTGGGTACTTATATCTTTGATCTTAGGTCAAATGGACTCCTTTATTTAACATTAAATTAAACCACATACAGGGAAGTTAATATTTAAAACATTGATATTATTAGGCCTATTACTGAATTACCATTTTTATTTCAACTATTTTCATCAGTTGATACCAATATATAATATCACTGTATTCAACTGTTTTCTGCAAAGAACAATTTTTCTCAAATAGGATATGTCTTAAGCATTTCCAACATGAAAGCATAGGCCCTAAATTTATTTTTCCAAATTCTTTGTGTGATTTGCATGTTTTGATGTATGAGATATTCAATTTTTACATTGTCAAATCTATCATTTTTCCCATTTGTCTTATGATTAAAGGAGTCTCTTAAACATGATGATCTGACAATTTATTTCCAATTTTCAAACAGTTAAATGATTGTACCAACATGATTTATTGAATAATTTACTCCTAACTCATTGATTTGCAGAGTCATAGTTTATATACTTAATTCATCTTACACTAATTTCAATATGCTAAATATTGATTTTAAGATATCGGACCAGACGCACGCTATATTTTACTTGTATTTCCCCAAAGCTATTAAAATACATGAGTTTATTACCATTTTCTGCTGGAAAGCAAAAGGTAGATTTCTCCGTGTCTCAAGAATTGTTCAAAATTCCTAAAAGATGGAGAGAAGAGGGATTCCATCGACTAGTGCATACAAATGCTTGCTTCCTTCTTAAAGATGCAGGTAGTGGGAGCAGGAAGAGACACAGAGGTCATTCACACGATTTTTAGATTTTTAGTCAGGGTTCTCGTGGAGGTTGCCAGGTGAATTATCCCCCATAGTCTCCCTGTTGCCCCTTTGGTATTGACAGAGTTAAGATGTCACAATGAAGAAAGACCAATAAATGGGTACTTTTTAATGTTTGATTAAACTGGGTATGCAAATATGCAGGAAAGAGCCACTAAGCAATCCCATATATCAGCATGCATTTTCCTTTTCCAACACCAAGTGAAACAGATCAGCAGCATAACTTATTGCTCCCCAAATGGCCTATTGTGTAAGCAGCTATTCTTAGCAAATACTGACAATCCGAAGCATGTGATGAGCACAAAGAATCAACAACCATTCCAGGAGAGTTATTCCCGTGAAAGGAAAAGATAACAAACAATGAAAGAACCTATTTACAGCCAAGAACGCAGCACTGAGCTGACACGGAGAGCAGGACTTTTAAATAAGTATGGAGATTGCAGGTAATATTACATTAGCTAAAATTTTTGTACAGTCTGATAGGTAAGTTAAATATTAGATATTTTAAAATATATGTAACATAGTAACTATAAAACTGAATCTTTCAATACATACATAAGATATGCTTACCTAAAGAGCACATTAATTTTAAAAAAGTGATTCGGATATTCCCCTAAAAGTAAGCAACAACAAAAAAATCAGTTTTATAATTATAAAAGGATTACGTGATAGGAAATACAGATTCGGTAGTTCCGCTATTCATTTCATTATAGGCTTTGAAAGAATTTACCTTAAATAGACCAGAGTGGAGTAAAACTGAAGAAATAATACGACTGTCTTGTTTTGATAATATGGCAGGTTAGGCTACTCATACCACATTCCAGATGAAACAATTATTAAACAGTAAAACAAAATTACAACACAAGGACAGAATATTTTATTATTTTTTAACATATTTTTTATTGATTTCAGAGAGGAAGGGAGAGGAGATATAGAAATATCAATGATGAGAGAGAATCATTGATTGGCTGCCTCCTGCATGCCTCCTACTGGGGACCGACCCCACAACCCAGGCATGTGCCCTTGACCAGAATTGAACCCAGGACCCTTTAGTCCACAGGCCAACACTTTATCCACTGAGCCAAACCATCTAGGGCAGGACAGAATATTTTAACAGTGTCAAAGCAGATGA
>NW_006287904.1:3330233-3332508 GCF_000327345.1 Myotis davidii | reverse complement strand
GCCCATGCCTGGCCAGTGTGGCTCAGTGGTTGAGCATTGACCCACGTACCAGGAGGTCACGGTTCGATTCTCAGTCAGGGCACATGCCTGAATTGCGGGCTGGATCCCCACTGTGGGGGGATACAATCAATGATTCTCTCACATCACTGATGTTTCTCTTTCTCTCCCTTCCTCTCTGAAATCAATAAAAATAATTTTTAAAAAAAGAAAAAGAAAAAGGAAAGCCCAGAGAGAATCTTCTCCTGAGTACACGTGCCAAACCAGTGGAACATGAGCTCTGTTTTAAAGTCCAGTTGGTACAGAGGGGAGGGGTTAAATCCCAGAGCCCGCCCAAACTCTAATTCCTCAAAATACTTAAGAATCCCCAAAACTTCCAAGGCAGAGCGAATCCAAATTAAATATTCTCCAAGTGCGTGCAAAATGGATATGGAGGGCTGTGGTCCTTCTGCAGGCTCCATGGAAAAGTCTCTTCCCGTGCTTTTTCCCACCTCTAAGGGCCACCTAAGTTCCTGATTCCATCGGAGCCAGCAGCCTATCATTTTGTTTCTTATCTGACCACTGCTTCCACCCTCACATCTCCTTTTTACAACTCCGACCCCCTTGCCCCACTCTAATAGGGCTGTTGTAATTATATTGGGCCCAACCAGATAATTGAGAATAATGTCTCTAGCTCAGAATTTTTATATCAATTCCACTCACAAAGTCCCTTTTCCTGGGTAATAAGATGACATATTCACAGGTTTCCAGGGATTAGGACTGGGCATCTTCAAGCACCATTGCTCAGCCTACCGTAGATCGTCCAAAAAAACTGACATACTCTACTAACCTCACGTGGCTATGTCTCAGGAGGTACTTCCTCCTGTATTTTCTTAGGCACCTGGAAGACGCTAATACAAATCTTTCTGAGGACGCACGGTTTTTTTGTAGGCCTCAAACAATGCTCATAAATATGTTTGCAAGAAAACCAGGGCTTATGTTAATTATTCATCAAGCACACAATAAAAAGTACAACAATGTGAATATATTTAATGCCACTGAATTATACTCTTAAAATAGTTAAAATGGTATATGTTTTGTTACTTAAATTTTGCTACAAACAACTATGTGAGAGATGATAAAACAACTATAATAAAGTTTAAGGAAATTAGAAGCAAACTGGAAAATAAATGCAGAGATTAGTAATTATAAAAACGCTTAGAGGTTTGAAAATGAACTATAGAACTTACAGAAATAAGCCACACAGCAATTAAAAATTTTTTTAAAAAATGAAGCACTGCACACAGTTCAATAGGGAACTAGGGAAATGGAAGACAAATGAGAAACGAAAAGAGAATCTGCTTTTGAAATGACAGCGTGAGGGCTCTACAGACTCACTCCCCAGTGAGACAATTATAACTGGTACAAATTATATTTAAAAATAACTATTTAAAGTCTACAGAAATTGTCAGAAGGTCACACAGAAAATACAGAACATTTATTAAAAAAGAAAAAGTCTACTATATCTCAGTGAGAAGAGCAAACATCTGTGGCAGTTGAGACCAAAGCTGCTGCTCCTCCCACTTCCAGCTCCACCCCATGTGCATGTGCCCAAGAAGCCCATTCTCACCACAGCCTCATCTCTGTGCCGCAGGGAGGAAACTCATAGGTGGTCTCTACTTCAGTCTAGAATTTGAGGTCCTCAGTCATTCTCTTCCCAGGCCACTCAGAGCACAGATGCCCATGCTGGGAGAGACATGCTAAGAAAACCAGAGCTACTGTCCCCACCCCGCCTCCAACTCGAGCACGGGTGTCAACCCAAGAGAAGCAATCGCTGTTTATACCCGTAAATGCAGCAAGTACAATAAATATTTTGCCCAGGGGAAGATACAGGGCATGAAAACAAAGAGCTCCGAAGCTCTCTTCTAATGAAGAGTCTGACTTTATTTAACACAGATTATGGAGAAGTTTAAGACTAAGGTTGCTCTTGAAAACAATGGAGAGTTCAGGTGTTAAGTAGTAAGTGGAAGCCAGTAGCTTCATGAGAGCATCAAGCTAAAATATAGGCCAGCTAGTTTATCAGAGGAAACCGGGGAATGGGGCAGCTAAGAAGGGGGTGAGAACAAACTTCAAAGGCTGGCCTCAAAAATTACTTCTACAGAGGGGCCTGGATTTAATGGGAGCAAATTGTGGAGCAATTTATGCCTTGGAACAGTGTCAAAATCAATAGAGCAATCAGGTGGTAATTAGTGGAGTCTCTTAGCTGCAAATAATACCTACAGAGGCTAAGCTTAACAGA
>NW_006287904.1:3328291-3330213 GCF_000327345.1 Myotis davidii | reverse complement strand
GAAAGAGGTAACTAAAGAGAGCCATATTAAAACCAGTCATTCCAGGGTAAGCATGCACAAGTTCAAGGCTATGCTCTCAGAGAATTGACTTATCACTGTGACAGTTGAACAAAATAAGCATAACATACATAGGGGTTATTTTGACAAAAGAAATGTAAAACTTGTGTTCTGAAAATTATAAAACACCATTAAAATAAATTAAAGGAGACCTAAATAAGTGAAAAAACATTCCATGTCTGTAGATTGGAAAGTTTAATACTGTAGAATATGGTGATATTCCCCAACTGATCTACAAAGTCTACATAATTGTTATTGCAATCCAAGCTGTTATTTTTTTGTATAAATTGACAAGATGCTCCTAAAATTTATCTGGACATGCAAGTGACCCAGAACAGCCACAACATTATTTAAAAAGTAGAAAAACATTGTAGAAATCACACTTCTAAATTCAAAACTTACTACAAACCTATAGTATTTCAAATTGTATTGCCCTGGCATAAGGATAGACAAAAAGAACAATGCAATAGAACACAGAGTCTGTAAATGAACTATCATATTATAGTCAATTGATAGAGAACCAAGGCAATATAAGGGGGCAAAGAATAATTTTTTCAACAAATTGTGGTGGGAGAACTGGATATTCACATGCAAAACCAAGACCCTTTCTTCACATTATGCATAAAATTAACTAAAAATATTTCACATAGTTAAATGTAAAATAAGACTGTAAAAATCTTAGAAGAGTAAATCTTCCCAACCTTGAGTCAGGCTAAAGTGTTCTTGGATATGACACCATTAAGAAAGTGAGAAGGCAACCCACAGGATGGGAAATTATTTAAAAATTATGTATCTGATAAAGCACTTGTGTCTGGAAAATATTAGAAAAATTTGATCAATAATGATAGGTCACATAACTCAGTCACAAAAAACAATGGGCAGACTAGAATAGACACTTCTCCAAAGAAGATAAATGAGGATAAGCACATGAAAAAAACACTCAACATCATTAACCATAATAGATATACAAATTAAACCATAATGAGATATCACTTCACATTACCAGGATGGCTATAATAATTTAAAAAGATAGAAAATAGCAAGTGATGGTGAGGATGTGGAGAAATTAGAACCCTCTAATACTACTGATGGAAACTTAAATGGTACAGGCACATTGCAAAATAGGGTTTCCATTTGTCAAAAGCCTAAGTATATAGATATCATATGACCCAACAATTCCATTTTTAAGTACATACCTAAGAGAAATGAAAACATACTGCACCACAGAAATCAGTATATGATTTTTTTTTTTTTTAGTTTTCTAGGGCCACTATAACAAATACCACAAAGTAATTGGCTTAACTAATATATATATTTTTCTTTTCTCACAGTTCCGTAGGCTAGTAAATCCAAGATTGAGGTATAAGTAGGATTATTTCTGAAATGTGTCTCCCATCTATTTGGCTGGTAGATGGTCTTATTTCAGTGTCTTCAAATGGTATTCTTAATAACTCTGCATTGTGTCTTAATATTCTGTTCTTACAAAGACACCAGTCATATTCAATTAGAGCCATGCCAAGGACTCCTTATAAGATATTTTTACTATTTAAAGGTCCTATCTCCAACTACAGTCACATTCTGAGGTACTGGGTGCTAGGGTTTCAACATGTGAATTTTTGGGGGGAGGAGAGGGTACAACTGAACAAATATTCATAGTAGCATTATTCATAATAGCCAAAAAGTAGACCACTCCAAAGGTTCATCAACAGATGAATGGATAATTAGAAGTGGTATATCTATACAACGAAATACTATTTGCAAAAAAAGGGAAGGAAGTACTCATACATGATACAACACAGATGGACATTGAAAACATTATGTTCAGTGAAAGAACTTACAAAAGGCCTCATATTTTCTAAATACAT
>NW_006287904.1:3317644-3328143 GCF_000327345.1 Myotis davidii | reverse complement strand
ATAAAATGCAATAAAAAGGAAACTATAACTATACCCATCATAAAGAAACTTCATCATAGCCCTAGCCCACTTGGCTCAGTGGATAGAGGTCAGACTGCAGACCAAAAGATCCTGGGTTTGATACTGATTGATGTTTCTCTCATATCAATATTTCTCTCTGTCTTTCCCTCTCTCTCCCACTCTCTCTAGTCAATAGAAAAAATCCTCAGTGAGGATTAAAAAAAAAGAAACTTCTTCATAAAGACAGACATTTCTGAAAGAAGTTAGAAAAGAGAAAACTACAGATTATTTTGAAGCGATGACTTTTGTTTCATATTTAAGTTTTTAATTGTTGAGAAAATCTAGGCGTAAGAGAACGCATAACTTTCTTAGCATCTCACAATCATCAAATGTTTCAGGCAGTGTTGGGATTATATTATTTTGATCCAGTTACCTTTTTACCAGAACTCACTGCCAAAATAGTATTTTTGAAGATGAAAAAGTAAAATGAAAATTTACAACGTGTGACTGATTTAGTCACAGCCTGAATGTTGAGGGGTACTGATTACAATGGCAGTTATTTTCATATTATTTCATGTGAAATTAGACATTTCCAAAGTATGGGCCCTGTTGTGGTTTCTAGGTCCTCTATTGAAGTCTTGAGTGCTCACAATGTCCCCAGACATTTTCTGGATGGAACTATTTGATTTATTACTACATCAATTGCTTTTAGACTTAAAATGGAGAGAGGAATTTACCTGGATAACTTTCTCATGTAGTGAGGTAGAGGTAGATTTGATATTGAGGTTGAAATAGTTATACAGAACACTCTTCTTTATTTATCATATTCTTCCTATGAGGTCCTTTTAATTATTCCAAACTTAAACATTACTGAAATCTGACATTTATTAAAATCCAGTATCAAATGTAGACCACCAATTTATCTTATGTAACATCTGAATGGATTTTAGAATATAAAGTTGTCTAATAAAATCATTTTCTTAGGCTAAGATACATGAATGCTTCTGGTTTAGGACTCTCTACCTAATTTTCATCTCTATTCTTTCAGGGTTATCACAGTAAACCATAATTAAAGGAACAACAGATGGTTAACAGAGGCTGAAGTTTCTGTGAGAATACTAGGCTATGGGTCTTACTTGACAATTATTGGAATAGGAAATACAAAAGACTGGTCAAGATAATTTTCCAAGTTGAAAAAGAAAACAAAAAGAAATAAAAGGAAAAAAAAAAACACCTACAAATTACCTCCCATCAGAATCTTCCAGAACATGCTAATTTTTAACCTAGTGTTTATTTATGCTACTTGGCTTGATTGAGGTCTTCTGTGACAAAACAGTCTTCTCTATGCTTTCAAATTATTTTGAACATCAGTGGCTAATAATAATAGCAGGTATGGGTAGTTTAGTATAGATCAAGGTTGATTAAGGTTTCAACAAATTTTCTGTTCCTTAATGATAAAACCTTTAAAATGTCATTTCAAAAAACCCCGATTTGATAATATCAAGGAAGTGGAAAAATTACAATTCACTGTATATCCATCAATAATTAATTTCAAATCTAATAAAATTCAGTCACGGTAAATCTTTTGGTGTGCATTACATGCCGTTGAATCATCTCTGATTCCTGAGACTCTACAAATGAGTAATATCCACAGTGTCCTGTCCTCAACAGCCCTGCTCAGCCCCTGCAGACTCATGCCTACGGCATCTTCTACAGAGCCAATCAACCTCCTATTTTCTTCTTCTTTTCCTGCTGCTTTAGTTCCTCCATCATTATTGTCTTTTACAAAGGACTCTGCCTTCTCATGATGTGGCCAAAGTAGGACAGCTGCAGTTTTGTTGACAAAAGATATAAGACCTTTTCACATAAATAGTTTAGTCTCCTACAATTTGATTTGGTGTTTTTTTAAGCTATCTCTCTACTTTGAACAAATCTAAAAAGTGTTTTATAAAGCACTTGATTTAGAGTTATCAAATGGGGAAAATGAACCTCTCAAAATGACATGAAATAATATTTAGGCTGCAGCTTAGGGCAGCAAAAGTCAGCAATCACCTACTGAAGACAAATACACCATTGGAATAAAGAAGACACCACTGGTTTTTTCAACAAAGTTACCTGATTACTTATGTCTCCTAACCTTTGTGGAATAATTAGGCTTTTTAAAAAATATATGTTTTTATTTATTTTAGAGAGAGGAAGGGAGAGAGATAAGAGATAAAAACATTGATGAGAAAGAAGCACCAAACATCGATCATGCATGCCCCTCACCTGGGCATGTGCCCTGACCAGGAATCAAACCAGTGAGTGACCTCTTGGTTCAATCGGTTGATGCCCAACCACAATCACTGGGCCACACCGGCCATGCTAATAAGACTTTTTATGTTTTTAATAGAAATTTTCTTCAGGTAACAAGGGGGATACATGTTTGTGTACCTCACTGAGAAGCAAAGTTCCCAGCTGCTATAGATCTCAGATACAAGCAAGACGGAGAAGCCTCTTAGTGAACTGTTTATTTCTATGGGGGATGGCTATCTTCTAACTTCTTATATGGAAGAAAAGTGAAGAGGATTATGGGGTGGAGGGAGAGATTCCAAATCTGTTAGATTATTTCAGTTCTTCATGCCCCTGCCTATCTTTCATAGAAGTTGTTCCATCTTGCTAGAATGTTATTTTCTTTGTTTTCTATTTAAATCTTAATTAATTAATTTCTATTAAACTCTTCAAAACTGATTTTAATGTAAATGTCAGTTCTTCAGAGATGCCTTTTTCTGACCCTGAGCTTAATTTCCGCTCTCACCTCAGTCATATTATATTAATCAATTATCTACCTTAATGTTAGTTATAATATTTTATAAGTTTGCATTTGCATATATGATTATTTATTTTGACATGTGCCTTCTACACTTCCATAGCTGTTTTGTTCACACTGCTGTGTGGCCATGATACTAAATAGCTAACTGCTCTTCTGTTCTTAGGATGAGCAGGTAGATCTTTGGGGAAAAGACAAGCAATGAGTCAGTAGGCACATCTCTGCCTCTACCTTTCTTCCCACAGGCTTCCTACACATCTACACTTTTTTTTTTTTTCCAAGCTAAAGGTCAAGCATGTTTGGTAGAGAAAGTGGAAGTATCATGGAGAAAGATTTAAGGTAATTTGAAGATTCTAACCACAATGAAGTCTATCTCATCTTCTCAATGACAAAGGCGCCATGAGACAGTGTTAGCTTTCACTGCCCGAGCTGGCTTCCTCATTGAGTAAAAGACATTCCATTCAAACTAATCTCTACATTCCAAACCTCCAAATGCATGCTTGTCATTATTTCATCCAGTTATTAATCTCTTTGTGAAACATTTATACCATTTAAAAGTAAGAATGCTAATACAAACATACCAAAATGTTTGTACATGACTTCTGCGCAAGAACGGTAGTCTGAGAAAGACAGATACATGAACAATTAAATGCAATATTAGATACAGAGTTAATTTTCAAAATTGAAGGCCTATACGTGTTTTGTTAGACTTACACCAAAGTATTTCATTATGAGTCAAATGGTAGCCATTTAAATTGCCAAACTCAGGTTCAAGGAAAGGTAAATGGGGAGAACCCACAATGTAGTAAGTTAAACATGCATTCCAGGAGAGGCAGGACTTGCATGTCTGTTATTTAGAGGACAACAAAGGTCAACAGCAACAGGAGTGGCCCATAACAAGAGCATTCAAACCTTGTCTGGTTAATTAATGAGAAATTTCACTATGCCCCTCTTCTACCCAGTTGCAGCTCTCTGGATGAGCTGAATTAGAAAAGATGTATGAGTCTCAGAATTAGAAATCTTCTCACTCTCTTCTTCCTCAGTCAGCAACTCAGCTCAGATTTTCATTGGCAGCAGCAATGGAGGGGAAGAGAATAGGGGATTATGTAGAGTACGGTGAGGAAATGAATTTTAAATTGAGTTTGACTTTCAAGCTTTAAAATGGACCATATTTTAATAACTACTAGTGAATGGATTTGGTTTTTAAAGCTTCAACATGGTCCACATTTTAATAACTGAGTGAATGGAAAGCTGTGGAATTCACCCGATATCATTAATGGATAGCGATGTGAAATTCTACAAAGCAGTGATGGAAAAATAAAGCCATTTCACCTTTAAACCCCACCACGTTGAGTTTCTTGACACACTGGCAACTGAATAAAAGATATTTAAGATATGGACTGTTTTTCTTATTCAACATTGGGTTTGCGACTGCATGACTGAGTTGGTTGTGATAAAAGGGATGCATGAATATACCTAATGCTGTATATTAATCTAGGAAAGTTATTTTTCATGTTCAGTGAGGGCCATTGAACATAATGCCTCTACTTTCTACCCATCTTCCTGTTTACAAAGCAGACGAGAATACAATTCCCAGCCTTTACTGCCTCTCTCCTTGACATTTCACTTACCTGCTTTTCTCCCCCATTAGCCTGCCTTTGAAAGAATGTGGGCATTGGGTAGTAGATCAACTTAATAGCTAGGACATCTGGCACCGCCTGGCAGACAGATTGCTGCCCACTTAGACCCTCTGCATGAGAACAAAAATCATAAGAACTTGGCCTTTTCCAAAGTAGACCTGACCTAATCAAAATCTTTCCACAGAAGGCAGTCACCTCCTTCCCGGGGAAAAAACAACAACTGTGCAATATTAGAGAGGAAACCAGGAGAAATTAGAACTGACATGACTTAGTTTCCAGTTGATTTTGTAAAAGAAAACCAAGATATTGTTTATGTTAGGCCTTACATTTTGAAGTAACGTCAAACTAAAAAATGTTGCAAAAATAAAAATAGTGAAAATAACACCGGCCTGCTTTTTTATTTATATTTTCCTACTGTTAATATTTTACTGATATCCTATATGCGTATGTTTCCATATTTTTTGAACAATTTGAAAGTAAGCTGTAGACATCATGCCCCTCTCCCCTGATACTTCAATGAGTATTTCTTAAGAATGGGAATATTCACTTATCTGCCACCAGTAGAGTTGACAGATTCATAAATTTATATTGATTAAGTATTTTCCTCTAATCCACCATCCACATAATACTTCTGTCAGTTTTTTAATAATGTCTTCACAGCATTTTGAAAAGAACCAAGTCCTTTGAAATTTAAGCTCAGTGAGGTGCATAGCATCTGAACAAGCACATATAAGAAATTATAGGAGTTCTTTTCTTAATGTGCCAGGGTACCAAAGAAATTGGCAGTGACAAAGATGCTCTGTTAGCTGTTATGTATGCCTTTCCATGAAGCTGATAGCTATGTAAAAGAAGGAAAAAAATCACACCAAGAAACAGAAATATGATCTTAGGAAACTTCCTGGTCTACTCTATTTTCTAAGAGATCTCCATGTTAACAAGGTACCTATGAAAATTTGGGGTCATAATTGTCCAGTAAAAATGTCCCATTGGACTCTAAATTGTTGTTTATTATCAGGCAAAAGACCATATTCCTGGTCTGTGACTTCAACAGCCTAGAGTCAATTCAAGCTGATCTTTTGTATCAGTTAATCTAATAATTTCCTTCATAGTATTTTCTAAAGAACTTGCTCTTCAGCGGCATCCTTAAGCCATATGCTAGCCACGGATCATAGGATACAGGCCAGAGGTGGAACGCAATAACAGAAAAACCCAAACCTGACAGATGTCCCCATATGTGTCCATGTCCCTTTCAATCTTTCAGGGCAACTCACAGCTCCTCCCATCAAGAGCTGGGGACTCTTTTTCATTCCTTGACTCTGGCTGCCCATGTGACTGGCTTTGGCCTGTGAGACATTAGCAAATGAGAGTCAAAGACTTTAAAAGCCCTTGTGCAGTGGCTTACTCTCCTTTTCTCTTCTTTGGGACCCTGAAACCATCACTGTTAGTTTCCTGGGCCTATCATAACCAAGTGGTACAAATTGGTAGCCTAATAAAAAGCTACCAACCCTTCTGGAGGCTAGAAGTCTGAAGTCAGTGTTGGTGGGGTTGGTTTATTTGTAGGGTTCCGAGGGGAAATCTATTCTATGCTTTCCCCTAATTTCCAGTGGTTACCAGCACCCTGGCTTACCTTGGTTTGTAGTTACATTACTCTAATCTCTACCTCCATCTTCATATCACCTTCTCCTTTGGTTGTGTGTCTGTTGTCCTCTCCTCTTTTTATAAGGACATGAGTTATTGGATTTAGGACCTACCACTATCTAGTATAAACCTGATTTTAATTAATTTCTAAATAAAGTTACATCCTGAGGTTCCAAGGAAACAAGAATTCAGGGGCGGGGGGAGGACTATTCACTGCAATATACAACGTGCGAAGAAGCTTGGGGTAGGCTGCTGGATGATGGGAGATCATGAAAGGCCCCCATAGACTGACCAGGCTTCCAAACTGACATGTGAGGTCATTCTTGATAGATTATCCATCCTCCCCCTAAACCAGCGTTTCTCAACCTTCTGGCCCTTTAAATACAGTTCCTCGTGTTGTGACCCAACCATAAAATTATTTTCGTTGCTACTTCATAACTGTAATGTTGCTACTGTTATGAATTGTCATGTAAATATCTGATATGCAGGATGGTCTTAGGCGACCCCTCTGAAAGGGTCGTTTGACCGCCAAAGGGGTCGCGACCCACAGGTTGAGAACCACTGCCCTAAACCATCAGATAACCACAGATGTATGAGAAGGAACACCCAGTGAACTCAGCCAACCGAGCTAAAAAAAAAATTGTTGTTTAAAGCCACTATATTTTGAAGTGTTGTTCATAAAAGCTGATGGAGCTGTTTTCATTATTTTGTGAGCAGGTTTGATATGAAATCAACTTAAAGCTATAGACAGAAAAGCTCCAATTGGCTTCCCATGGAAAACTCTTAAATAACCTCCTTGTAGAGCTCAGACAGAGATATGAACATAATAAACGTGAGTGCTGAAGATACTGTGGTATTGCTAGTTAACCCTTCAGGAGAATCATACCCGAGGGCAAAAGTTACATAGAGGGCAATGCCTGAGGGCAATGGAACATGTAATTACTTATGTAATTTTTTAGACAGAACCTTCTAGCTCCATGGTGTCCCTGGACAGAAACCTAGGTCTCTGCCTCAAAATTCTTCAAAATCAGAATTATTATAGCCCTAGCTATTATAACGTAGAGGTTGCAATTTACATCTACTCAGTCTTTAACCCAAACTCTGGACTCCTAGATATTGAAGAGAAAGTCTGAGAAAATGGGCATACGGTTAATTGCAATGGTCATTTTTGTGTGTGTGTGGGACAATGTAAATAGGAGTTTTACCTAAACTCTATCCAATGACAGACTCTTTCACTCATTCTACAATTTTCTTCAAAAGAATGCTACTGCACTAGACAAAGAGATGCATGATCAATTTCATTTTGAACAACAATTTATTGTTATCCTCTTTAAAATGTTTAAAGGGGATATTTAAGAGTTGATAAATGTGCAGGGAACTAAAGAGAATCTCAACAATAAGTGTCACTGCAGAAAATGACATTTATGGCCAGGAGCGGGACTGAGGCAGTATTCCCCATGTCCCCTCTTCCTTTTCCTACTCCCTGCGGTGTTTCCTGAGTGCTGTCACCATCCACCTTGCAGTATTTCCGCTCACATCTTCAAAATATCTTTGAAGGTATGCTACTTTTCCAACAATAAGTTCTACATTTAATAAAGTACACTTTTGACAGTGGGTATGATCTTTAAGAAACTGAAGAAGGTCCCTGAGAAGAATGAAAACAGAAGTACACCTATTTTTTTATTCTTCTGGATAGCTATTAAAAAAAAATCATAGGAAGAGGGATCATAAAAAAGAAAGAAGGAAAAAAACACAACCCTAAATAGTGGAGCAAAACCATTAGGAGGCGACCCATCTGTCTGCATGGTTTCGGAGCATCCCTGACAGGTGGCAGATACAAGGAATGGTGACCTCGGGGAGGCCTCTTCCAGACTGTGAATAAATGAAGCCGAGTAAAAGCAAAGTTAATAGAGTAATTAATTCCTCCTCTGATTGTGTCTCCTTAGTTTCTCTCCCTAGATATTCCAAATAATTATATTAAAAGGGAGAGCCAGGAGTTTTTAGAACAATTATCTCTGTGTTTTGATTGGCTGTTCTTTAACACAAGAAGGAAAAGGACCCTTGTTCTAAAAAGAATGTGATTATGAGAGATGTTATTAGAGTAATTAATTCATTGCTGTGATTGTTTCTTGTTCCTTTGCTCAAATGTGAGAAGAAAGAATTTTTCTTTCTAAAAAAATGGCTTCATTGAATTTTTTTCTGAAATGCATTTTACTGAGAAACTTTTGAAAGCTAACTACACATGGGAGAAGTCCATGAATTTCTTCAGTTTAACATATATTATAAAATGGGGGGGGGAGCTATTCTTATAGTACATTACCAGGTAAATGTTCATATTTGATATTTTACAAAGTGCTCAAATTAAAGCTAACAAAATGTTTGAATTTGAGTCTAACCTTTCCATACAAAATGGAGGAAACACACGGTCTTACTTCAGGAATACAGGCATCGCTAAAAGCAAAAGTGATTGAAGCTCTTACTAAAATCAGCAAAGAAAATGAGACCCTCATATATAGATCCAGGAATTCTATGAAGTCATTAATCAAAGGGAGATCCCCAAAATGCGCGACACGCTATATATAGCAATCATCTGTGGTGAAAGATGGGGTTCTAAGCCTCCTGATAGTGTAATAACAAAAGGATGCTCTTAGAAATGGAATTCACTTGGAAAAGAACTGTTCTTCCTCTCTTTCTGTCTTTGAGTTTGACATGCAATCACTTTAGAAGCTGTACTGGGATTCTTGGCTCTCTGGTTCCCAATTATGGCTAGCCAATCGGGAACCCAGGAGATGCGAAAAATGAAGAATAGGTAGGTAGTTATCTATTCCTCTGACTCCCCCTTGAGACACAGCTAAGGCTAGTTGTGCTTTATGACTGAAGTTACTCTTTCCTGGTGGACCCTTCGACATACCTCTCTAGTTCTAGAGTCCAATAACCATTCCACTCACTCAGGCCTATGGGTGGTAAGAGAGGGGAGTTTCCCCAAATTCAGTGCACTGGCCTTTTTAAAAAATGTACAATTCATTTATAAACCTTTCTCGAACTATTCTAATTTGAGTAAAGCTTTTATTTCCTATTTGGACTCTGAAGCAGCAAAGGTAGATATGGAAAAGCCAACTCTTTACCTTTGGATAAATCATTCCAGGCTTCGTACACATAATCACCGAATATCCCTTGTGATATTTCTGACTTTCTGCATTTTCTTGTTTTGCCTAAGAAAGAGGAACTATAGTTTTGATGGTTTATGCCATAATGAAAAAAATAAACGGGTTTCCCTCATGAGTGCTTGAATGTATTCTATGAAAATAAAAATGGTGGGCAATTTTTGGGCTTTCAGATGTTTTTCCTGCATCACCTTGAGCACAGTGCTGCCCATTTGTAAAACTGCTCTTGCCTTTCCTGGGAGGCCTGCACAATCCTCTGCAATAGTGTCATCCATTATGGTAGGAAAGCTTGGTGCACAGGGAAAAGAACAGCAACCGTATCCTGACCGTGGCTGAACAATGGAACAGACGGTGTTTTTCTGAACTCTGAACAATGGGCATGTAAGGATAATTTCAGCTGCAGAGCTAAGCAGTTTGGATTGACGACAACATAAATCAGCTTTGACAATGCATCCCCTCAGCCAAGTTCACTCATTCATCCAAATTAGAAAACAGAAGCTTAGAAGTGTGGCACCAGCTATTGAAGGATGGAAAACATGTTTGGGGAAATTACTTGCAGATAACATGCTAGACAGGCTATAAAATGATGTAGGACTCAGCTGAGCAATTAGCAGAGTCACTAGTGCTCTTCAGATATATGATTCAATTGCTTCTCTTATTTCTTAATACATATATTTGTTTTCTGAGCTAACAAGACCACCCCTCTGTATGCCAATTTTTCTCTCCCACAAATGGAAACTGAAAAGGAAACATAATCAACTTGCCATATTATTAGGATCTTATAAATTGTCACCACTGTAGATGTTCATAGATAAGTAGGCCTATAGAGAATGGCTTATTGGGGTAAAGTTTCTTTAGGCCCCATACGTGGGACATAGTAGCACTTCGGCGATTTTCTTCATTGTGTCAGCGTCCGACTTCTCCCATCCCTTCTCAGTGACATTCCTCAGATCTTACCTAGAAAATCACCCCTATTTTCTTACTCACCAACCTAACTCTAATCAAATTCTTCCCACGAGTTCTAGAATTACCTTTCCAAACCACAAGCCAGACTGTGCTACAGCGATGGTTTCTGACTGCCTACAATAGTAAGTGCAAGTGTTTGCTTTAGAAAGCAAGGTGCTTCGTGATAGGACTCCATCTCACTTTCGAATGGCAGCCTGGGAGTCAGAAGAATCAGCACAGTGCCCAGCTGCTAGTCATGAGCCATGTGACCTTGGATAGATCCCTTCTTCTTCTTTGAATTCG
>NW_006287904.1:3316265-3317302 GCF_000327345.1 Myotis davidii | reverse complement strand
CCTACACCCACACAAAGATGCAGTGCTCTTTCCTGCTGCCAGTTGGACCCACTCATGACCAGGAAAACACCATTCTTTACCATCCTATCATCCTACTGTTCCCTCATAACTCAATCCATGGGCAGAAATTGACTCAACACTATATTTACCAAAGTCTGAATCATTTTACCTGGACAATATCACCATTATATCTTCATCTGAAGAAGAGAGAGGTAAAATTTTTCTGGAGAAGCTAAATTTGAAGGGCCTGTAGAGCTCTATTTGCCTATGAATAATCACATTCTACTTTCCTCTTACAAACAGAATTCCAAAGCTATTTGGTAAGGCAACATGCTCACCTTAAAAATAAAAAAAAAGGAAACAAATAAAAAACTCTAAAGGCGTTTTCATGTGACATGAGCAGAAAATGAGTGGCCAGGGTATATAAGAGATCTGTTGTGCAGATAAGTAGTGACAGGTTCAGTTGGCATGCCTTTGCTTCCCCCTTCATCCTTTTTACCAGCCTAGAATGCTGGCACAATGCCCTGAGGTTACACAATTAGCCTGTGACCAAGGGCTAAGGATGCAGATCAGAGGATAGAAGCAGTATTGTTGAAATCACTGCACTAATAATCCTAGACCTCCTACCTTTTGGATTACTGCCTACAATAGTAAGTGCAAGTGTTTGCTTCATGATAGGACTCCATCTCATTTCGAATGGCAGCCTGGGAGTCAGAAGAATTAGCACAGTGCCCAGCTGCTAGTCATGAGCCATGTGACCTTGGATAGACCCCTTCTTCTTCCTTGAATCCGCTTATTTATCTGTGAAAAAGAACACCAAAGGGAGAAAAGGAAAGAAAGGGTGAAGGAAGGAGAAAAGGAAGGAAGAACAGAAGGAAGGAAAGAAAAGAAAGGAAGTGATCTCTAAATCTTTTTCCACGTCAACACTATGGATCTGGTGTTGCACCTTTCTGTTATAATCTTTTACATTATAACCCCATTTTAAAAGTAATTCTTCCCTCAGCTTGGACTGCTCCATCTCCCTTCTGCTCTCATTA
>NW_006287904.1:3302289-3314773 GCF_000327345.1 Myotis davidii | reverse complement strand
CCTACACCCACACAAAGATGCAGTGCTCTTTCCTGCTGCCAGTTGGACCCACTCATGACCAGGAAAACACCATTCTTTACCATCCTATCATCCTACTGTTCCCTCATAACTCAATCCATGGGCAGAAATTGACTCAACACTATATTTACCAAAGTCTGAATCATTTTACCTGGATAATATCACCATTATATCTTCATCTTTAGAAGAGAGGGGTAAAATTTTTCTGGAGAAGCTAAATTTGAAGTGCCTGTAGAGATCTATTTGCCTATGAATAATCACATTCTACTTCCCTCTTACAAACAGAATTCCAAAGCTATTTGGTAAGGCAACATGCTCACCTTAAAAATAAAAAAAAGGAAACAAATAAAAAAAATCTAAAGGCATTTTCATGTGACATGAGCAGAAAATGAGTGGCCAGGGTATGTAAGAGATCTGTTGTGCAGATAAGTAGTGACAGGTTCAGTTGGCACGCCTTTGTTTCCCCCTTCATCCCTTTTACCAGCCTAGAATGCAGGCACAATGCCCTGAGGTTACACAATTAGCCTGCGACCAAGGGCTAAGATGCAGATCAGAGGATAGAAGCCGTACTGTTGAAATCACTGCACTAATAATCCTAGACCTCCTACCTTTTGGATTCCTTGTAATCTGAGAAAAAAAATAAGTCAACTCTGTACAGGGTTATGGCACATGTTGGGTTTATTTGCATGTGGCTGAATCCTAAAAGTACAGCATTTGAGAGGTTAATCCCTCACAGAGTATAGAAGTGGTCACACAGTAAGTCTCTGTTAGCAATATATTAACAGCAGTGGAGTCTCCGGTTAACCTCTCTGAATATGATGAGAGCAGAAGAGTTTTCCTCAGAGAGACTTAAAAATGTAAAATAACATATTTTCTGACCATTTAAAATTCTTCCAGGCACAGGGTGATTAATATGAATTTTTAAAAATCTTCCCAACAGCATTATGAGACGCAGATTTTTACTTCCATTTTGCAGATGTGGCGATGTAGACTTGGAGCAAATAAGTGTCTTCTTTACAGTTTACCCCACTGTACTAGTAACTTATGGAACTGAGATTCAAAGTCAAGTCTGCTTGCCCACAAAACTCACTTTTCAGTTTACCCTTCAAATGATTTGAGAAGATTATAGAAGACACAGAAAAATGAACATGGCCCAAGCCCACCCCAACATGGGACATGGAACGCTATCAGAGTAAGATCTCTGCAGGTTGAGGGTCAGAATTCTATTTTTATAGATACCCTGGTCATTGTCAATTTGTGTATTTAAATTGTCACCCATAGACAGCTAGATTGCATGGATTTCAGTACTCACCTGAATTTAGATCTGAGTACACAACTACGGAAATAGGTATGGAGTACCAATTGATCTTTTTGCTAAAGAGATAATCAAGTGCAGACTATTTTTTGCCCCTTCACCCAGCAAGTCAGCTAGTACTAAGCAAATAGATTGAGAAGTCATTCCTGATTTCTTCCAGAAGTAAGATTCCCAAAGTAAATACTTATAGTTTACTTACACAGTGTGGCTTCATCATACATTTATGAAATGGAGGCTAGTAATATGTGAGTCCAGGAACAGGAGAGCGCTGAGCACATATGGGTTTCTCCACGCCAGTAGGAAGGGGATAAACAGAGCATGGATCATTCAGAAGAGTGCCAGCAGAATTCGGATAAAGGCAGAAAATCTATACTTGTTATATAGCCTCTTTCCTTATTAAAAAGTAATTAAATGTTTCACTAGTGAAATTTATAGCAGAACTGATGGTACATTTTAATTATATGTAATTATGCCTGAGCAAACTGCAAGGTGATATGTCTAGTAATATTTAACTGGTCTTTGTGTGCTTTTTATTAAATTTCCCAGGTATTACATCCATCCAGACATTGATATAATGATAAATGGATTGTGTGGACCCTATTTTAAAATTTGTATAAATATCTAGTCACTGTTATACACCTGAAACTAATATAATATTAGTTTTATATTGCAGGTGGTTGAAAGCTCTCCTCCTCCTCATTCCAGTTCCAGGTAATGCAGTTTTATATTGCAGGTGGTTGAAAGCTCTCCTCTCCTCATTCCAGTTCCAGGTAATGTCATCAACTATGACTAAAATATAAAATTAAAATAATTATATTAATATTCAGGTGTTCATCGAGAAAAAGTTATGGAAGCAAGACCTTTTTCTTTAATAAGCTTTAATGTAGGCTAGGTATGGCTTATGTTATCTTCACACAATGCATAAAATGTACAACAGTGATAAGAATGTCTTCTTGTGTCACCACAATTTGTAGGTAAATATAAAATAAAGCTCAGATTTTTTCCAACTTTCAGCATAAAATACACTCATCAGTGCAAGCCATTCTTTTATAATCAATTCCCTTCTATATTACCTCTTAAAGCAGTTCTGCTTCTCAGGGATTCAGCTAATGCCCTCTTCCAGGGTAGGTGGTGGGACACAGGATGCCACTGGCCACTCTCTGAGCTCCAAATTATTTGACAAGGAGTAGGGACTTGAAGTTAGATGCAATTAGACTCTCTTAGGAGTCAGTCTCACTTGATAATCAAAATGAGGAGACACATCAAGAGCTGGAACCAGGCTGGGACCAGAGCTCCTGAAGAGGAACGTGCAGGTTTAACCCGAGCAGTGATCTTCCCTGAAATCCACCGCGGGCTTCAGTTGCCAACTGTGTTTGCATGAGAAGAGGCCCACTTTCCCTAATTCCCCGGAGGCGCTCTAAGAGCTCATGATGCCCAGAAGAGGACAGACACATTTGGTCTCTATGCAAAGAGAAGCAAAGAAGCTGGACCTCAGAAGGCTGAAAGAGAGGACCACACCAGAGGTAAAAGAGCAAGAGGTGCAGAGATGGAGAAAGAAACAAACAAAAAACAAAAAACAAAAAAGGAAAAGAAATAAATCAAAGCAAGAGAGCCTCAGGGCAGGGTCAACAGTGCAGGTGGCTGAAAGCTCTCCTCCTCCTCATTCCAGTTCCAGGTAAAGTCTCTCTGCTCCTGAAGCCCTTGGCTTCCTGTTTGATAGTTTGTAAAAAAAAAAAAGCTCCATGTGTCATCTCCCCTGTCTCTCTGACCTTGTGACTTAGTTTGACCCGCAGAATGAGAAGGACATGAGTCTGCAGCTCCAGTGCAGGCCTGGAGAGGGCTTTTGCACTCCGGCCCTCCCACTTGGGGCTCTGGCAGCCACCCTGTGAACAAGGCTGGGGTACTTCTTGGATGATAAGAGACATAGAGCCAAGTTATTCCCAACACCCCACCCACAGGCAGTAATCCTCCGAAGCAGAATCACTTAACTGACAGACAACAGGCCAGAGATGTGTGACCGAGCCTAGCAAAGACCATAGAACCACACTGCGGAGCCCGATGTGAATGTCCTGACCAAAGAAAGCATGATCGATACCAGAGGTGGACAAAGTTTTCTGGAAAAGGCCCGATAATAAATCATTTAGGCTTTGTGAGCCATGTGCCTTCTCTGTCTCATATTCTTCATTTGTTGATAATCCATTAAAAATGTGAAAACCAAAAAATGCTCTTGAGTTGTACAAAATCAAGTGGCTACTGGTCAGGTTTAGCACATGAGCCCTCATTGGCTGACCTCGGGTCTCTATACATGTTTCTTATTTTAAGGCTGCCATCGGCAGAAGATTGGTGCTCCTGCCCTCCAGATTCATACGTTGAAACCTAATCTCCAATGTGTTAATATTTGGAGATGGGGCCTTGGGAGGTGAATAGGTAATGAGGATGGGGCCCTCATGAGTAGGATCAGTGCCCTTATCATAGACCCCAGAAAGCTCCATGTTCCTTCCTACAAGTGAGGACACAGCAAAAAGTTGGTTGTATATGCACTAGGAAGTGGCTCTCACCAATATTTTATCTGCCAACACCTTTATCTTGAACTGCCCAGCTTCCCAAACTATGAGAAAGAAATGTTTCTTATTCAAGCCACCCAGTCTAAGGTATTTTTGTTATAGCAGCCTAAACAGACTAAGACAAGAGTACTATGTTTAGGGATAGTTTGATTTGCAGTGGAAATCAGCTTGTACGCTGTAAGATACTTGTATCAGTTAAAAAGAACTTTTCCTCAAAATGGTTCTTTTGCAACCCAATGGCCTTGACTTATATTGCAACTTTCACATAACATAGACTGTGAGGGGAGAAGTCAGTATCCCACTCAAATAATCTGAAACAGAAAGATTGGGATCAACCTTGAGAATTTTTTGTTGTTGTTTAGAAAGAGTTCACATAGGCCATTAAAGAAATCTTTTCTTTAAACCTTCACAATCTAACAAACTCAGAAAGCAAACCGTTCTTTGCATTATTTTTTTTGGCACTTAATGCAGCTGGCTTTTGTCCTAAATGTGATTCTTTACAACATATGCCTACTCTGATGGAAGAAATTAGCGAAGGATTTTGTTTTCCCTAAGTCGATTAGACTGAAAAGAAATGAGTTGTGCTTCTTTCTTCTTTTGCTGTCATACTAGCTTTATTTCTAAGACAACATGTACAGGGATTGGATTCTATTAATGAAAAGATTACTGCAAATTTTGCTCTCTTAGGTTCTGCTCACACCTTGTTCTAATCGTATTTGAACTGAACTCTGAATGTATGTAAATAAAATCAGGAAAACTCACTAAATTCCAGAAAAACTTGGATAACGAGATAAAGGGGTGTGTGTGTGTGTGTGTGTGTGTGTGTGAGAGAGAGAGAGAGAGAGAGAGAGAGAGAGAGAGATTGTTTTCTTTCCAAGCATAAAATATACCTTTTGAAGGAAACGAAAGTAGAAAATCTAAATTTCTTTATAAGGGACACTTATTTTAGGAAGGACCCTAGGTCTGTGTGGATGTGCCTTTAAAAAGATGCTGATTAACAGCACAATTCTTTATCTTCTAAAAGTGTATTTGATTCATTAACAAGAAGCATGATCAAGAAACAAAAGAGACCACCTTTTGTTTTCCAATGCAGCCAAGTGAATAATATGGATTGCATTGCTGAGGGAGCATGGTTGTTTGTGGACCAACAAAACTTAAGAAATCAATGAAAGTAATTTATTTATAAGGTATTTGAAAACCTTAAACAGACAATGATTTTTAGCACAGAGGTATATTAAAAACTCAAGTCTTCTGTTAATTTGCCTACTTGGGCAACACTCTACTGAAAAGATTGAGTTTAGTCATGAATCATAATATAATATAATATAATATAATATAATATAATATAATATAATATAATATAATATAATATAATAATGAATTCTATTTATATTAAGTGAAATTTAAGTCTTATTTTTAAAAACTTAAACTTTGCCCCAGAGCAATATACCTATATTAGTTAGAACCCTCTATATAGAAATAAATTCTCTCTCTCCCCCCTCTCTTTCTTTATATATTTAAATATATCAGAAAAAAAAACCCTATTAATATGGGGGCGTGGTACTGGAAGAGTTAGGGCACACAAAAAAGGGAAGAGAACTGGAAAAAGGAAATAATTCCTGAACATCAGAAGGACTGACACTTCTGCTTTAGGGCCCAAAGGTCTTCAGCTATTGCTGTGGAACGGAAGATGCCTTTTAAAGATCCACCAGAAAAGTGCTGCCTCTTCTTGGGCTACTAGAGTCCAGGATCACCACACCCTGTTCTTCCTAGAATTGCGAGTAACTGCTCCCTATTGATGCCAGAGCAGGTAGGTATTGTGTTTCATGTCACCGCCTATGCTCTGATTTCTCGTGTGAGCATCCTATTGGCTGCAGATGGCTAGCCGTGGCCTTTCTCAGGTCTAAGTTCAAGTGAGCACTGAAATCCATGCAATCTAGCGGTGTATGGGTGAAAAGTGTAAGAGACTAAGTACACACATTGACAGTGGCCAGGCTATCTAGAAAAATAGAATTCTGACCCTCAACCTGCAGCAGTCAACTCAAGAAACCGACTTTCATTAAATTGGATCTAACTCCCTGACCTTATTCATGTCTAACCCTATTTTGCTTTGACTTAAAAGGCAATTCACAGACATCAGCCAGGATTCTTGATGGACCCTTCCTTTCCCCTGCCTGGAACAAAAACCCCATTCCTTCCATCTCAGGCTGTGGGTCCCTAAGAAATATGGTTCTCAGATAACTGGACTTCCAATATCCATCATCGGCACTTGAGTTCATCTCTCACTTAGTGCCTTCCCTTGTTAAATGTAGATAATCATGCCAAACTCAGTCTGTTGTGATGACGTATGGAGAGAATGTTTGCAAATCAGACATTGCTGTAACTAGAATAGAGTTGACTCCCAATATATATCAGCACCCCCTCGCATTGGCATTGATCACAAGTACATAATTAATTCATATATTTAATCTTAACATATGTGCAAATGTACCGTCACCACTCCCCATGCCCAATTAAAAATTCATTTTTAATTAAATTATCAGCTATCTTTCCTTTTTGCATTTCTGCTATAATAATCCTAATCTTTACCAAGGCCATGGCTATTTATAGGTAAATTCAGAGGTACTCATATAAAACAAAATATCAAAAGAAAAAAAACATATTAATTTATTTCAAAACATAATAATTCTCTGATATACGTAATATATTTTAGATATAAAACTAAATATTTTGTGTGAGGTATTTGCTTCACAAAAGCAATATGGCTTAGATACTATTATCTTCACTCTACCGATGAGGATAGGAGCTTATTATAGCTTGCCCGAGATTTTATTCATCCGTCAATTACTTCCTGAGCTCCTTTGCTAGGCCAGAAAATATGGATACAAGATGAATGCAAAAATTGCCTTGATTTCAGATGGTAGGCTTCTTAGTAGGTCATGCCAAAAGTAAATGACTAGTCAGTGAACAATGCTAGCATAGAGGGGGAAAGATGGTGCATATAATGTGTGTGTAGGGTGGGGGATAGATAGGGAGAGTATTGCATGGAACCACATATACAGTACGTACATAGACCACCAATTGTCTGGTAGTAGCTAGCACACAGAAACAACTGTATCTCAAAATTTTAAATATATATACATTCATTTATTTCCGAGAGGAAAGGAGAGGGAGAGAGAGATAGAAACATCAATGATGAGAGAGAATCATTGATAGGCTGCCTCCCGCATGCCCCACACTGGGGATTAAGCCTGCAACCCAGGCATGTGCCCTGACCAAGAATCGAACCGTGATCTCCTGGTTCACAGGTTGATGCTCAACTACTGAGCCACACTGGCTGGGCTATACCTTAATTTAAAAAAAAAATTAAGCGTTATTTGAATTTTATACTTCAAATTCTGCCACAGAATAGTTAATGACTTTTTTAAAAGGCTTCATAGTCAATAGAACATTTTGCAATGAATTCTCTGTACTCTGTGGCTTAGATAATTCTGATATCAGGGTTCTATAATACTATTTGACTTCATTTCAAACCCTAGATAATTCCAGATAATAATATATGGTTGCTGCTGCTCAACTCTGGACCAAGCACTATGTGAGGTGAATCTATAATTTAGCAAAAAATACCTCCAAATTAGTTTATGTTAAATGCACCTGGAAATTGTGCTCATTAAAAGAATAATCAAGACAAGCCAAAACTGTCAGTGCCTCTGATCTACCCAGGACAAAATAAAGAATCAATTAAAACCGATAGGCATTCCACCTAGCAGATGTCTCTTGCATTTTTCATAGAGTGTCTGTGCTAATTAAGAAACAAACAATGTAGGACTATTGGCTTTGGAGAGAGATCTGTGTACTGTATAAGCAAGATTTTTAACATGTGTCAGCAATAAACACATATTGGGTTTCAATTAAAGGGAGAGTCTTTGAAGCTAAAAATGTTAAGAAAAGTATACAGTCATGCTGACGAAGCACATACGTGCAGCGAGGGCTTAACTGTCTTAATATAGCTTTAAGTGATGGATGGTTTTTCCCTTCTTCCGCACTTCTCTCCCGGATAAACTCGACTTAACAAGCTACTTGACCTGAACTTGATGGTCTAATTATCTATTTTTGAAAAGAGATAGATGAACAACGATGGATTGATCATTAATTTTACCTAGCGTAACCTGAAGTATCCAAGAGATATTTTATTTCCTGAATTAGGATCTACTTAGCTAATAAATGCTCCTTCTGTATGCCCAGGGTAGGCACCTGTTTTTCTGCACCTTTGAACTACTGCTCCCCCTTCCACTTCAAAATGTGTCAAAACAATCCTCTCCCACATTAGTGTTCATATTCACTTTCCACTTCAAACCACAGAAGTAATCCGTAGAAAACTATAGAAGCACTCATTTTTATCTGTGACTACTCAGCAAATAGTGGACACATGACAAGTACAAAAATGAAATTGTCACTAACAGAGGAAGCAGAAAAGCAATACACCTCTGTGTTACACGATAATGTTAAAATGATGTATTTATATATGTGAGGAACATAAGCAGGATGACCTATAGGGTAGGTGGGATGACTGTACATTTTATCACCCAAACCCAGATACTGTTGAGAGCAAGTTGGATGTCATTAATGTTTCTCCTTGGATAGTGGTTGTAAAACTGGACTCCCCCATGCAATGTCACATGGAAACTCACCCCAAAAACAAGAAATGGGAATTAGTTGCTTTGCTCCTGGCCTATATTTAATGAATAGATTCAGTATTGACTAAGACATAATACTTGATAGCCAGGAATCTTGTGCTATTTACATTAGGACCTATTTATATTTCTAGCAACAGCTCAGACTTCATGCATGTATCTCCTTAATATCTTGCTCACTACCTTCTATCTTTGGTGACAGACCAGGGTAACCTGGGTTGCAAAAACTAGGAAAGCTTTGAGGGAGGTGCTGAACTCTAAATGCTATGCTGATTACTAAATCAGGCATATTATAGATTACCGAATTGGGCATATTATCAATTCTCAATATATATTTTTTCAGTGTTGTTGAATATACCCTCAGAGAGCATATAGAAAAGCCTGTCCCCAAACTTCAGAAAGCCCAGAGTAGAAATGAACCAGGAGAAAGCACAGCTCCTTTCTACCCAAGAGAGGGGTGAGAAGATGTTGTGTTTAACTTGACTCAGCCTTCTTGATGCTCCCCTCTCCCTGCCCTCAGGTACTATATAAACGTTTTCCTCTTCCTGTGTCCAAGCTTAAAACTCCCGAACAGTCTCCCTTTTGTCTGTTCTCTATCGCCATTCCTTAGCTTACCATCTGGTTCCTGTTTTCTCACAGCTCAGGTGGATCTTCTCTCTACTCCCCTTCATGTTTTTAGGCTCCTCCTAATCAGCTGGTCCCATCAGACTCTATACCCCATGGTCACAGGCCTGGGCATAATCAACCTATAACCACATTGATCTGTTTTACAGACTAGAGCTCTTTCTACTTCCAGAAAAGAGAAGGGAGCTCTGGATTCCAAAATAGGTTGATGTGGTTATATTCTGAACATGAGATAAAGCTCATATACAACACGATATACAAATTTTAAGTCTATATTGGTCGCCTTTTTCATAGACTGCCATCCATATAACTGCATCATACAAATCAAGATGTAGGTTATTTCTATTCTCCACCAAGGCTTTCTCGTACCCCCTCACCAAAAGTACGTCTCAAGTATAATTACTATTCTAAATTTTATTGGAATATTTTTGCCTGCTTTTGAACATGATATAAACAGACTCATAGAGACCATATTGTTTTTATGATTAATTTCTTTCATTCAATAAAATATCTGTGAAATTTATCCATGTTGTTGAGTATATCAGAAGCCTATTTTTTATTGCTCTGTAATATTCTATCAATATGTCACAATTTATTCGCCCATTCTTACTGTCAATGGGCATATGGAACATTTTACTGCCTTTAGTTATTATGATTA
Source organism: Myotis davidii (assembly GCF_000327345.1). Taxonomy (NCBI): domain Eukaryota; kingdom Metazoa; phylum Chordata; class Mammalia; order Chiroptera; family Vespertilionidae; genus Myotis; species Myotis davidii. The sequence goes on along the minus strand of NW_006287904.1, from coordinate 3,304,900 downwards.
AAACATCTATAAAAAATTCTTGTACATTCTTGGTATACAGGAGCATGCAACTTTTCTTGATTATATGCCCAGGAATGGAATTCTTGGGTCAAAGGGAATTTATATATTGAGCTTTAGTAGAAACTGCCAAACATTTATTCTAAAGTGTTTTTACGTATTTACACTCCTGCCAGTGATGTCTGAGAATGCCTTTAGATTTATATACTATTCACCAATGCATGGTAATGTCAGTCTTTTTAATTTATCTATTCTGATGAGTTTAAAGTGAATATCTTTTCAAGCTCAGATATGAGATTCACTGTTATAGCTAATGACTCTCCAGGATTGAGGATGAAATCTGACATACTTTATAGACATGTGCAGACATCTATCTGCTTCTACCTTCTATATCTGTGGGGTGGAGTGGGCTGCATTAACCATGAATAATTCTTACAGTAGTTCTTTTGATGGTGGTTAGTATTTGCTGAACAGACTCAATCTTAAGTGCACAAAGAGACCTAAATAAAGTCACCCAAAGCTGCCCCAGTGAGTTCCTTTGCTATTATTTTACTGTAAATGAGCAAAATAGATGTGTAATGAACACTTCCATCTATTCAGTAATGTTTTGAATGTTTTTGCAAACATCCTGTTAGCATCACAAGTGATATTAAGTAATAATTTGGGTGACAGGTACAAGATCCATGTAAGGCGTTTAGAGATTAATCATTTAGAGGTGACTTTAGACATATTTACTCACATACTACTCTTAATTATACCCTGCTGTTTTTAGACCTGGTGTTAAGAAACTATTCACTGTCTTCATTATTCTAGAAATAAACTGAAAAATCTCAGCACAACATTTCAGATGAGTACTATAAATCTTACAATTAGCTCATCTACAACAGAGTGGAAAGGAATCCAGGCTTTTAAGTTCAAAACTAAATTTAGTCAGTGCTTTCACAGAGGGAAAAAAAGAAACAAGTAAGCAGGAAAGAAAATGAGAGAAAAAAATATATATTTTAAAATTTACATCATCTATATATATATAAAAGCCTAAGCAACCAGCTGACCATTTGACCATCTGACCAGTAGCTATGACGTGCACTGATCATTAGGGGGCAGGTGCTCAACGCAGGAGCTGCCAAGTTGCAGTGACTTGCCAACTGCGGTTCTTGGGTGACTCCCCAGGAACCAGAAAGGAGGGAGCCTGTTTCCAGGGTGCATCACCCAAGAACCACCCTCTCGCAATCCGGGAACCCTTGGGAATGTCAGAGAGCTGGTTTTGGCCCGATCCCCGCAGGCCAGGCTGAGGGACCCTACCTGTGCACGAATCTGTGCACCGAGCCTCTCATCTATATATAAAAGGCTAAGCAACCAGCCAACCGGCTAATAACTATGACATGCACTGACCACCAGGGGGCAGACACTCAACGCAGGAGCTGCCGAGTTACAGCAACTTTACAGAGTGCCCTCTTACACTCCGGGACCCCTCAGGGGATGTCAAACTGCTGGTTTCGGCCCGATCCCCACAGGCCAGGCCAAGGGACCCTCCTACTGGTGTACAAATCCATGCACTGGGCCTCTAGTGTATATATAATTATATTAGATATATATGTAAAGCCAAGTAGGTAAGTACTGCATGAATCATTGTCATTTTTATTAATAAAAATATCAGGTATCACAGCTACTTTATTTTTCTTGTCATTTTTTTTAGGATCTTTATGTAATTTAAAAAACCAAGTACTTCAAAAAACAATATTAGCAATTTGGAAGTGCAAGCATTCAGTAAAGCACAGAACATATTTTGAATACCTAAGAAATATTATCATATTTGAATCTAATCAACTGCCTATTCTCCTTTTAAGTTGATTATTTTAACTCTGAAATATTTGTGTCAACAAGTGAAACTATTTGTAGCTATAGCAACTAACTTCACTTTTAGTGCTGTGTCTGCTGAGATTTTTCTCACTGGTTAGATTCTCTTTATTACATATAAGTTTTTCCAATGCTAGTGAAGCAAACTTAACGAAATTTAATATGATAGTGTTCCCACATTCAGAGTGGAAAACTCACTTCAAAGCAAGATTATTATAATTTTCAAGGTAAAAGTAATCATGGTAATCACCATTTTTAAGACCAATTCTTGTGTATTCACAAATGTTTGTGCCAAGACGAGGGCTGGATATAGAAGAAATGTGTATAAAAAAGACAAAGTTCTTGCATTCAACAAACCTAACGCAGAGATAGATGCTAGTAAGTAACCAGTGTTTAATGTGAAGTGTTACTGAAGTGATTAAAGGGATAGGCAGTGTCATAGGGTAATACATGAAGGCGTTCTAACCAATTCTAGGGAGAAGGAAGACTGGAAAGAGTCTCTGTATTTATGTAATCTCTTGATCAAGAATAGTATTCAGGCTAAAGTGAGGGAGAATGGAGAAGTCTTCTAGGCAAAGGTAGTTCTTCATGAAAATATTGGAGAGAATAGTATTCAGGCTAAAGTGAGGGAGAATGGGAAAGTCTTCTAGGCAAAGGTAGGTAGTTCTTCATGAAAATTGGAGCAGAATAGTATTCAGGCTAAAGTGAGGGAGAATGGAGAAGTCTTCTAGGCAAAGGTAGTTCTTCATGAAAATAT
>NW_006287904.1:3300988-3302229 GCF_000327345.1 Myotis davidii | reverse complement strand
TCAGCAGGATCAGACACTATGGTGTTGTGAACATAACAAGGAGAAATTGGACTGGTCATTTAAGATGAGGCTGGCTTCCATGATAAGATGAAGCTGCATTTTTATCCTTTTAATGAGAAGCATTTATACCACAATAATACAGGGGTTATGATATTGAAATAATACCCCTATGGTCTACATTTGAGTTCCGTTCCTTTCCCTTCATGCAGTCCCCACTAGTCACAGAATTTTCCATGTGGTTTATAAAACATTGCAAGCAAGTTCCTGCCCTAGCCCTTAGTCCTTCCCCTGGAATGTTCTCGCTCCCTTCGCCTCCACTGATCTCTACTCAACGTCACCTGCTCACTGTTTTGAGAGCCGAAGTAATATCATGGTCTCTGACACTCTCTCCCACTTTCTTGATTGATTTTTCTCCATAGCCTCTTTTTGTACTCTACATATGTTCTTTTGCCTTATTTTTTAGTCAATTTATTGGGGTGACATTGGTTATAGGTTCATACAGGTTTCAAATATACATTTCGATGATACATAATCTGTACATTGCATTGTGCGCCCATCGTCCAAAGTCAAAGGATTTTCTGTCACCATATATTTGGCCCCTTTTAACCTTTACTCTAGTTAGTGTTTTATTATTTTATCTAACCCTAATACCTAAGTTCCAGCAAACAGATCTGTACTATTTTTCTCTCTGATGCTTCAACAGCATCCAAAAGAGGAACTGGTCTGTGGTTGACACTTAATAAATGCTTATTGAATAAATTAATAAATGTGGCTATTAGATTTTTTTCAAGACTTACATTGAAAGATCCAAACTCACTGCTTATTCTTTTTTCCCCATTTCTGTGTTTCATAGGTCCTATTACTTCCTTACAAAAACCACTAGATTCATATTTTTGCTTTTGCTTATGATGCCTGTCTGAATTAAACTACCATCTGTAACAGAACTCTGTCTATTACTGGAAAGTTACTCATTCCACTTTGTAAGTTTCACTACTAATGGTAATAAAAGCTAAAAGAAATGTGTGAAACTAAAGTAACAGTTGAATCAGGATAGCAAAAAGCTTGTTAGAAATTGCTATTACAGTTTCCTTTTATTTCACTTTATTTTCCCCCTTGAAAACTGCTATGGGTACACAGTAGAGGAGAAGTGAATTGAAACATTTCGAAAATGACTTATTTTGAGTTTTTAGCTTAATGAGACTGTCATTTGAGGTAGCTACTAAACAAAACAAAATACGCAT
>NW_006287904.1:3292399-3299414 GCF_000327345.1 Myotis davidii | reverse complement strand
TTGTTAGAAATTGCTATTACAGTTTCCTTTTATTTCACTTTATTTTCCCCCTTGAAAACTGCTATGGGTACACAGTAGAGGAGAAGTGAATTGAAACATTTCGAAAATGACTTATTTTGAGTTTTTAGCTTAATGAGACTGTCATTTGAGGTAGCTACTAAACAAAACAAAATACGCATGTAATGTTAAACTCCACTGAGATATGCCCTGCAAAGGAGTGGTTCCTTTGTCCCCTGAACACCGGTGGCCGGAGGTCATATTTGTCTTCACAACGACACTTACACAGCCCTGTGTGGATCTATGTCTCCATCTACCTCCACTACAAGACTTTGAGAAAATTTAGGAGAAAAAATATATATTTTGTTCCTGTATAGGGATATCAGAGACATATTTGAATACCGCTGGCCCATGGAGATTTTTCAAAGTAACCCTTGTTTGCATTGCAATACACATACAGAGTTTGAAGAGCATTCTGAGGAAAGAATACCAACTTGGTAAAGAGTTGCACATCTTTTGACCTGAGGTTTTAATCACTCCATTTGCACAAAGGAGGTGGTACAAATGTCCACTTGCTATGAGCTTTCTGCAGCCCCCGAGAATGAGGCCAAGTTCAGTAATAACAGAGTCAAAGTTTCAAAGGACAGTAGTAGTCCTGAACTGAGCTGAGCAGATGTTATATGAAAGCTCCATGACCTAGGAACCTTGTACTCTACATATAATACAAAATATTCCATATGTGTTTTGGGGAGGAAAATATATAAAATTGAAAATATATTCATTAAATGTTTATAGCTTTGTGAGTCCCAAACCCTCTGTTATGGTTTCCATAGAATGGAGAATATCTCAGTGAAGAGAAGCATTTCCATGTTCACTTTGTTGCAGCATCCATGAAAACATAAATTTGGAAAGCATAAACTGTCAAAGGGATCTGCTTATATCCGATTCCGTGTTTGTCATTATCAGAAGGGATGGGTGGAGGCTCTCTGTCTGCAATAACGGTGGAGTTCAAGGCAGGGGGTCATGGTGCTGATGCAGGGTTATCATGGAGGGAAAAGCAGAAAACTTGTGCTCAGAGCTGCAGAATCAGTACAGCAATAATAGTCGGGAGGCACAGGGTGGATGATGCACCCAATGAGACAACCAAGCTCCTCGAGAATACTCACTAAGGTCACCAAGAAAGAGGTGACAAACCCTTTAAACACAAGGATTCATATCCTAAGCTCTTGAAGTGATAACACTGAATGAGACTTTCAGATAATTAGACATAATAAAAAAGATGATGGAGAGGAAGAAGAAAAGGGTTTAGGCACATCCTAAGAAGTACCAAATAGCAAGTCTAGACATAAAGCTATAATCTTTCAAATTGAAAACACAAGCAAATGAGCTCAAAGGATAGGAGAAAACATTAAAAGCTATCAGAGGGAGGAAAAAAACCCACAAACTTCTATAATAAAACAAAAATCATGAGTCAAAAGACATTTCTTTAGCAAAAATGAAAACTGGATATAATATTGTCTCTAAAGCATTTAGGGACAGTATAAACTTAGAACTCTATGCACAACTAAACTATTATTCTAGAGCGAAGGTGAAAAAGGAAGCATGTTCAGACATACAAAGACTGAGAGTGCTTTCCAATCACAGATTAACTAAATAATTAGAAGACATTTTCCTCAGCACAAAAGGAGATGGCAAAAGCAGGGCCTGGAGTGCAAGAAAATGACAACAGGCAACATATTGCTAAATCTAAATGAAATGTGAAAATAGTGATTATTACATCAGGAAGTTGAAGCTAAAATATTAGTAAATGGGGACACAGAAGATAGGTACAGGAGAATCAAGACAAAGCATTTTTTTGGTTCATGATACTGCAGGAGCAGGATAAAGAATCAGCTCTAGCCCAGCTGAAGTGGCTCAGTGATTGAGCATCAACCTATGAACCAGGAGGTCTCCATTCAATTCCCAGTCAGGGAACAGGCCTGGGTTGTGGCCTGGACCCCCAGTAGGGGACATGCAGCAATCAATGTTCTCTCTCTTGGTTGATGTTTCTCTCTCTCTCTCCCTCTCCCCTTCTCTCTGAAATCAATAAAAATATACTTGAAGGATTATAGTTTAAAATTTGGTCAATGTCCACTTTTAATTTTTGTTAATTGCCCTGCCATTTCTTCTTCTGTCTCACAGCACAGAAAAAAAAAATCAATCTTGGAAATATCTGAGTCCTCCAAAATAAGTAAATGCATACATGTGTACATTCACACAAGCATACATACATACATATATACATGCATGCATAACTGTTGAGGGAATGCCTCAACCATAGGACCATTGAGTCTGAGTAAAACAGAAGTTAGTTAAAACATTACCAACAATTTGGAAACTTTCAACTTTCAAAAAATCTTGTGTCTGACAACTAGACCTAACATTACTGACCAACTTGCATGGCACAGTTAGACATTTTCAGCTGGCAAGAGATATGTGTTATGTAATATTTCAAATTATAAAATGTGAATATAGTGTTTATAATAGATTTTATTGATTAATTTCATGCCCAAATATTTAAGACTCCTTTCTAAAATCACACTCAAGTGAAGAAGGTCGAGCACCCACATCACTAAACCCCTCCACCTAAAATGAGAGCTTGGTGGGAATCTAGTCACATAACAATTCTTCGGAAAAATATTCTAGAAAACAAATGGGTAACTGCTCCATGTGCACAAAGCAGGTGGGGTCAAATAAAATCCCACTGACACATGCCTAGATAAATTGAAATGTTTTCAGAAAGATTTCAAGTGCTTTTTAAAGGAGGGGGTCCACCTTTTTTACTGCCTAGGAATAGAGAGAAAAAGGAATTTGATATTTGAATTAGCTTTGAGTAATGGTAAAGAGAGATGTGAACAAAAGTAATTATTGCTTGCATAATCTCATTAACTTGAAATACAAGTGAACTGGTGAACTGCAGTTCTGAACATTAGCCTCCAAATCTGTTCATAAAGGCATGTATATCAGCTAATTCTTCTCCTCTATCACCAGCTGTATACTCCGAGGAAATAATTTTGTAATGAGTAATACCAGGTCTGGACAACATTATGAAAGCCAAGAGAAAAATCAATTTTGGACCGAGGGTGGTGGATGCATCCAAAGAGTGCATATCACAATGCATCAGAGATTCCACAACATACGCTTACCTCAAACTCAAATTCTTTAACATATTTTTTTCTCCTTATTTGTTGTTTTCAAGTTTAAAAAATACTACATATGCATAAGTTGTCAAAAATCCAAACAATCAAAAAAATACATAAGGTAGAAAGTAGAATGGTTCTTGTAACTTTGCCTCCATTTAGCATTTCACTCATGTAGTCCTTGGACACAGAATGATGACTGGATAAGTACTGATAAAGATTTGTAGATGCTAGAGGTCTGGTGCACAAAATCTGTGCACTTGGAGGGGGTCCCCTCAGCCAGGCTGCGCCCTCTCACAGTCCAGGAGCCCTTAGGGGATGTCCGACTGACAGCAGTTGGACATCCTTAGCACTGTCCCAGAGGCAGCAGGCAGGAGAGGCTCCTGCTACCACCCAGCTTCTGGCTGAGCAGCGCTCCCCCTGTGGGAGCGCACTGACCACCAGGGGGCAGCTCCTGCATTGAGCATCTGCCCCTGGTGGTCAGTGCGCGTCATAGTGACCCGTTATTCCGCCATTCAGTCGATTTGCAAATTAGCCTTTTATTATATAGGATAGTAGTTGCACTGACTGTGCTAAGGTCCGTTTTTCCAGAAACAGAGGCTGAGTTTAGAATTTGCTTATAAGTGATTGAGTAGGATAGAAACAGGGAAGCGATGGAGCAAAAGCGTCTCAGACTAAGCCTAGCCTTGGCCTAATCTATGAAGCACTCTGGAACATAAATTTTGCGACTTGGTTGTCCTTGCTTTTAGGTAAGAGGGACAGCCTGCTGGACACTCATTTGAGTCACATTGGCCTCACATGTAAATGAGGGTCATGACTCCCAAAGAGAGCTGTATCCATTCATCCGAGGAGAATTTTAACAAAAAATGGAGGGACTGTGAGTTATCAGCAGCCACCACACTCACTGAGTAGGTTAGGGCTGGGTGCACTAGTCCACTGTAAAGGCAGTAACATTGCATCTACTGTGGATGAAACCCAATTTAACATTTAAATAGAATATGAAGATACAACAGTTAACTGACATGTAACATTAAAACATAACTTCATATAGAAATATGCATAAGCTATAATTTATTTCTAAATATTGAATGCTATATTTATCAAACTGTAAAAGAAAGGGATGAAGAGGTGGCAAAAAAAACAACAAATAACGGTAACATACTGCTATTCAGAGAAAGCAAACTAGTTAAAGATTCCATTCCCTACCAAACACCACACAGACACACACACACACACACACACACACACACGCACAAGAATATACAGGGCTTCCCCCCAAAATGTATACACACTTTTTTTTTCTGATAGCTCAATTTATGTTTCTTTCTTTCAGATTAAACTCATTGGAATTAATAATTATTCAAAGTGTGTATACATTATTTGGGACACCCTATATTCATACAGTGACAGTTTTGGAATATGGAAAGGGTAATGCACTTTTAATATTCCCTCGAGTGTAATCATAGCTACTGTTTATCTGTGGAATCTGTGAGATATGCTTGCAGAAAACTTCTACAGAGACATTTTTTGAACTTGTGCTTGGGATTTCATTATTCCTGGAAATAAGTTTTAAATACTTTTGCATTAAGATGTTAGGTGCCTTTGAACATTTCAGCCCCAAAAGGTTTGAAATATGCTTTTTATGACAGCAGAGAGGGATAAAACCTGAAGTACTGCCATTAGGTGCTCTCGCGACGGCAAGCACAGGCATCATCTATTTATTACAAAGGAGCTTCTCTTGGAATTGCTGCCGAATTTTATATTGTGAGTAGTCACAGGAGGGGAATTACAATATTATTCTGCTGCAAAAGAAATCTTTGCATTACATATCCCAATGAATATTTGATGCTAACACTTATTTTTTATGCCTCGCCTCTCTAAGTGCATCAGAAACTATATACTTTTTTTTTTTGCCCAAAATATTTGGAAATAGCCTTGCTCTTTTGAAGCGTCTCAGCTAGTGACTCTTTAAAAACATGATTTGTTCTTTAAGGCATTTTCAGGATGTTTATGATTTAAGAACACGCGGAATTTATGTTAATACCTTCCACAATTGAAAACATTTTACTTAAATAACCCATTTTATTCTGATCATGGGTATTTTTGTCTGGCTGGATATTGAATTAGATATGGTTTCTGCTCTGAAGCTCCCTGTCTCACCGAGGATGTGGTAGCAGAATCTGTGAGAGAATGTGGAGCGAGGACCACACACCCTGACCGAGACACGATAACCTCGGAATTAGGATAGCATGGGCTCTGGGTCATGAATTACAACTGTTTCTACTTACATACATTTCAAAAGGAAACTACGGCTCCATTTTTCACTGTAAGGATGCTTCAGGTGTGGAGTCAGGAGACCTGTGGGCATGCCTCACCTTTGCCACATACCAAACACGGCACACTGATCTGTCACTTACCCTTCTAAGCCTCGGTTTATTTGCGTCTAACCTGGCCAGTGTGGCTCAGTTGGTTGGGTAACTTCCTGTGCCCCAAAAGGTCGCTGGTTTGCGTCCCAGTCAGAACACATGCCTGGGTTGCAGGCTGGATCTCTAGTAGGGGGCATGCAGGAGGCAGCAATATTCTCTCTCTCTCTCTCTCTCTCTCTCTCTCAATCAATCAATAAACTATTAAAAATTAAAATGTACAACTTTGAATATCTATTAAACATTTTCATCCCATTGCTCCAGATGAAGTAAGCTCTTTTGCCTTGTCTTTCATCTCCCTCTCCATCTCCCACCAATTTCTCCTGGTTAAATCCTTCTCATTCTTCAACCCACCTCAAAGCTCGTTCCACTGGAAACATTCCTAGTCCCTGTTTGGCAGTTGCTGCTCCCTTGCATGTGAAACCCAGGCAATTTTAACGTGACTCTATAATAGAACCGGGAGGTGGAGTTGGAAATTAACACGTTTTTTGAAGAACTTGCTGTGTGCCAAGCACTGTGCAAATGCTCTTCACACATTTTCTTAGTTCATTCTAAAAACAACTTCTAAAGCAGGTGATGATATCTCTATTATCCCAATGAGAAACCAGCCTCTGGCGGTGAAAGCCATAAAGCTACCTATCAGGAGAGTTCACAATAGGGCCCATACCAGATGCCAGGGTTTGTTTTCGTTGTAAGATACAGCACTCATTCTATAGCTTATTATTTTTTTCTTCATAGGACATCTTGTCTTTGGATTTTTCCACCAGAAGATTCCATTTAATGACATTCTTTCTTAAACAGTTTAATGGAGATATAATTCATGCAACATACAATTCACTAGAATATACAACTCAATGGCTTTTAGTCAGTCATAGATGTGTGCCATAAAAAACACATTCAATTTTAAAACGTTTTTATCAGTTTAAAAAGAATGCTTTGGTCTTTTCTCTCTCACCCATTTTTTTTGGGGGGTGGGGGGGGGAGAAGGCAATCAAACTTTTGGTGGCCTTGATTTTACAAGGTTGGAGAAAATAAAAAAGAACCCTTTGGCTATCACCATTTAGTTATGATCCCTCTCCCAACTCTCTCCAAGCCCCAAGTAACCACTAATATACATTCTGCCTCTATAGATTTTCCTATTCTGGGCAATCATCTAAATGCAATCATGTAATATGTGGACTTTTGCCTTCTTTCACTCTGCATAACGTTTCAAGGTTCATCCAAATTGTAGCATGTGTCAGTATTTCATTGCTTTTTATGGGTGGATTGTATCCACTTGTAGAGATTTATCCATTCATCAGTTGATGGGCTTTTGGGTTGTTCAGACCTTTTGACTCGCATTTTGACTGTACCTAATGTTGTTATAAACATTCATTATACAAGTTTTTTGGTAGATATATGTTTTCATTTCTTTTC
>NW_006287904.1:3289795-3292144 GCF_000327345.1 Myotis davidii | reverse complement strand
GGATAATGGAGGCTAATGAGATTTGAGGTGACCAAAGTACTAAGGAAAGATCGCCGGTCACAAATACGACTCTACAACTCAACCAGAATGAAGAGGAATTTCAAGCATTGGAGTTTCACATGAACAACGTTTTTATTGCTTAATTGTACTACTTTTCTGAAAGTTTTATCATGAATTAGTATTGTTATATCAAATTCATTTTCTGCCTCAGTTGAGATGGTTATACTTATTTTTCCTTTATTCTGTAAATGTAAATTCCATTGATTGCTTTTCAAATGTTAAATCAATCTTGAATTCCTGAAATAAATGTTTACCTGAGTACTTTTATATTTGTAAATAGCTTTCATAATATTTTGTTTAAATACATATTTTTACCACTTTTTAGAATATTTGTAAGTTTTTTTGAAGTATATCACCTTATTATAGTCTTCTCTTGCAATTTCCTTAGCAAGTTCTCATATCTGCATTATGCTCGCTTTATAAAGTAAGCTGGAAAGTGAGTTATCTCTATTCCTGAATGATTCTATAAAAGATGTGGTATTATTACTTTCTTAAATGTTTGGAAAAATTCATTGGGGTGGCCACCCAACCTAGAGATGTTCTTAAAATATTTTTTAAGTATAAGAATGTTCATCTATTTCTTTTTGTGTTCGTAGTGGTAAGTTCATATTTTTCAAAGATTTTTTTTCCAATTCATTTGGAAAAGAAGCATGAGGTTGTTTGTAATACATTCCCATTATCATCTTAATGTCTAGAAGATACACAGGGTGATGTCTCCTTTTCTGTTCCTGATATTTGAAATTTGTGTTATCCTTCTCTTTTCCTGATCAATTTTACCAGGTGCTTATCAATTTTATTACTTGTCAAGGAACCAACTTTAGTTTTTGTTGATTAAATTGTATGTTCTATTTTTCTGCTCTTGTCTTTCTTATTTCAGTTCTTTATCTTTCTTTTTTTTGTTGTTTAATTTTTGGAATTCGGTTTGCTTTTATTTTTCTAGCACTTTAAGATGGCATTTAACTAATTGGTATTCCAGTTTTATAATATATGCAATTTGTCCAATCGTTAATTATCTCTGCTCACCCAGAATGGTTCTTTGGTGCTTAGAATTTTAGTTCATCTTGTCCTCTTTGCTTTTACAACTTTACGGCATCTTTAATAATGTGACATATCTGAGTTTTTAGATTGATTTTGGGACTCTTTTAGATATTGTTATAGGATGGATGTGCTGCCACCACTTTCAACAATTTACTTGAGAGCAGGAATCCCCTTTGTGGTTTCTTATATCTATTTGTCCTTATTCACTACTTCTTTTCTATTGAACTTATTGGGGTGACACTGGTTAACAAAACTATACATGTTTCAGGTGTGCAATTCTACAACATTCCCATCTGTACACTGCATTGTGCATTCACCACTCCAAGTCCACTCTCTGTCCATCACCATTTACCCACCTCTACCCTCTTTTACCTCCTCCCACACCCTTGCCCTCTGGTAATCCCCACAATGCTGTCTGTGTCCATGAAATTTTTCTCTTTTTTTCCTCTTCGCTACCTCTTAATTTTTGGTTAGTATGCATATTGAATTGAACAGGAAGCCTCTGCCTCCGGCACACTTCTCACACATATAACTGTCAGATAAAACATAACAAAAATATTTATAAGATGTACAGGTAATCTCAGAAGCAAGTAGGAGACTCAAAGTACCAGTATTGATGATGGGCTCCTAAGCCATAGCAGGAAATGGGAGATGAAGCCAACAGGAACACAGTTTATTAGAAACCGACACACAGATATACGGATTGGGTCTGGGATGAAATATCCACAAGAAAGCCAGCTGTAGTAAAGAACAGGTAATAATCACCTCCCTCTTCCCTACAAACAACAGGAAGAAAACGACAATAATAGCTATTGCGATGGAAGCATTAGGACGCCAGGTGTCTAGACACACTCTTAATTGGGCTAAGGCCTGGAAACACAAGCCTGGGCTACCTCTAGATGGAGAATACTAACTCAATGATTAAAATTGTAAAACCCTGAGTCAACAAATTAAATGAAAATTCATCTTGTAAAATATATAAGGCTCTCATAGATGAAAGCTCATAATTAACACGGGAACATTCTCACAACTCAAGTTGAGACCTTCCTTCGGAAACAATTCTAGCTGAAGGGGAGACTGCAGAAACTTACAAAGCACTTGAAGATATACACCAATATTAAAGCCGGCAGATAAAACAAATGGGAGGGCTGCCTCCCAGAAACACTGATCATAAGGCAATCTGAAATATAACTTTGAGTTAGCATGGTTTAAATACAAAAAATAACAAATACTGTTCTCACTGTGATGATT
>NW_006287904.1:3277039-3289581 GCF_000327345.1 Myotis davidii | reverse complement strand
AAATAAAGAGAAAACTAAACCAGAGCTCTAAGCTCTAAGCATCTCTTAGGCTGCCCTGGGGACAGGACAGAAGGGGAAGACAGGGAGGTGGTCCTTTGCCTCTATCAAACTGAGTTGGGGTTTCAGTGCCGATGTACGATCAGGACATAAGGGACTGAGCATATTACAGGTGCACTGTTGTAACTGAGTAATGGCTAGGGTTTTTAACAAATAATTGAGAGAATCCTCATATCTAAGAGATACAAGGAGTCTCAAGTAGGATAAGTATTAATAAATCCACAACAATGTAACCGGAATACAAATACAGGAAAAAACTCTCAATAGCAAACAAAAAGAGAAATTATCTAAAGGAAATGATAATTACAATAATTATAAACTTTTCAACAGAAATAGAGACCAGAAAGAAAATGAGCAAACCAAATAAACAGGAAGTATGCTAAGTGGACAGAACAAAATAGTCTTGTATAATCGAATCTAAACATATTAAGAATCACTATCAATATTAAGGAATAGAAATTAAACATGTCATTTCAAAGACAGATATTTACAGATTGAAAAAAATAAACACCAGCTTTATGTAAAACTATGCACAACAGAGAATTGAGGAAGGAGGGCTAGTGGAACTGATATTTTCTTAGCTTACTTATTAACACTACTAGCCAGAAATATAGGAATTAATATTAAAGGTATTTATGTATTTCTTCAATCTCTATAAACTGGCATTGAAATTAGTCATTTTGAAAAATAATACATTATGTTTGATTTTTTCTTATGCTTTATCTATCACATGACCCTGCTTTCTGCAATATAACTTCTTGGCCCCCAAAACTCCCCACATCCTTATAATCCTAATAATAACGGGCGTTCCACCCAAGTCAAACCCATGGACCCCGAGCCATATCCTACCTCATCCCAGCCAACACACTGCCAGATAATCTTTCAGTGTTTTCAGCCACCCTCTCTTACTATATTGGGGATTCAGAGGTTGTTTGTAGTATACAGTGAGAGGAATATAACTGTTTAATTGCAACTCATTTTTTAACCCAAATTTTCTCACATCTTCTTGGTAAATGGAGGAGTAATGTGATTATGATATTTAAAAAAAATGTTGGTTCATATAAAATTTTCCCCAACACATTAATTATTTAAGCACCCAAGGGTAAGTTTTCTCACATGTAAAGAGAAAGACGTAGCAAAATATAAAGACAGCCCGGCTGCTGTGGCTCTGTGGTTGAGCATTGACCTATGAACCAGGGGGTCATGGTTCGATTCCTGGTCAGGGCACATGCCCGGGTTGAGGCCTTGATCCCCAGTAGGCGGCATGCAGGAGGCATTCGATCAATGATTTTCTCTTATCATCAATGTTTCTATCTCTCCCTTCCTCTCCCTTCCTCCCTGAAATCAATAAAAAAACTATTTTTAAAAAAGAAAGAAAAACATATGACAAAATTTAAAAGGTGGAAGTCCTGCGAAAATGCCTTCTTTTAGTGCCCACAGTGGCTGGTTGGTATGTTGATACACCCTGAGGAGGCCTCCGCAGTTTGCTCTTTATGTAATCATTCGCTTTTGGATGTGGTTGGAGCCTGTGTTATAAGACTTCCTCTTAGTGGACTGGAGTAGAGATTCTCTCCCCCCCTAGAATGTTGTGAGAAGGGTGTGTAAGAGCCTGTGAGAAAGACACATGGCAAGGAGCTATGGCAGCCTCTAGAAACGGAGAGCAGCCCCCGCTGAGAGCCAGCAAGAAGAGGGGGGCCTCAGTCCTGCAATAGCAAGAAACCGAATTCTGCCAACAGGATGTGAGCTTCGAAGAGGACCCAGTGCCCAAAAGGAACACACGGCTGACACCTGGATTGCAGCCACGTGGGACCCTGAGCAAAGGACACTGTTTAGCCAGTCAGACCCTGGCCCACAGAAATTGTGAGTTAATAAATGTCCCTTGTTTTAAGTCCCTACGCTTGTGATCATGTATTACACAGCAATGGAAAACAAATACAATTGTTTTAGTGGCATGAAAAACTGCCATACTTTCCATCATGTTAAATTATATGGGGAACCTGGGAATAGAGATGAAGGAGCTGCAAAGACATTCCCCCCCAGGATTAAACTAATTGAATGTGAAGACGCCCACACTCTACATTCGATTTTTAGTTTTAAAGAACTTTTCTCCTTTATAAGCAAACAACCTCAAGGGTCTCAATCCTGAGGGAAAAGCCCACGCTCCAGTCTAAGGCTGCAAAGAAATACGCTGGTTGAGATGCTTGTGATAATGATGTTGGTGACAGTGGAGATGTAACTGTGCTAGTTTTCCCCCTTCTTGCTTTAATTTTCAACAATTTTCCAGTGCTGTGGTTACAGTTTCATATGTTTTTAAATGATTTTTCTCTACTCTATTTTCCTCATAAGCCCTGTCATTTTTAGTGGGCTTTAATGCAGAAATGATATGGAATAACACATACACAATTAGATAGAGATACACACACAGACATATACATACATGCATATATGGCATAGTAGCAGAAATACATCCATTCTGAACTTCCCTATCCCCACCACCAAGACACAAATGACAGCAGGGGCCTGGAGACTCTACGCCTTCTCCTCTGGACCTTGCTCTCTTCAAGAGACACAGAGTCCACTGGAGAAGTGATATTGTGTGTGCGATCCTAGGCCATCACTAATCTCTGGTTAGGTGTCAATCCAGGAGGCAACAGCGGTTATGTTCAATGTTTGATTCTTCAATAACCCTCTCCATCACCTTGATGGACACAGTACTCGGTGCTGGTAAAGAAACCACATTTCTTACAAACACCATTTTGCTAATTGAGGTCAATGTCAAGGGTAATTTTTTATGTGTGTGTGTTTTTTTTAACTAAGACACTCTATACCTGTGTCACTAAAGCTTCTTGAATTTCCAACCACATTTTTTCATTATTTGTTACATGTCTCCTAGAGTGAAAATTAATAACTATTTTTTAATAGAGAGGGAGGAGATTGCCATAAGATAGAACAGGAGCTAGCAAACTGTGACCCATAGGCCAAACCTTGCCCACCCTCTGATTCTGTAAATACAGTTTTAATAGAACATAGCCACATCCATCTATTTACATATTGTCTACAACTTCTTTGCAGCGCCAATGGCGGAGCTGAGCTGTTGCGACTGATAGTACGGTCCAAGGAACCAAAAATATTTACTATTTGTCCACTTAGCAAAAGTTTGCCAACCCCTGAAACAGAAGCTTGACATCCTAATGCCTCCGAAAACATTTATATTCTGTTTCTCTTGCCTGAGTTTTATTCCAGAGTAAGACATCAAGTGGGTACTTGTGCCATCAAGAAACGCCTAACTCCTAAAAAACAGAAAAGGATCCATTAAGCAACTGTCTCTCCTTCCCCAACCAAGTATGAAGGGAATTAAAAAGAATTTTAAATGTTCATAGTTTGGCAAAAGAAGCCACTTTTACCTTTGGTTGGGGAAAAGAATAGTCAATAACTAGATTTTGGCCTGTGCACCCACATTTGTGTTGATTTTGGATACATTATGCATTGGAATTTGTGTATGATATACACACACATATGCAAGTGTCCCATACAAAATATGCTACTGTTGTCTCCTTTATCTCCCCCTAAAACAACTCAACCAGATACAAGCAATCCTCAAGTTCTGAGAGGTTATTTGTTAGCTTAAATAATAATTTCTGTCCTTTAAGATGTACCCTCCCACACACCAAATGCATAAATGGGAAAAAAAAAAGTTAGTCACCTCTTCTCTCTGAGCAATTGAAAGTAAATTCTGCTGAAAGATATTAGGTGAGAAAGGTTAATGTTAAAATAACACAGACAAATGGTGGCTAATACAATTGAAATGATGAATGATCACTTGCATTTCGTCTCAGTCGAGAAGCAGGGTGCTGATGAGCTCGACATGTGGTGCTGCTGTCTCCTATTTGTCATAATTACAGACTAGATTTCAGGTCATTTACCTAGAAAGAGCGTCTAGAGTTTATTGTTTAAATGGAACCCCTTCCCTGCCTGGAAATCTCTGTGATCTTTCATCACGTAAGACAGATGAGCGCACATCCCTGACAAATTAAATGCAACTGTTATTAGCTGGGAAATTGTATAGCTTCTGAAAATTCTCATACTTGCTCACTGCTCTTAAATACTTTGTGGCTGGCTATTTTCCCTCTCCTGTCTCTGTAAAGGTGAGAGGATACCTGCATGTTGGTAAATACATTACTGGACTGAAGTTTTCCTGTGTCTTCCGCCTCCCAAGTCCCATCATTGGTAGTTGTAAGAGAACATTTTCCAAAGCTGCCGTGCACTCACCCTCCAGTCTAAGAGCAGTGAGAACTAGAGAAGACTTTTAGAAAAATACACATACCCGCTTGAAAAGTATCTGTCACATCACACATTTTTATTAGATATCTTTTCCAAGACCCAATAGATTTAAAACCAAATCTAAGACACACAAATAAAAACACCAAGCAAATTAAAAGCCACGGCTTCCCCTTCATATTCACTATCAGTAGATACCCTTGTTTGCATTGCACTGAAGGAACAGAGGCAGTCAGAGGCCCACGCCCACAAGTTCCCACCATGTAAACTCAGTCACCTACCTTTTTGCATCAAAAGATACTAGAAACAGGGTAAAAAAGGCAACCCACAAAATAGTAGAAAATATTTGCAAATTACATATCTGACAAAGGATTGATATCCTGAATGTATAGGGAACTCATAAAACTCAACAACAACAAATGATTCAGAAATAAGCAAAGGACTTGAATAGACATCATTCCATAGAGAAGATACACAAATGGCCAATAATCATTTGAAATATGTTCAACATCACTCATCATCCAGGGATGCAAATCAAGATTACAATGAGATACAACCTCACACCCATTTAGATGGTACTATTTAAGACAAACAAACAAACAAAACAAACAAAACCCAGAACATAACAAGAGTGGGTGAGCATATAGATAATTTGAAAAAACCTTCTGCACTGTCAGTGGGCATGTAAAATGGTTCAGCCTCTGTGGAAAACAGTGCCACAAAAAATTAAAGAGGGGAACTGCTATATGATTCAGCATTTCTGCTTCTGGGTGCTACCCAAAAGGATTGAAAACCGGGTCTGCAGATATTTGCACACCCATCTTCATTAAATGATAAGCAGAATGTGGTAAATACATACCATAGAGTAGTAACCAACCTTATACAGGAAGGAAATCACGGCATATGCTACAGCATAGGTGAACCCCGAGGACATGCTAAGTGAAATAAGCCATCACAAGGAGACAAAGGCTGTATGACCTCACCTACCTGAGGTGATGAGAGCAGTCAAAATCACGGAGATGAAAGTAGGATCCTGGTTGCCAGGGTCAAGCTAAGAGGAGGGGAAAACAAGGAGTTATTGTTTAATTGGTACAGAGATTTAGTTTTGTTACATGATAAGAGTTCTGGAAATGAATGGTAATGATGTTTACACAACAATATGAATGTAGTTAATACCACTTAACTGTTTACTTAAAAATGGTTAATATATAATTACAAAGTAGTCAGGACTAATTTAAAGACCAGAACTTCTGATACTAACATGTATATGTTGGGAGTTAAAACCTATTGAGATTCAGGAGTATGCAAACTTAAAAAAAATTTTTTTAAATGGTTAATATAAATTTTTACTCATTTATGCACAATTCAAACATTATCGTTTCTTTTCATTTCAATCTCAGTTTTATAGGAGTTTAAAACGTGAAGTCAGAGGTGTTAATCAAGTTCTTTCCAATGCTCATGAATCAAATGCAACTAAATGGATGCTCAGAAGAAAGAAACCTCCTTTACCAATTTTCCTGAGAAGTCAACGAGTGAAAAAAACCCAATAGCCCAGCCAGCATAGTTCAGTGGCTTAGCGTTGACCTATGAACCAGGAGGTCATGGTTTTATTCCCAGCCAGAGCACAAGCCCAGGAGCAGGATCAATGAGGGCTGGATTCCCAGTGTGGGTGGGGCATGTAAGAGGCAGATGACCAATAACCCTCATACTTGATATTCCTATCTCTCTCTCCCTCTCCATTCCTCTCTGAAATCAAAAACAGTATATTTAAAAACAAACAAACAAACCCCACTAAACAAACATCAAATAAACCGTTACTGTCCAAATAAAGTACCCGAAATAGAAGTTTATCTCTTTTGTTGTTAATGAATGGGCACTAGCTTTGTTTGTAGTGATGCTAGGATCTTTTGATCCATGTTCTCTTGCAGGTTAATGCCTGGTTTTGTTTTGCTTCATCTTTCTTCCAAAATACTCTCTATCAGCTTCTCCTTTCCCAGAATTTTACCTAGATGATGTCACTCCCTCCATTCACCTGAAATTCCTTTTACCCAACTATGCCTTCCCTAAAAAGAGAGATCTCTCCTTTTAGTCTGTATGCACATGTTATTTTTAAGAGAAATGAAAAACTGCAGACACTTCCTTTATTTTTAACTCTTGAGAGCAACACGAAAAGATTTACAGAGACTGGTAACCAAGCAACTGAAACAAAAATCTACATAATACCATCTTGTTAGTAAGATTTGAGAACACACTGAGTATCCCCTATTGCCTCGCTAAAGGTCATTCATTCTACATGGCAACGTATCTCCTAATGAAGTCTTCAGGATGGGCATTATTTGGGCATTCGTCAGCTATGCTGAATTCTCTGGCAAAGCATCAGTCCCAAGTATGTAAATTGCATAGTACAGGTATGAACTGTTACAAAATATACACTAAAGAAAAAAACAGGGTCACTATCAAAGCAGATACTTCAAATACCTATATTGGGTAATTGAGAGAAACTGATAATGAAAGCCAATGGCTTCCTGTACTTTGTATGGAAGTAAAGGCTTTTACCAATTACACATATTTTACCAAATAGTTAGGCAATGTGTGAGTCCACTAACATGTATTGACCACACACCGTCTACCAGGTACTGTGATTTGTGTGTTCACATGTATGGTTTTATTTAATTTTCATATAATTTTTGTATTATTATTCTAATTTAATACATGAGAAGGAAAACTGCTTATTGGGAGATGAAGCTGATACTAAATGCATGTGTGTTTGATTAAAAAGATAATACAGTTTCTACTGGTGTAAATTAGTTCATTCATCGGCTATTTATTTTCATTCCTCCTCGGTACAAGTTCTTGGCATAGCTATTTGAAATATCGTGGCTCTCATCAAGAAACTTGCTCTCTCATTGGCTAACTGCAATGAAAACTCATACAATTATAACTCAGGGAATGGTGCCATAAATTTGATGGGAGCTTAATAAAGTAAATGCGGTAGAAGCACAAAACACAGGCTCTACATCTCTACAATCAGTCTGGTTTGACAAAGTTCAGCATGGTAGCAATCCCATAAATCTTCAAGCCGTAGACTGAAGAATCAGTGAGAAATAGCACAAGCCCAGCATACAGTGGCTTTACTTCATCCGTGTTCTAACACCTACCAGACATTATTTAGAAGCTGGCACCCCTCCAACCACCCCATCCTCCTCTTCAGCTCATATCTGTTAAATGAATGACTAAATAAATACATACTTCAATTTTCTTTGGAATGGCATGATGAGAATGAGCTTTGGTAGCAGTATGGGTGTGTTTCCCCAAGAGGCATCAGAAGAGGAACTAATTTTCTCAGCTTCTGAGAAACAAAATCATGCCACAGTAGATATTGGCTAGACTGTCATCATTAGTGCTGATAGCAGCTAAATTAGAGCTCAGTGTGAGAACCAGAAGGGCCTATTAATTGAACTTCAGGACGAGACCCGCCTACAGTACCCAGCCAGTCCTAGAACACTGAATCAAAGCAGGCTGGTCCTCAGTTTGTTGCAAAGGAAGAGTAGTTGATCCAAGTCAAGCAAGATGGGCTTATCTGTATGTTTATCAGTAGGAGAAATCCTGTCATATACTGTAGTGGAGTGAGGTGAATGAGAAGGGGAATTCCAAGGACATAAAATAAAATTTC
This sequence comes from Myotis davidii, assembly GCF_000327345.1. Classification (NCBI taxonomy): domain Eukaryota; kingdom Metazoa; phylum Chordata; class Mammalia; order Chiroptera; family Vespertilionidae; genus Myotis; species Myotis davidii. The sequence goes on along the minus strand of NW_006287904.1, from coordinate 3,281,573 downwards.
AGGAGTAAGGAATAATTACTCCTCCCTAAGGACATAGAGGATAAAGTGGCAAAGTTAAGAGTCTGGAGGCCAGAAGGTCATTTTGGAAGAAAATGGGAAAACAGTAAATGAAAACAAATAAAACTTTTGGCCAGTAATAAAAACTAACATTTATTCAGTCCTGCCAAGTGGTTTGTGCATATAATCCATTTTATTTTTTAGCCATCCAATGAAATTTTATTATGCCAAATGTCTAGGTTAAGTGTTTTCTGTAAACTCATCCTCCCAGTAAGTGGTGGAACTAAGATCCAAGACCAAGCAGTCAATCCTCAACTTCTGTCTCCTAATAGTTTTTCCTACTTCCACTACATCTCAAGCAGTGGTTCTCAACCTTCCTAATGCTGCGACCCTTTAATACAGTTTCTCATGTTATGGTTCCTCAACCATAACATTATTTTCGTTGCTACTTCATAACTGTAATTTTGCTACAGTTATGAATCGTAATGTAAATCTCCGATATGCAAGATGTATTTTTATTGTTACAAATTGAACATAATTAAAGCATAGTGATTAATCACAAAACAATATGTAATTATATATGTGTTTTCTGATAGTCTTAGGCGACCCCTGTGAAAGGGTCGTTTGACCCCCAAAGGGGTTGCGACCCACAGGTTGGCGACTTACAGGTTGAGAACCGCTGATCTCAAGTAAGGGATATGGCATCTCAGGAATGAGTTTATCAAAGAATTGATACATGAGGGTGGAAATGTCAGAGGAAGAGAAAGAAACTAAAGATAAATCTGAGGTTTTAAGCCTGGATACTTGGAATCATTATATTTCCACGAATAAAAATAGAGATATTGGGAAGCGTAAGGGGAGTGAAGATAAGTTCTGCTTAGGTTATGCTTCATTTTAACGGTCACAAGGACATCTAGATGGCAATGTCCACTGCAACTGTGAAACCTTAAGATGTGGAGTCAGGGTTGGAGTTATTTGCTAGAATTTGTACTATTTTTTTGTTTGTTTTCTTTAAGAAGTCATAGGAGGAAGCAGAAGGTGAAGCTGAGAGGATAATGGGAAAGGAAATGGCATGAGGTAGAAAGAAAAAAGAAGAGAGCGGAGAGAAGAGAGGAGGAAATAGGCAAAGGACAAAAAGGAGACAAAATATGGTTAAAAAAATATTTCACTAACTCAAGGTTTTAAAATTGACTAGTTAGATAGATAAGGTTACCATTCACTTTATGAAATTTCCACTTCCTGAACTCATTTAAAATTAACTTACATTCTCACCTAAGTTTAAGCAGAAATTGTCTCCATGGAAACCATCTAAATGTGGCATATCATGGAAGCATTAAACCAGCTATACCTTAAAGAACACACTGCCTGTGGAAAATGAAAATCTTCTTTTAAAATTCTAAATTTACAACAGTGAGTTATTTTTGAAATTGTGAAATTTTATCAGAAATATTTTAAGAGCATAAATTATTTCTTAAGTCCAGTTGATGTTTTTCTGATGTGCTTCATAAATCGAATATGACTCTTCAGTTTGCTAAAATGAAAGAGTTTTATAAATGTATGCCATCAAAAAAGTTTATCATCAAGTTTGGTGTTGACTAAAAATGAACGTGTTAATCATATCTCCAAAGAGATTTATTTTCTCAGTGAGAGGACAAAGGCATAAATAAAATATGCTGTTACAAATACTTTCTCTCATTCTGAGGTCTACTTTTTACTCTCTGATTTTTGGCTCGGTTGTGTTTTGTTTCATTCAATATTACCCAATTTCATACAATGGATTTAAAATAAGCTTTGATATTTGCTATAACCAGTCAATACTTCAAATTCTTTTTAAAAAAATCCATGTGCCGCCCTAACCGGTTTGGCTCAGTGGGTAGAGCGTCGGCCTGCGGACTCAAGGGTCCCAGGTTTGATTCCGGTCAAGGGCATGTACCTGGCTTGCAGGCACATCCCCAGTAGCGGGTGTGCAGGAGGCAGCGGATCGATGTTTCTCTCTCATCAATGTTTCTGGCTCTCTATCCCTCTCCCTTCCTCTCTGTAAAAAATCAATAAAATATATTTTTAAAAAATCCATGTGCCATTTTCCCTTTTAGTCCTCCACTAGAGGCCCTCCATAATGTGGGTTGGCCCATACTGACTCCTCCCCTTAAAAAGAAGAAACTTTGCTGGCCTGATGGCCTTTGAACTCCAGCTGTAACAATTCTTCCCTGAGTCAGCAACACGCCTCCGGCTCTGCAGAATGTTTGCATTGTCAGCCTCTGCAACCTCCTGAGCCAATTCCTTAAAATAAACTTCAGTGTGTACGTCTCTCTTTGTCTCTCCCTCTATACTCCCCATCCTCTCATATTCTCTCCCTCTCTCTCTCTCTCTCTCTCTCCTTCTCGCTCTCTCTCTCTCCTCTCTCTCTCTCCCTCTCCATCTCTCTCTCTCTCTCATATATGTATATATGCATATATATGTATACATATGAATGCACATGCACACAACCCCATCCTATTGGTGCCTGACTACAATACATCATCTGGCACATTGCTTTATCATTTGGTGATCTCTTCCCTCTAATATACAATTATTGTTTAGGTACAGATTTTTATCTCTCTCACATAATGATGTGATGTCCCCAGAACTTAGAATGATGCCCAGCCCATACTTGAAGCCCAATAAATATTGCAAATTGAGGACAAAAAAAGGTCAATCATTCACCGAAGTCACATGGATGGTAAGAATGGAGAATATGCACCCAGGCAGACCCAAGTCAGAGCTCAAAGATCAACCAGGAGCCACATGGGAAGAGCAAAGAGCTATTTTGAGTTACTGCCTGGGCATTTTACAGTAGGACAACCCTGCTCACACCCAGACTCTGGACATTTAGATAAGGACCCGAGCTTAGGATTCCCGCCACAAGTTCCTGCTTCGCTTTTCCTGGGGCACCTTTTCAAATAACCACCTAGAGCTGAGCCTGCAGAAAGTTAGTAACCTTCCCCTGACCATCTTATAGTCTGTGCTTGCTCTGCTGCTCTCTGCCTTCTGTCACTTGTGACCTGGAGCCGAGGGCTGCTCTTTGAACCCCATCTCCCCTCATTTGGGGATCTGTAAGTAATTACTCTTATAACGACTTTCATCTTGAACTTACTGAAACTGAACCTTCAACTGACACAACCTGGAGTTTTCACTTCCCCAAAAGTGGGAGCTCAGAAACAACCCTGTGTGGGTGGCTTTGGCCTCCTCATTCAGCGGGTCATAATCTGCAAATTCTTAATTTAATAAACAGGCTCTAGGCCCCCAATACATCCGTATGTTATATAGCTGTCTCAATGGTGCATATCCTAAAATCAGAACTTGAATTCTGGGATGAAATCCTCAGAATGGAATGTAGGATATGAGCAAACTATGCTGCCATGAGGATCATTTTGATTTTTTTGTTTGTTTGTTTGTTTAAATGTTTTCCTTAATGTAGGGTTTACCTGAGTGTTTCAAAAATGAAAGAGCTTATCCTAAGTGTATGAGCAAACTATGCTGCCATGAGGATCATTTTAATTTTTTTGTTTGTTTGTTTAAATGTTTTCCTCAATGTAGGGTTTACCTCAGTGTTTCAAAAATGAAAGAGCTTATCCTAAGAGTTTCTTTTTAAATATATTTTTATGCATTTCAGAGAGGAAGGGAAAGGGAGAGAGAGAAACATCAATGATGAAAGAGAATCAGTGATCAGATGCCTCCTGCACACCCACATTGGGGATTGAGACCACAGCCCGGGCATATGCCACGACTGGAAATAGAACTATGACCTCCGAGTTCAGAGGTCAATGCTCAACCAGTGAGCAACTCTGGCCGGGCTAGCCTAAGTGTTTTTGATGTGAACGTCATTAAGGCAGACTTCGGCATGTTTCCTAATTCATCCAGAAGTCAGATGGACATTAATCTAAAAAACAAGGAATCCAGATTCTGAACATTTGTATGACAAAGAGAGAGAAAACAGATCTGGAGAATGGAGAGAGAGAGACTGCTTCAGGTTCATCTAGTTGAACATATCATTACCATTTCTACAAAACAGCATCCTACTCAATATCCTAGCTGGTTTTTCCCACGCACAAAACAAACGTGACAGTATCACAATGCTAATCGCGGTGGATCCTGCATCCAAAGTCGGTGGAATACTCGCTGGCCTGTCTGGAGCCCTTCTCGTGAAGGCGGTATTTATCCTGCCTGTTGAGATGAAAGCTGCAATAGTAACACCGTCACGGGGCAGGAAATCGTCCTCTCTGAGGCTGTTACAATGCCTTTCTGTGTGAAGTGGGTTCTTGTCCTTCCTTCAATCACTGCCAGAATCAGAGTTTCCAATTTCAGGTCTTAGCAAAGCATTTGCAGGGATCTCTACGTGTAGCTTCCCCAGGTCAGCTAAACCTGAGCTACAGAGGAGGGAAAGAATATCCACATTCCAGACTAGAGACAAGCCCGTGCATGGGGGGTTTTGATTAATCTTAATATTAGAGATAATAGTGAGGTTCACGATGGGGGTGATAAGGCCAGCAGCTGCTAC
>NW_006287904.1:3273277-3276977 GCF_000327345.1 Myotis davidii | reverse complement strand
TAAGTTGGTATTTTGTATTCCTCTCAGACTCGACAAGTTACAGCATTTATTAGCTTCACTTATTTGGAGTCATTTCTGTGAAATTTCTATGGAAACTTACCTCCTCGGTGGCTTGACAGTATCAAGTTCAACTGGCCCTGCCTAAAAAGTCACACTGGTCAGGACATGAACTATTATTGTAGATTCAGAAAATAATAGCCATCATGAATTGTGTGTGTGTGCATGTGTGTGCATGTGTGTGCATGTGTGTGTGTGTTTGTGTGTGTCCCCATCCTCTTGCCCATAGCTCTTTAGTACTGAACTATCTCTTTTATTGTTATTATTTTGAAATTAAGATCATATGCAGCCACGGACAAAAGGGATCCATCTTATTTCATAACTTAAGCAAAAGTTGTGCTATTTATCTTTTCTCAAGTAATTCCTTCAAGTTATTAACTGATCAAAGTACATCCAAAAATTAAAGCTATTTGATACCCATTGACTAATGTTTTTCACCAGAAACACTGTGAGGTTTAACATGCCATCGGATTGCTGGTTTCAGGAAGGACAGGGTAGAGCAGTGTTTAAAGCCAGGCCAACCTGAGTGACTATCTCATATTATCAGACACTAGATGTAAAACCCTGGACAATGTGAGTGTGGAGTGAGGGCTTCCTACTGGGAGCCTTCAGGTAGCTAAAGGCACTGTGCACACCATGGTTTAATAAGAACAGAGCCTTAAGTACTTAATAATCTGTGCTAAGGAGATGCTATATGTCTCCTACTATGACAGGCTCAGTGCCATGGCACAGAGAGCACTAATACTAGAATCCGAAGAACTGACCTACTCCAAGTTTTTTCACCCTCTAATTATGTGACAGAGGTCATTAAATTTTTCATTAATGTTCTTAGATTATCTGCAAATGGAAACAGAGAAATACACTGATAAACAGATTAAGATGAAACATATTTGGGAAAACATATTACAATATACTGCAGAACAGAGATATCCTGGCAAACATTTTTTTTAAAGAAACACTTGAAACTAAGATTTAACAGCATCGCACAAAAAACGGAACTAGAGCTTTTAAGAGAAGAGGCAGGATGCTAGAACATCTTGTGTCACTGGAACATTTTTAAAAGTTCTCAAGAAAAGGATGAGGTCCTGTCAAAAGTGGCACAGAAGCCAACCAGAAAGCGTTTCCAAGAGACAAAACTGGAATGGTTTGAGCAACAAAATAAGTAATAATGGTAGTAGACTAAAAGTCATAGAACAAAATTATTATCTGTATGTCCAAATGGATAACTATGCACATACATAACACACAAACATGCATACATACATAAAGGGAGAGAGCTCTTTCTCAACGAATTTTAAATATAGAAGCAATAATGGAATAAAAAATTACAAGTATAGCTTCATGCTAATGATTGCTACTGGCAAGATTTAATGATGGATGGTAAAGCAGTGAGCTGACGTTTGAGGAGAAACAGGATATTTGCACAGTCTTAAAGTATATCCCCAAGATACTTATTACTTACAAAAATGTGTGGTGGAGAAACCCAGCCAACACCGCCTACACCAAGGGCGAGGCATGCTCTAGCACCAGTGATAAGACAGACATACTAACAACATGTAGCCAGGTAGAACATATTAAAATGTACATGTCACTTCTGTGGCGGTATTCCTTAAAAAGACATAAACTCTATTTATTTATGAGAAATAGATTTGTTAAGGCGAACCTCTTTGTTAAGTGTTCATATCATATATACAAAAATATGAAGACAGGAGAAATTTTGGTGGTAATGGCTGTTTATGGCATTGACTGTGGTGATGGCTTTAGGCTACATATTTTCTCCAAACTTACCAAGTTGTGTTAGACATGTATAGCTTTTTGTATGCCAATGAAACCTCCATAAAGTGATTTTTAAAAATTACCAATCAAAAAATAAAATCAACTGGAAAATCCAAAGATTCTGAGTTCTGTGAAGTACACAAGTATGAGCAGCACAAGCTTGAGATAACTTTAGGCGGCAGAAGTCCTCATTAGAGAAAAGAATTATATATTTTTAACGCCAGAAGGAGAATAGAAATTTCAAGATGTTAAGGAGTAAAAATGAATTTCTTTGGGCACAATGGAAAGCCTGGGAACGGAGGAAGGCAGGCATAACTAGGGCCACAGGACAGGAAGATGGAAGAGCTTGGGCAGGAGGTAAGGGAAGACAGAGTCCGCCAGGTGATGTGAAGACTGGCAAATATGTCAGGAGTGATAGGCGAGTTTCCAAATTAACTTGTCTCTGGATTATTCTGGTGGAAAGGGAACTCAGGTCTGAGTTGACTGCACTCTCAAGGGAGGCGTGTTCCATGTGAGTAGAGCAATAAAAGAGCGTGTTAAATACTACAGCAGCCTTTCCTGGGGGACAAGGCATTCATTGGAACGTGCCAATCTCTCTCTACCAGGATTGCTCTCAGGGGGGGTTGCCAAAAGCCACAAAGGCTCCCAAGCTTCCTGCCGAACACTTCAGACCTATAATACTAAATACTATTCATTTTACAAGTCATAAAACACACAGATATTTCTTAATCATGGATGTTTAATGCTTTGGAGAATTGAATTAAGGCATTGTAAATTCTATTTAATGCTTGGAGATTATCTGAATTTACTCATGTCATTAGCCTGGAAAATTTTGCAAGATACTTTCCCTCAAAATCATTAGATGCCTTTGGTTACACTTTTTAAACATGAAGTGATTTATCAAACTCTTATTGAACCCATCATTTGTGAAGAGCCTTGTGCGGGACATTTTTTTAACTAGGATAATTTAATTTATTCCGCACACCAACAGCCTCAGGTAGATAGTTTTATACCCACTTGAGAAAGGAAGAAAGTGAGGGTTAGAGGTAAGTTAATGACTTGAGACTTTATAGGTAGAAAGTATCAGAGTCATGATTCAAAAGCATATATCTCTTCCCCTTTTTCTCATCCATTTATGCATTCATTCAACAAGTGTTTATTTGAGTGGATACCATCTATATGCCAAGCACTTTTCTAGTTGCTGTAGGTACATCAGTGAAGAAAACAAAGCCCTGGTGTCTGGGAGGGAAGAGAGCCAATAGATGAATTTAAAAAGCTGACACCGGGAGGTTAGGTGTTGTGAAGAATATGAAACAAAGTACGGGGGATATAAAGGGTTGAAGGAGTACTATTTTATACAGGTGGGAAAAAATACTCCCCTCAGATGAGTTTACATTTGGGATGAGACCTGAATGTAGGGAGGGAGTGAACCATGAGTATATCTGGGGCAAGAAAGCATCTGGCAGAAAAAAAACAAAACACCAGCCTGCCATCCAGGATGGGTGCAAATGAGATAAAAATGGAAATAGAGGAGGAGACCGTAGAGAGATACTGGGGATCAGAAACACTAGTGCCTGGAAGGACATCGGAAGGGTGCTGGTTTTTACTGAGTGAGCGAGGAGCCATTGGGAAGGTTTGAGCAGAGGGGGAAGTGATATGACATATTCCAAATAGGCTCCCTCTGGTTGTTCTGATGAGAACTGAATTAAGGGGGCAAGAGTGGAAGCAGGGAGAACAATTGTGGGGTAATTGTAACAATCCGCAGGAGAGATGATGATGATGATGATGATGATGATGGCTCTGACCAGGTTCAAGTCAGTTTTTGTGGAAGTAGAGGAGAGGATACATAGGAGGAAAGGTAGAAGAC
>NW_006287904.1:3233834-3273162 GCF_000327345.1 Myotis davidii | reverse complement strand
TGTTATAAATGATGATTCAATAAACACACACACTTACACATATTTAACTGAACAAGAAATTTCATGAAACTATAGTTGCCTTTATAATGAATTCTTCACTTCCTTCTCTGTCTTTTGCTTCCCTATTATTTTCCTTTCCTTATCTCTTAAATTTATTCTATTAAAATACTGGATGTATAGATCAATGTAACAATAGAAAATGTAAAAATAGATTTGACATATATGATCAATTAATTTTTCCAAAAATGCAAAGGCAATTCAATGGATAAATGATTGTGTTTGTTTCAACAAATGGTGCTGGAATACATGAACATGCATATTCATGTACCAAATAAATGAATCTCAATCCATATATCATACCTTATATAAAAATTAGCTCAAAATGGAACAGAAACCTAAACATAAAACCTAAAACTGTAAGACTTTTAGAAGAAACCAGAGGAGAAAATACTTTTAACTGCATGTTCAAGAAAGATTTCTTATATATAACACAGAAGCAAGGTACATATAAGAAAAAGGAATATACTGAATCTCAGTAAAATTATTAACAGCTGCTCTTCAAAAGACTATTGAGAAAATAAAATACAGGCAACATAATGCAGGGGTGCGGGGGTGTGGGGGGGGGGAATTGACCAGTGAAGCTGTCTGGACCTGGACTTTGGTTTGTTGAGAGGTTTTTGATTACTGAGTAAAACTCCTAACTAGTAAATGGTCTACTTAGATTTTATACTTCTTCATGATTCTGTCTTCGTAGGGTGTATATTTCTATGAATTTATCCATTTCTTCTAAAATGTCAAATTTGTTGCTGTATAATTGTTCATAATAGTTGTTTATGATCCTTTGCATTTCTGTGGTATCAGTTGTAGCCTTCCAATCAAGTGACAAAAATGGATCCCTAAGTATACAGATATATTTAAGTGGATATAAAAATATATGCATATATTTAAATATGTATGTAATATATACACATACATACATAGATAATAAATATATTTAAGTATCTATGTACATAGACAAAAATGTATACAAGAAAGTATAATTAAGGTGATTATCTCTACCATACTCTTCCTGGATTACATTTCCTTTTGATTTACCTATATGTGCCTATTTTGAATGACTACCTGTGTACAAATTAACATATTTATTTAAAATTCAAATCAAAATGTATTATTTTGATTCCATCTCCTACTAATGTAGTGTGGCCCACAGTTTTCAAAAGACTACTGTATTTCATTCTCTAATCCAGGGGTCCTCAAACTACGGCCCGCGGGCCACATGCAAATACAAATATTGTATTTGTTCCCATTTTGTTTTTTTACTTCAAAATAAGATATGTGCAGTATGCATAGGAATTTGTTCATAGTTGGGTTTTTTTTAAACTATGGTCCAGCCCTCCAACGGTCTGAGAGACAGTGAACTGACCCCCTGTTTAAAAAGTTTGAGGACCCCTGCTCTAATCTGTCATTTAACCCCTCTTTATACACTCCAACTCAATAGTTACTAAGCATTTGCAAAAAAATGCCTCCAATGACAGGACACTGGCCACCTCAAACCATTAGTCTTCAGTCTTCCTTAATTATTAGATAGTTCTTCCATAGTATGAACCAAACTGTTCCCTCTACAGAAATAAATACTTTCAGAGTTTGCATCATTCCCTGGGCTCAAATACCCTGAGCTTGGATAGGAACATTTGGTGCTCATAGCTTTTCCACTAGTGTGCTTTGTCAGAGTTCACCCATTCAGGCTGGGAAATGATAATTAACAAATTTTGTTCCATTGTCCTGTATGAAAGCCCAGGGGCTTACTTGAAAAAGGCATTCTTACAGAAGAGTTCTGTTTACTGTACCTTAATAATAGCTCAGCATTTTCAAAAGAAAATTCAGAAAGAGAAAAAAATTATTGTGCTGAACAGAGGAAAGATGAAATCATTGACAACATAAAAGCGAGTATCAGAGAAGACCTCAATATTGAATTTGTTCAAAGATTTTTAAAAAATACCTTCACATAAGTTAAACAAACACGATGGTGCCTCAGACATTCTGCCAAAGAACTCCTGAGTGGACATTTTATCTGTTTTTCATAGTGAAGTTTCATGAGAACATGAACTTTATGAGTCTGACACTTTTAATTATATTCAGTGTCATTTAAAAAGAGGACAAATTCCAGCCAATTTTGGAGCATATGGAGTAATACTTTGCTAATGCCATTCATCAGAATCTGCAGGCAGTTCTCCCAGATTAGCAATTCGAAATGCCAGCCATCATCAGATTTCTGTGATCAGTAGGTATTACACAACAGGTGGAGCTTTGGGGCATTTCAAAGGCACATGGTGGTAACTGAACACCCTCACTTCCTCCAAAATGTTCTTGGAAGCATAACTGGGTCAAAGGAATCTTGAATTCCATGAATGCCTTTTGTAAGGCTATTTTATACCCACCAACCTCAAGTGGACACAAAGCAAACCAATATGGGTCCCACTGTCACGTATGGAAGCCATGATCTTTCAAATACATTCTTTTTAAAAAAAAAAATACATTTTATTGATTCTTTTTTACAGAGAAGATGGGAGAGGGAGAGGGATAGAGAGTTAGAAACATCGATGAGAGAGAAACATCGATTCAGCCTACTGGGGATGTGCCCACAACCAAGGTACATGCCCTTGGTCGGAATCAAACTTGGGACCATTCAGTCCTCAGGCCGACACTCTATCCACTGAGCCAAAATGATTAGGGCTCAAATACATTCTTCTAGTAAATTCCCCTTGAGAGATAGGAATTATTTAATTACCCACAATGATAAGTGGTATTATAGATGCACAGGAAATGATGGTGCCTTGATTAAGGGTGGAGATTTGGGACTAAAAACTGAGTAACATTCCTGAATATTGCCAAAGGCCGTTTCCAATAGAAGAGCTCCTGAAAAACTATTTTCCTATCTCCAAAGCACACACACAGGGTCATAATAGAGGATATGGGACATACAGAGTGGGGCAAAAATAGGTTTACAATTGTTCCTGTGGGAAACAATACAGTAATTAATAAATAACAATACAAGAATAAACTCTTTTGCCCCACCCTATATAAGAGATCTCACCAGTTTCAAAAATGGGCCTTCCCCATGGCAGACAACAAGGAGCAGTCACAATTTGAGGACATGTCAGCAACCATGGAGAAACAGTACTCACAGTAACAGGGCAATGTGGAGCGTTTTATTATTCTTACGGCATTTTCACATTTGCTATCTTATTTGATCTTCACAGCCAGGCTATGCGATGGGTGTCATTAACCCATTTTACACGTGAGGAAACTGGAATTCAGTACAGTTAACGGAAAGAGGGTGTCCAGTAGGGACAGATATAAAGTTGGGGAAAATAGATAAATAGGAATGATTCCTAGATTGGCCACTAAATGTGTGGCTTTATCAATTAAAATCTCAGTAGACTGTTTCTATATCTTAAAGCCATTGTAATAACCATTCCTACATTATCTCGTTATCCTCAGATAACCCCATAAGCAGAACACTCTGGCCTTTATAGGGATTTCCCCCCCTCTCTTGATGGGAGGTAAAAGAGAAAGTCAAATTAATTTATGCAAATGAGAAACAGTCCGTGACTTGTGTGGCATATTGTAGGTAGGTCTAGCTGTCATCCAGTACTCTTTTTTATAGACCTGTTTCTCATTTGCAGGCCAGAATCTGATAGGCCCCACATTACGCAGGAAGATCTCCTATAGCCCTTACTTTATGAATCCTTGTTTTATAATACGAATGACTTAATAATCAAACATTATGCCATATACCCCCATTAAATTAAAATAATAAGGGATTTAGGTCTTGGTGATTGGTGGATAAATTGATTGACTTATCTATTCATTTAAACTATATTAACTAAGTCTTTGCAATATGCGCTATTATGCCTGGCATTTATAAATGTTGTGTGATTTTATCTTCCCCAAAACATGGTCAATTGCGTATTTTACATGCCTCCAAGAAGATAAATCTGTAAGTTTTCATCTACAATATATCTTCCTGAATAATGAAGAACCAGACCCTGCAAGTTAAACAGTTATTTTGTTTATTGAAAATTGTTCAGCTACTTTCAGGAGCTATGGAGTTATCTTAAATTCTTTTAAATATTGCTCCATTTTAAAAGACATAAATTGCCAGTGATTCTGAAAGAGTCCCAAAGAACACATTAATCTCAAAAGTGCCTGGTGTACTCCGAACTTCTTGGGTATCTCATAAACCTCTTATCAGCTGATTGGACACAGGGCACCTGGGACTTACAAAGGCTTTAGTTGGCAAAGTGGACCAACCTGACAGTGTCAGGATGCTCTGTGAGCACTTTTCATTGTGTGGCTGCATATTCCTTTTAAGAGAACATATTATCTCAAGTTGGAACAAATAAATGGAAATAGAGAAAATTTAAATAGTATATGAAGGATTTGCAAAGTCAGTTCCTTTGCTGCATTAAATTTTTCTTGGTCCCATTGGCGAGGAATCACTAGACTTTGGCGAGATGCTCACATTCCTACAAATGAGGACCCATTGGTGGAAGAGACCTAAAAAAGCATTTAGCCCATGCCCCCATCTTGTAAATGTGGGTGCGGGGCCTTGCCCAGGCAGGGATTGTTTATTTGGTCTAATTCCTACTTTACTGGTCTCGTCTGGATACTTTGGAAACACAGGGCATATGTGCATTAAATAAAAACAATTAAACAAAGCCATGAATTCTAAATGTTTGTGCTTCCAGAGTATAGGGTTTAATGTATTTTGCTGTTGGAATTTTTAGAATAGAAGGAAGGATTCCGGGTGTTACATTTATCCGAAAAGGGTAAGTTTGCCTAGACCTTGCAAAGAAACATAACAAGTATTGAACATTTATAGAGTAAAGGGTTTAAAAACCATATGCTAGTAAATTAAATATTATAATCTGCATAGATCCTGGGCCAAATACCTCCTTATACTTTTTCAAGGGGTTTGCTAAATAAATTATTAAAATAAATATGTAACTAAATACAATTTTTTTTCTAATTTGATTATAATATTCTTGCATATATTTTTTAATGATCACTTGGGCAGGAAATGACTATCATGATGACGTGCAGAGAGAGCAGGTCTCTTAGAGAAGTTCTTTAAAAGGCGTATTATTCTTACCTACTTACCGAAGTGGGACTTGTCTTTGAAAACCACTTGGTTCGCCTGCTTGCAGCTGATAAATAGTATTAAAAGCTGCATTTCTTTTTAAAGCTATACAGTTATGACTTAGTAAATTAGAAAGTATTTAGCTTCCTTCTCTCTAGGTTATAGTGGAATGTTTTGCAAATTGTGTTTATTTTCCCTGGAGACAAGCATCCTGGGAGATTTTCTATAAATGTGTAACGGTATAAAAGTCAAAAGAACCTGTAATCAAATAAAAATGCAGAACCCTTACGTATTACATAATTCCTTTAGTGATTCACAGTGTACATCAGTGTTAAAGAAGCTCTGATATGTCCTTCATTTAAAGACTAATCAATTTTATTTAACCCCCAAATAAATCCCATATCCCTCCACTCTGAGCAGCACTTGTACCCATACCTTCTCACACCTCTATAATGGCAGCTCCACAAGCACTGATCGCCCAACTTCTATTCGAGTTCCCCATTGTCCACAACACAGCCACTGCTGTGCCATTTTTAAATATAAGTAAAGTCTTATTCCCTTGCTGGAAACCATTCAATGACTCAATCACTTTCCATGGTATTTCAGAGAAAACTATATTTTACTGGGTCTTCAAGAACCTACGTCAGTGGTACTTTAATTTGAAACATACATCAGAATTCCTTAGATTGCTGGTCTATACTCTTATCAGGCAGGGCATTCCAAGGGTATAAAGATCACCTCCCAGGAGCTGAAGACAAAGGCCAGAACTTTCTTTGGGTAAAGTTAATTCTTTACTAACCAGTAGCTCTACTTTCTGAGTGATAACATGTATGTCCAGTCAGCACACAGAATTCCCTTTGAGAAAACTATTTACCAACTAAGTCTTCATTTGATCATCTAGTTATCTACTTGATGACATATTTATTGTGCGCTAGAGAGGTCCTTCACTCAAAGAGCTCAGAATCTTATAAGGAAGACAAACATGCACACAACTGTTATAAAAGAAATACAAGGTGTTTGGAGTTCTATAGGGACAGAGCAACTTAGACCACAACAGAGGTGGAAAGTAATTAGACTGTGTCCTCCAAATTGTGAATGAAGCAAAGAACAGTGTGACGGATATTGCACTAACGCCTTCCTTCATCCACATCTCCCTGTAAGCATCTCTTCTGTAATCTCCTCGTACACAAACCCTGGGCATGACTATGTGGCTTATGGATACTCGAAAGTGCATTTTCATTTTGGCCTTTTTCTCTTGAAGTTCTCCATAAACACCATGTAAATAAGCTGAAGTTAACCAGTTAGAAAACAAAAGGCCACAGGAAGGAGAACCAAGTCACCTCAACCACTAGACATATGAGTAAAGCCAAATAGGATCATCCTGTCACAAGCCCACCACCAGTTGACCACAGATATATGTGTAAGACAGGCCACCAGAGATCATACAGGTGGCTTGGACCAGAAGAGTAAGCCACCCAACCACAGGCAGACAATTGTTTTAACCACCGGTTTTGTGGTGTTTTGTCATACAAAGAAAGCTACATGGGTATAGACAAGATGATAACACTGCTAAGCTTAGAACACATAGAATCTATGTATATAAAACCCTAATATGCAAATAGACCAAGCGGCAGAACCACCCAACTGAACCGGTTTCTATGACATGCACTGACCACCAGGGGGTGCGCGCAGAACATGGCAGACATTGGCCATGATGGGATGCTAGAGCAGGTGAGCTGGGGTGCCAGACCAAGATGGGACTCCTGTCGCTGTCATCGGGATGAGCCTCTGGTGGTTACTGAAAATTCTTTGCTCCCACATGCCATGGTCCCACCTGGCACTCGCACCTTCTGCCAGCACCAGCCCTGTTCCCATCCACTGCTGGCGCCAAAGCTGCCACTCACACCTGCTGACAGCGCCCAGCGCCTGCCCCGATCACTCAGTGCCATCAGTGGGTGCGAGCAGCAGCTGCCGGCCCTGATTGCCCCTCAGGGCTTCTCCACCTTCCCCTGCTCCTGAGGGGTGACCAGGGCCAGCAACAGGGATGAGACAGATCAAAACATTCAGTGACTTTAATCCAGGAGAAATTAACATCAACTGTAGATTGAGTATCAACCTTTGTGACCTTTTGTGCCCAACTCTCTCCTCATTGCGACATATTCCCTCCTCACAAATGTATTCATATGTGAAAACACATAACAGATTATATTAAGAATTCTAATAGTAAATGCTTTTTATTATATGATATAGAATATTGCTGCTTCCATTTTTCATGCCTAGTTCGTGCTATATCTCCAGTAAAAGGCTCCAAACTTAGAAATAAGAATGTAGCCATCAGAAAGCAGTAACAAACATTATCTATCTAACCCATAGCTTGTTTTGCAAAACCCATTAATTATTTAAAAATTCACACAGTGTCTCCAGTTTCACTCTGTTAAAATGCTTTCTCACCCCTCCAGGAACTATCTGTAAAGAGAAGTGCAACAGAACTTCCTTGAGAAGAAAGAAGATAAGTGTTTTGGTGTTATCTGTGTTGAGAAAGAAGAAAATATTAAAGATCTTGCAGGAAACAGTTTCCAGAGAAATCTGGGCATCCCTGGAGGTCCCTCAGATAAGTCTCCAGTAAGCACCTGAACTTTTCAGGGATTGTCTAAGGCAAACCGAAAAGGGAAAAGTAGGAAGAGTTTCCCCCACTTGTATCAGTTTTCTTCAGGTCTATCAGGAAGCGCTGACATCTTGCCTTTTACTGAGCTTCCAACATGGATTTTGAAATAAGACCTGATCCCCAAAGCCTGAGAGAGAGTAAAAATAAAAGCCTTCTACAAAACAAACTGGATACAAGAGATTTCCCAGTGGCTTTAAATACATTGTGGAGTTCAAATATGTCTCTTTGAAATAAGTATCCAGCTAACTGTTTGCTGTTTTAAGATTTAGTGACCAATTGTTGTTGTTGAGGTTGTCATAAATTTGGAATTCTTGAACTCCATTTAACTGCTTTCCTTTTAGAGGAGTTCTGAAAAGGCATTATGATTTGGTATGTTTGTATTTTATGATTTCAGAGAACGGTTATTTTCAACCTACTTGTATTTTGAGTTCTTTTGACAATAAATGTTCTCTAGAATAATTGCTACTTCATCTTTACTAGATCTAGTCATCATAATGGCATCCATGTAATAGACTAATGCAATATCTTATGGAAGAGAAGAGCAATTAAGACTTCTGTAAACGAAATTATGATATAGGTCTAGAGAGTTAATATATCCTGAGGTACAACAATGAAAATGTATCCCTGGCCTTACCAGCTGAAAAACAAACAAACAAACAAAAAAAACTGTTCTGCTAGACTTTATGGACAGGGATGGAGAAAAAGGAATTTTCCACATCAATAGGTGAATACCACATACTAGAACACTTGGCAGTATCAAGCTTTCTAATTTTTACCCATCTTACAGGTAGGTATATAGGCATACTAGCAAATTCAGCAGCTGTAATTGGAGTCACCACTTGGTTACGTTTACTATAATCCACTATCATTTTCCAAGGTCCTTCTGTCCTCTGCACAGGCCAAATAGGTTAGCTGAATGAGAATGTGGTGGGAGTCATCACTTTTGCAGCTTTCCAGTCCTTGATGGTAGCACTAATCTCTCCAATCTCTCTAGCAGCCTGGTATAGCTTTCAGCTTACTGCTTTACTGGGGAGAGGCAGTTCCAGTGGCTTCCACTTGGCCTTTCCCACCGTAACAATCCTCACTCCACAGGAAAGGAAACCCATGTGGTGATTATGTTATCTGTGAAGTATGCCTGCTTCAATTATACCTCCTGTAACTTGGAAAACCACCACCAGAAGGGCTTGGGAATCCACTGGATCCACTGTGAGATGGACAGGGGCTAAAACTCTACTGATCATCTGACCTCATTAAACCTCTACTTTAACTGGAAGACCACGGTGAAATTTTGTGTCTCCTGGAATCAGTGTCAGTTCAGAGACAGTGTCTGATAGTCTTTAAAAAGTCTGAAGATAAAAATTATTTTCTTTTCGCCAATGTACACTTACCCTGGTGAAAGGTCGTAGGTCCCTTCAGGGAAGACTAGGAGAAAGATGAACAGTGTAAAGTGTCAGTACTGGATCAGGGTCCTTTCTCAAGAGGACTTGGCCTCCCCTTCATCCAAGGGGATCTGGACCTGTAAACTGACTCAAGTCTCAGGATTAATTGAGGAGCCATGATTGTTTTTATGATTAATGTTAGATTTTGTTCATTTGACCTGGAACTTTTCTGCTTTTGCAGGTCAAATGGGAATTTAGTGAGCTTCCTATCTATTTCACTCCTGGGAACACCTTGATCAATAAGCCAATGCCATAGGTCTGCACAAGTCAAACTATTCTTTTTGACTCTGCTGTCCTTTACAGCAACCACACCTACCTTGACTTTGGTGGTTGAGTGCCCTCCTTGACCCCTGCAACCCAAGGACTGAATTACTCCCTCTGCATTTAGGTATCCCAACTCAGTGACTGCAGTTCCCACTGAGTTCTGGCCTTCAGAGAAGAGGTTTTCTTATCTCTATTATGGGAGATAATAACAGCATCAAGTGTTTTCTTTTTCTTTATTATTAAATTTATTTGGGTGACAGAGGTTAATAGGTTCATATATGTTTCAGGTATGGATTTTTATAATACAAGATCTGTATATTGCACTGTGCATCCATCACCCACAGTCAAATCTTCTTCCATCACCCTATATTAGCCATATATTCCACCCCCTTCCTTCTGGCAACCACCACACTACTATTTGTGTCCACAAGTTTCAATTTTTATATTCCACATGTGAGTGAAAGCATATGGTTCTTAGCTTTTTTTGACTGGCTTATTTCACTTAGTATAATATTCTCAAGGTCCACAAGTGGCAATATTTCATCTTTGCTTATGACGGAGTAGTAAGATAGTTAAATTAGCCCATGTCTAAGCTCAACCTGATGCCTGCCATAGAGTATGAGATGCCATGCATTGTTTTCCAAATACATGCCTGAACATATATTTCAACTTTTATAAAATGTCACAAGTCATAGAATATGATGAAATCCCTTAACTTTAATGAGAAAATACTTTATATATTTTGACCAAAATCAAATGAGGAAAGAGATAGGAAAAATTCCTATCACAATTACTTTTTTTTCAATGCAATGGAGTATATGATAAATAGAAATGACAAGAAAATAAATGACTAGCATGTGAATATTGGAAAGGAAAAAATCAAATGTCACTGTTTCAATTAATATAATTTTCTCTGTAGAAAAACCAAAAGTTCAAGGAAGTACGTATTAACAAAAAGATGAACATAAACAAAACAAAAGCTTTCCTGGGTACCAACTATATTTTTAAAAATGTAAGCAGAAAGTGGAGTTATTTGCAGTAAAATTAAACCTTTACCAACTCAGGAATGATTTAACTAAAGACATGAATGGTCTATCATAAAATCTCTAACACTTCAGTGAAGGACACAAGCCAAGATATAAATAAAGAAAAGGTTATATCATATTTCTGGGTGCAAATAGTTCCTTCTGCACATTCAAAGCCTCGGCAAAATGTTACATAACAACAGGACTATTGATCTGGGAGGTAACATGAAACCCAACACCTTGATTATACGATAAAACTGAGAGAGATGTGCAAGATCTTTCAGGTTTTAAAACACACTACAATGTAATAGTAATTGAAACAGTCTAGTATTCATGAAAAATAGGTCAATAGGACAGAATAGAGTTCATAATTAGACCCATTAGTTTATAGTTTAACTTTATTATATAAGAGGAATTTTTCAATTATTAAAAATATGGGGACATCAATAAATGTTGTTGACAGAAAGTCAGACTACTCCTGCAAGTAAATAAAAGAAAAAGTAGAAGAAAGAGGGAGGCAGGTCTGGAGGGAGAAAGAGTTTGGAAGGGAGGGAAGGTTTGCAAGGAACAGAATGAGAGAGAGAGAAAGAGAGAGAGAGAGAGAGAGAGAGAGAGAGAGATTAAGAAATTAAGAAGATGGTACAAAATAAATAACACTGCATGAATATATATGGTAGTATTAAAATATTTAATGGACTAATATACATATAACTTGGTGATAGAAAATTATTCCAAGGTGCAAAATTTAAAAATCAAAAAGTAAAATGATGATAATTGATTTCACACATATCATATAAATTGTAGAAATTACCATAAGAGCTTGACATATGGCAGATTATGAATATAAAATATGAATCCATATTCATAACCAACAAAAAGATCTCTTTTGAGAATAAAATCAGCAAAGGGGCATAGAATATTAAAATTAATCATTAACTTATCCTATTACCACAAACCAGTTCTGACCCCCATCTGTCATTTTTCAAAAAGGTTTTACTTTCCAGTTTTATTTTTATAATTTCTTTTAATTCAAAATACCATTCTATTCCTTCTCTATGAAATTAGATTGATGATTAGATATAGATATAGATATAGATATAGATATAGATATAGATGTATCCACTGGCTTTGCCAAGGATGTATGCTAAAGTAAAAGTTCTAAAGTTAAGAATAAATGAGGACTCTAATACTTAGAATGAAAACATTTCAACAGACACCAATGATGAAGCTGAAAATGTTGAACTGTGAAATCTTCCTTTTCAGCAGAAAAATCTCCTCTCACCCTCGGAGGAAACTAGCTTTCCATTGCATGAAAACACTGAAGGGATCCTATTTAGTCCAAGTTCCTCACAAGGAGATGCTGACTCACCTCTGAGACCAAATGAAATTTCATTGTTTCTTGTCCCCTGGCTGCAAAGAGACTTAACTCCCCCCATGAACCAGAGGGATAATTACATTCTGCTTTGGAAGAAATCTGGAAACATGGGTAGAAATGAGATTCTAAGGATTTTAGTCAAAGAATGTCTGAATACAGAGATTCATGACCTACGAGTGGATTTAAGTTTTCTTGGTATACTGAAGTTTCATTCTCTGGTACACTAAATTCAACAAGATTGAGATTCCATAACTTCTCTGGTATACAACAGAGCAAGGAACTTGAAGGCTAAGTGATTTGGGAATATTGGAATAGACACTAACCGTCAGGGGGCTCAGAGGAAATTCTCTTCATAAATCATTAAAAAAACTTTGATGAGGACATCAGTATCCTTATAAACTTCTATTACAGGTAGCTGTCTGTTGTGGTCTCCTCAGACTGAGCATAAAGGGGGAATTTGGGCTCCCATTTCACCATTATGAATTTAGGCTTCCTATTTTAGTGAGAATAATATGATCTTGGAGTGGCAGGGACCACCTGGTGGCACTTAATTATTCTTTACCAGGTGGGTATAATTACTGCAATAATCTACAGGGACAGAGTTGCAATCAAAGTGTGTTGACTTTCAGGAATACATGACAGTAACTCATTTTTTACAGAACCCATAGGAATGAAATAGATGAGTAGCTTACGAAGGTGTTACCGATTAATATAATCAAGTAAATTTGAGATTAATGGAAATAAACCTGATTTAAGTTCCCGTAATCACTGAATGAGATTGAATAATTAGTGCCTAAGAAGTCTAGGAAAGAAATATATGATGTTCATCTCAGAAGGGAAATAGATGTGTGTACCCCATGAAAGGGCTTATAGGTATAATTCACTGTGACTCAGGTTGTCAATAACCAGGTGGAAAAGAGAAAACGAAGCCGCTTTTCTCAGCTACCCCAGGTTTTGCTTAATGGACTCATGAACATTTGGCAACCGTGAAGGTCCCTTGTAGGCTCAAAAACACAAAATCCCCCATCACCAGAGCTGATCTCACTGCTATACCCACTGAGAATGCAAATTGCCAATAACAGAGGTCAAAGCTAAGCACTGATGTGGCATCATTCCCAGAACTGATGGGTAGAGGGTATCAGCCAGCTACCTAGTGATAGGTTGATTACATTGGACCATTTCCATTTGGGGAAGAACCGCAATCTGTCCTTACAGAAATAGATAAATATTGTGAATGCAAGTTTGCCCTCAGTTCTTCCATCAGCCCCATCTTAGACAGACAGATGACGTAATCTCTGCCATGGTATCACACACTGTTTCTCAATGGTGATAAACTTCATTTTACAATAAAGGGGGCAATGGGCTTAGGTAAGACCTAAGGTATCCATTCGCTGGTCTACCATGTGTCCCATCACCCAGAGGCAATTGACTTGTGAGAGTGCTGAAATGGTTTACTAAAGAAAGAGTTGTATCACAACTGATCGATACCACCATATAAGGTCAGGACACTATTTAAAGAATGTGAAACAATTCTTAAACCAGTGACCATTACGTGATGGCATTTTCCTACCATCAAAATCCATGAATCCAAGAACTTAGGGTGGATATAGGAGGGGTTCACTCACATAATAAGTTCCTTACAGAATTTTGGCTTCTTGTCCCTAATCATGAAGTTGGATAATTTGGAGTTCCTAGTTCCTAACAGAGAAACATTTTCATCAGAGAATATATTCATGGTTTCCCCCTAATTGAAATCTGAGAATATTCACTTGCTAATTTCATCTTCTTGTACTATTGAACTGATAAACACAGGGGAGAGCTCAGGTGAAAGGTTCCATTTGCCAAAAGGAAATAACATTGTTGCTATGTAATAGATGCTAGAAACATTGTGTTGGGACCCAAAGATTTATGTGGGGGCTAATAGAACTTTAATGCCATTAATAGGTACCCATTATGTCACCTGGGTGATTTACCCTGGCTTATCCACGATATATTAATTTTTTGCCATCAAACTATATTTATGATTTGAGTAATAAACATAGATAAGATTTGAGACAGTAAATAAAAATACTGTCATGTGGCAAAGTAAGAAAAGCAGGTTATAATGGAAATGATGTAGGAATAAAACAGGATACAGTAATTAAGGTAGAAAAGTTATTTGGAATGCCCCAAGTATGTGTTTATAATAGCAGAGGGGTAAGTAACTCTCTACTTACCCATCTCTAGTCTACATTTTGAAATATGTCCTGAAGATAATAAAGAACCATGCAGAGAGGTGACATGATCAGATGAGCATTTTAAAGAGGTTTCTAGAAGCAGGCACCTGGAAGGTTAATAAATATTCATTGATGAGTAAATAAACAAAGAGGAGGAAAAAGAGTGAAAACAGAGAGCATAGCTAGGAGGTTATTAAAATTGTTCAAGGAAGAGATGTTCATAGAAGAAATGTTCTCCAAAATATACATTTATGCATAATGGAATCTATATATAATCTTTTGTGGCCTTCAATCAGCAATGAAATAAGGTGGATATTGCCAGACATGACTATCAATTCCAGATTCTTCGATGCCATCGTTTAAAGAATACCTATTTATTATACAATACAGTGTATAGATGACGTGTTATAGAATTATGCATCTGAAAGTTGTATCATTTTTTTAACTAGTTTCACCCCAATAAATTCAATAAAAAGGAAAACAAAAAAGATTGGAGGAAATAAAATAAAGCATACCTATATAAGAACTTACCACTTAAAACAAAAAAAAATCATTAAAAAGGAGAATTTCTATTTCTTCTACCTTTAAAAACACAATGAAATGAAATATGCTTTTCTGTCCAAACTAGAGGCCCGGTGCACAAAATCCACGCACTCGGGGGCTGGGGGGGTGGGAGTCCCTCAGAACCGCCTGCGCCCTCTCTCAGTCCAGGAGCCCTCAGGGGATGTCTGACTGCTGCAGAGCAGGAGAGGCTCCTGCCACCAACGCTGCACTCTCCAGTCTTGAGCCTGGCTTCTGGGTGAGCAGCGCTCCCACTGTGGGAGCACACTGACCACCAGGGGGCAGCTCCTGCATTAAGCATCTGCCCCCTGGTGGGCAGTGCGTGTCATTCCACCACTTTGTTGATTTGCATATTACCCTTTTATTATATGGGATGTTTGGTAGAATTTATTGCCAATATTGTCTGCACCCAGATTGGCCCAATGCTACATAGAACTAGCGGCATTACTCTTTGCAGTACACCATATAATTATACTAACCTTAGGTAGGAGTACCTACATATTATTAAATTATAGATTTCAAGCTAATATTTCAAAGAATCAAAACAGGTCATGAAATTACTCATTGATGGCAATATGAAGTAGAGCTAACCTGTCACTTTTTACCCTTGTGAATACATCTAGCATGAACTCTAGAGGAAAGTCATTTGATTCTACCTTGTGTTTGGTGTAGATGGGAGGTGACCATCATAATGAGGATGAGCAACAGCAATATTTATTTTCTGTAATCACTTATGCTTATTATTACTATATTTAAGCAGCATGCTGACAGCACAGTTCTGAAACATACAATATGGTCTCTCCCATGTACCAGAATTTCCAAAGGCAAATTACTTAACCCTGCTGAGCCATACTTCCTTAAATTGCAAAAGAAGGATAGTAATACTTGCAGGATAGCTAAGAGGATTGGAGATTATTTGCTTTCAGTGCTAAGCAAAGTTCCTATTGCAGAACTCCTATTATTCAGGAATTAAATCTAAAAGAGACATTTATTTGTAAAGTAAGATTTCATTTATTTGAAAAAATTGGTATAATATGCTGTGGTAGGCAGGCTCCAAAAGGGCCCATCTCTTATGCATTTTCCAGTGTCATCCCCTCCCCTGAGTGCAGGCTGGCCTAGATTTTTGTTTCTAACCAATAGAATATGGCAAAGGTGGTGATCTGTTATGCAGCGATAAATAACGTATACATATGTATGTCAAAATTTACATAGCCAAGGGACTCTAAACTAGTCCACCAGTACAATGGGAAATACGTTATATCTGCACAATGGAATACAATATAGCAATCAAATCAAATGAAAAATGCAGGAGCTTAAGCAATACCATGGATGACACAAACATAATATTGAGCAGAAGAACAAGACACAGTGATACAGGCAGGAGGTGCCATTTACATAAGTGTCAAAAACATACACTTACACTGTTCAGGGACTATGTTCGGGGAAAATTGGGAATAGGGCAAAATGATAACTTTGTGACTATTTAATGCTATTTCAGAGCTTCTAATATGCCCAATAGGGGTCATCGTTCTCTCTTAAGGAATGTAAGTTTGCTCATTTTACTAGGCACAATTGATTTGAGCCCAGATGTTTTGCAAGCCTGTAAAATTTATATGTATATTAACTAGAGGCCCAGTGCATGAAATTCGTGCATGGATAGGTTCCCTAGGCCTGGCCAGCAGTCAGGGCTGATCGGGGCCTTCTGGCTGCTGGCCAGGGCCTCCTTTCCCCAGCTGCTGGCTGCCAGCGGAGGCTTTCCTTTGTTCCACACCACCCCTTGGTGGTCAGCACATGTCATAGCAAGCTATCAGTCTTCCGGTCAAACTCCCACAGGGACAATCTGCATATTAGGCTTTTA
Organism: Myotis davidii; assembly: GCF_000327345.1. Classification (NCBI taxonomy): domain Eukaryota; kingdom Metazoa; phylum Chordata; class Mammalia; order Chiroptera; family Vespertilionidae; genus Myotis; species Myotis davidii. The sequence continues at coordinate 3,256,616 of NW_006287904.1, read as the reverse complement.
TATAGAGAGATTTGCAAAAGTAGAAATAAAACAAAAATGTATAACCATCATTTTTTTTTTCTGTTTGGTAGAAAGGTAACCCCAAAAGTTATATATATATATATATAACAGAAGTATACGGGGGTGGGCAAAAGTAGGTTTACAGTTATAACACAATAATAAACAATAAAACGAGAATAAAGTGTTTTACATACTTACAACTGTAAATCTACTCTTGCCCCACCCTGTATATAGACATAAAGAGAGCGAGAGATAGGAGAGAAATAGATGGATGGACGGATGGATGGACGGGCAGACACTTTCTTCCTTTCTTTCCCTCTCTCTTCTTACTTTTTAGAATGACTTCATTCCTACCCAACTATGGAATCCTAAAACATTGTTCTTCAGTCTTCAGTGTTTTGTAAAATCAATAGTGCAATCACTAAAAATACCCTCCCAACTTTTTATCTGCTCCCTGGATCCTTTCATCACAAAATAGTTGTTAATGAATCTTATGAACGGCTTAGTAAACAGGAATATTAGTGCACCCGCAGTGATGTGTTAATTAAAATTAAGTCCCTTTTTTTATTTGAGATGTGATAAGATAGAAAATTTGACAAGCAAAACATAACCGCTAATCTGAATGTAAAAGTATAGAAGGGGGTGCAGTGCATATAGTCACAATTGCACAGATGTTCTGTAGATAGAGTATCTCCCTGATTTGATCAGCAGCAGCACATTATAGCTGAGGGTGGCTACAGTTCACAGAGAAGTCTCTCACTTCTTCACAGCAACATACCAGTGTCACTATAATTACGAGTTTAAATAATTAAAATTTGTTGATTTCATATTTGCATGCAGGAATACTAGCTAAAATTAATTAATTTTAATTGCACACACCAATTACAACATCAGACTCATTTTCCAACATGTTATTCCTCACTGATTACGTATCCTGTGTGATTGCTTTAATTTTTCATTTTATATCGTAAAGTCAAATAATAATAATAATATGTATTTCTAATTAAGCTTGCTTACAGATCTCACTTCTGATTAAACCAAGTTTTGATGACACTGGCCACCTTCAAATCCCCACTCTGATAGCTCTTGCTTCTATGTGCTTGTTTTCCTTGTCTCATATGTCTAAAGGTGAGTTCTCAAAGTGTTTTTCCTCTTCTAGATCTGCTTTAGAATAGAGAAAAGCCGTTAGGTTTTTCATCAGAAATATGGGTCTGAAGTGGGGAGAAAATAGGTTTGAGATGATGAGGAAATTTAGAAGGGTAGGCCATATGAAAGTGCTGTTTTTATAGGTTGCCCTGTGCTTCCCTGTAGCTTTCGGTGAGTTAGATATTTCGCATTTAGAAGTTCTGTGGTTGAGTCTTAGAGAAACCTGCTATCAATCTTTCCGAGCTCAACAAGGTTACGATTCACACATCAGACACAGATCTTTCCCTTCGCAGTCAGAATCATAAAATAGTAAAATGGAATTAACATGTGGGCGAATATTCACCACATACAGAGCTTCGCGGTTATTATTTTGTGTGCTTAGAAAAAGCCATAGTTGAGGGGGAAGCGCAGGGCTGAGAGAGCTGCGGGCTGCACGGTTAGGGAAGAGCAGGGCAGAGCTCAGTGCTGAAGAAGCAGAGAGGCTTTCAAAGGCAGTTCCAGCTTCAAAGCTGTTACAGCCCTGGCTGGTTTGGCTCAGTGGATAGAGTGTCAGCCTGCGGATTCAAGGGTCCCAGGTTCGATTCCGGTCAAGGGCATGTACCTTGGTTGCAGGCACATCCCCAGTAGGGAGTGTGCAGGAGGCAGTTGATCAATGTTTCTCTCTCATCGATGTTTCTAGCTTTCTATCCCTCTCCCTTCCTCTCTATAAAAAAATCAATAAAATATATATTTTTTAAAAAGCTGTTACATTACCACCCTGTCTCTGTCCTTCTAGACTAAATAGCTGCTCTACTATGTTTTTAAAATCAAATTTAGATCCGTTGTCATAAATTCAGTGCTTTTGGATATGTACTGGTTAAAGTCCTTTGGAGAGGGCATTCTGAGAGATGGGGCTATTTGGCGCCCTCTTTCTCATCCTATTCTTCCTCCTTTCCCTCTCTTCCTCCTGTAGGACTCAGGAGGGTCACTTCAGGTCATGAAGGAAAAGAGAACAGCAGCCCTGGGCAAGAGGAAGGAAGCTCAGGGCCTTCTTTAAACTCGTGGTGATTCTAGCTTGCCATCGTGAAATATCCTAAAACTCAGACCTTCAAAATACTATGAGCAAAGTAATTCTTTCACATACTTAAAAATGAAAAAAACATTACATGAACACTAGTTAAAGAAGTATAAGAAGAGAAAAATAATTGAAACCAAAAAAATGAAAAGGCAGAGCTCATGTGGGAAAAATATGTCGGAAAGAAACTCAAACAAATGTAACTGCTGTAGGAAGGAAGGAAGGAAGGAAGGAAGGAAGGCTCTTTAAAAATGAATGCACCCAAGCCTTCTCAGACTGTTGTTTGAAATATGGAAATGTGGTACTAGAAAATCAATTAAATTATGGCACAAAAACAGTATATCATAGAGCAACCAAAAAAAGTAGATAAATTGGACCATATAAAAAATAAAATCCTTAAAAGACTGCAGGGCCAGGGCTGTGCCCCAAATCTGGGATGCGGGAGGGAGCTTTATTCCTTGAGACCTGTCAGGAAAAAAGCCTTTGCAATGGCCCAGGCCAGGCCTGAATAATCACCCATTGATTTTTTGGACTCTTACTCCAAAGTTTGTATTTTGCATGTTTGCCCCCTTTGATATTTTTGTACTTTGCGAATTTCATTATGGATTTAATGTTATCGTATTGAATCCTTCCAAGATGTAACTCTAATTTTTTCACCCGAGAGCAATATTTGAGGTTAAAAGATTTACTCGTGGCCACAATGCTAAGGGACAATCAAACACATCTCAACTAAAATTATTCTGCCAAGTTCATTGCTCTTTTGAGAATCTTCCATAACATGAAAGTTTATCTTCTTTAAGGCAACGTGAAGGCATAGTTTCTTCTCTTCTTTAAGGCAACATAAAATATTCAGGAAACAAATGCCACGAATAAAACTGCTTCAGATTCTGATGCTTAAAGTAAAATTTGGATTGAACACTGATCTTCCCCTTTACTTTTCAAGTCTTGACTTCCATTTAGATTGGAGCCCCAGTTGCAAGGAGCAGCTATTTCACCTCCTCTATGACAGAAGCGCTGGAGAGTCCCGAGTGGATTTCTAAAGGCCCCCAGCAAGATGAGATCTGACAGGAGGTATTAGGAATTCTTCACATTTAAATTAATGGGCTGATTTTCAGTGCTTGTACCATTTGGGGAAAATCACGATGCTGGATCTGGGGCATATAGGATAGCTGGACCTGTACATTAATTACCAAAGCTTTAAGTTTCCCATTGCAAAATGTCAGATTTCAATACACATAAACCTGGGTTTAACCTATGGTGAGCTTTGCTGTGTGTCAGAAAGCTCACTGGTATGTCCCCGGAACTTATTACTTCCAAGAGAGACATGGCTTATGTCTCTGAGTTGATGCTCTGTCCACTTATGGCACATTAGCAGCAAGTGAGAGAACACTGAATTTTACTCCAAGTAAGGAGAAAGTAATCCTGATATCTGCTTATCTGATTTTACTCATAAGATCAGGAAACAAGAATAATATGAGTAATTATTAAGACTTGGCTAATTCCAGAGGCCTCCGTGGTCTTCATAAAGATCACATTTGGAGAATCAAGTGAATTCCTATCATTAAATTGATGAAACAAGTTTTCTTATGATCAGGAAAAAACAGAAATTAAAAGTTAGCTTAAAAAATGAATCAGATAAAAAGTATCACTATATATAGAGTAATAAACACATTTATTCATTTGATTAAATAATTTTAATCTCCTTGAGTCTTTAACTTGGAATGGTTAAAATGAAGATAAAATTTATACACATATATTTTTAATTCAGTGTAATTTATACAATTAAAAAAATGGAAACTTAAACATCTAATAAAAAGAGAATAATGATACAGCTTATGATACGTTTATAGAAGGAATGTTACTAACCATTTAAATGAGCTATTCAAATAATTTTCAAGATATGAAGGCATTGTATATATATAAAGTTAACTGATGAAGCCTTCTTTTTATATATATGCACGTTGTGTAATAGATTATGAGTAATGATTTTTTTAAGTTCCCATATTTTCCACAATGGCTCATTGCTTTTATGAAAAGAAAAAAATAAGTAAAAACATGATATTTGAACACATTTAAGATTTGCTGTGTCTTGGATGCACATTGCTTTTTTCCACTTTGTCATTTCTTATTATTTCAGTGAGTCGCTGGGATTGTAAAACAAACTATTTTCCACAGAATACCATTCCCCAATTATCATCACTTATTTGAAGACCAACCACAACTTGTTTTTTCTAACCAATTTACTATGTTTACTCATCTGCTCCACTCTCTTTATTCTCCTTCTCTCCATCCCCTTTTCCCTCCCTAGAGTGTGTCTCTCGGTCTCTCTCTCACATCCTGAACTTTCTCATTCAACTTGCTGAACTCTTGCATGTGCTATTAGCCTTTTTGGAATACCAGAAGATGTATGGTTAATCTGGTATAATAACCAGGGAACTCACCATCAAGTCAATGAATTGGTTAGTACCTTTCTGCAAAGTAGGGTGGCAGTCAGGCAACCTTATTTTGTGTTTTGGGGATTCATACTCAAATTGTTAATTACACACATAGCTACTGACATATTAACTTGTCTTTATCTTCCCTATGTTCTCTTCCACCATTATAAAAAGATAGTCAAATTTTCTTTATTTTCTCAGTATCCTTTCTAAATTAAAAAACAAACAAACCTCAGAATCTGATTCAAAGTGACAGCATACTTTAAAGAGGTGATGACTGGGGTTCCAGATGGGGAGGGAACTTTAGGTGGTGTCTTTGAGAAGTCTGGAGAGGAAGAGAACTTTAACTCTGGAAAAATCTTGGAAGTTTTGGTGATCTGTAGGCTAGCAGTTAGCCCAGAAGTTGAGAACCACTCAGGGAGATGTTCAGATCTCTTGGGATGACTGCCTGACTGATCTAGGACCACTAGATGCAAGATACTTAGATATTCCAGTGTCTTAAAGGATCTTGTGCTGCAAGCCTGACCAGGAAGTAGCATAGCCACCCAATCTACCTCCTGAATGGTGGAATATCAGGTGCTTAAGTGGTGTAACCACAGACAGGTCAATCATGAGAGAGATGCTCCTATGCTTACACATGCCTTAACATGTTGTCCTTTTGCATACCTTACCCATCTGGAGGGATGAGACACCGACTCAAACCAACATTATTTTAAAGAAAACAAAGACATTTAATGTCTCATTTATCAGAGTTTCTTGTTGAAGGCTCATACCTATCACAGAGGAGAGCATAATTTTTCATTGTGGCTTCAAATGCCTTTTATTTTATTACCAGGGTGCAGTTGCCACTGATTACTCTGAGGAGGTCTATGGGAATGATCATCATAACAGCCGATGTATCCTTACACAGAGCTTTACAAAGCAAAGAAATACTCACTTTCACAGACCATTTGCTCCTCATAATAGCTTTGTCAGAGGATGAGAGATTGTTATCGGCATTTTCTATCAGGAGAAGGAGAACCAGAGTGCTTAATATGACTTGCAAATGTTAACCCATCTAGCAGGTGTCGAAAAAAATGACATAGACCCAAAGAATGGGGACCCCATTTTCTCTACAGATACAAGGATAGGAATACCACAGTTCCATCTTCTCCCGATAAAACTCTGAGGATGGATAGACAACATGGAGATAGAGAGCTATTTGTTTTTTCTTTATTGATTGAGGTCTGATTCATTGTCTTCCTCACTTTGAGGACCAAGAGTAGGGATGGAGTTCCAGAAGCAAGATGCAAATAGGAGACCCAGAAATAGTCCCACTGCAAAGTCTCAGAAGAAGAGTTTCAGAAACAGATGGGCCAAATGAAGTGTCTCTTTAAAAAGATTGTGCAGGGAGGCAATAGCCAGATAAAAGTTAGAGCCTAAAAAAAAAATCTCCAATGGCCAGGACATAAATGACATCTTCAGTTCTGGGCAAGCCAGTCAGTGCATGGTATAACCTGACCTACAACTTTTCTAAGATTCAGGATTTTCTATCGGGAATGTGGACAAAAAATAACCCAAACTATGACATTTCTCCACAGTAAAGAAGAGAAAATGGATATAAACAACAACATATGAAATTGTAAATTATGAAGCACTTTAAAAACGAGCGTTAATTACTTCCTGTCTGTTCATACACAGACTCTCAGAAGGAATATAAACACTTTAGGTAGGGCAAGCATAACCTGAGGGAGAGAAAGCATCAAAATGCTAATCCCCAAATTGAAATTTTTAGAGCTGTGCATTTGCATATAGCCTAAAATCCCCTTGAAAATAGCGGGAATGCATTTAGTTACCTGTAAAATCCTCATATTGAGCTGTTATTAATTTATTACAGGTGAGGCAATGTTTTCTTTTCAAAAAGTTCTTTTCTCAGTTGTGCCATAGGCACCGGTAGAAAATTTAGAGTGCTTTATATTCCATAGAATATGCATAGTAATATCAATAATAAATAGCATTTTCCACAGTATAGAGTGTGAGCCTCTCGCTCAGAGAGCAGACTCACGCCTGTTAAACTAAAAATACCTCAGTGACAAATTTCAGGGAAGAAAGGAAAAGAAGAGAATTCTGTGTTCATCACCCCAAGGGTAGGGCACTCCCTGAATGGTCGACAGTGCCCTTGTATTTCCCACCCAGTAATGCTGGACATGAAAACCCCAACATATTTTCGTACACATCGCTATGACCCCTCTTTCCCCAATGCAATGCATCTTTCTTTTTCATAATGAAATGGTTTCCCCATGCCAAACATTTCCACTTATCTTTCTTTTTTTTCTTTTTTTAAAATATATTTTATTGATTTTTTACAGAGAGGAAGGGAGAGGAAGAGAGATAGAGAGTTAGAAACATCAATGAGAGAGAAACATCGATTTAGCTGCCTCCTGCACACGCCCTACTGGGGATGTGCCCACAACCAAGGTACAAGCCCTTGACCGGAATCGAACCTGGGACCCTTCAGTCCACAGGCCAACGCTGTAGCCACTGAGCCAAACCAGTCAGGGCTCCACTTATCTTTCAAGAAAAATTGTGAACAGTCCTGGTGACATAAGACGTAACAGTTTATGAATAAGATGAAATGCTTATTGCAGGAACAAATGCACCAAATTTTTTCAAGATCTTGCTGAATTATTGTCTCTAAAATCAGAGCGCTGAGTGTCTGCTCCCATAAGGGTTTTTGTTGCTTTTGTTACTCTTCACCTGAGGAGGATATTTTTTCCCATTAATTTTTAGAGAGAGTGGAAGGGAGGAAAGATGGGGAGGAAAAGAGAGAGAGAAAAACATGGATATGAGAAACATCGACTGGTTGCCTCCCACACACACCCCAACCATGACCGGATTGAACCTGCAACCCAGGTATGTCTCCTTGACCAGGAATCGAACCCATGACCCTTCGGTGCAGGCCGATGCTCCAACCACTGAGCAACATCAGCCAGGTCCCATAAGGGCTTCCTGAACATAGAAATAAGCTATGTGGATTACAGTCTGCATATTTCCATAGCACTTTTGCCTTTTCACAGGAATAACCAAAGACAATGGGAAATAATGGGAGACTCACAGATTTTGAATCATGACACGAAAAGAAACCTAGCTGATAAACCAACCAGAAAAAATAAAATTGTTGTGTCTGAGTCTAAGATGTAACAAACGCAGAATTATAATGACTTTAATGCCATTTGGGTAACCTATGTGGTATTGACAAAATAAACTAAATCCTGTAGATTTTAATCTGAATGTTAAGGGTTGGTAAGAGATTTTGAAAGCAGGTAAGGAAAAATGTATCTTTGGGGCAATAAAAAATGAAGTGCTTCAAGTCCCATAACCTTCCAATTCTGTCTGAAAACCCACTGGCCACACAGGGCTGCTGGAGCAGACAAAACCAGTACAATGAGCTCTCCAGGTGGGTTTTATGTATTTAAGCTAAGAAAAGAAAGAAATTCATGACACCGTATACAAAAGAATTAGAGGCTGTATCCTATACAATAAAGCAAATTGTCCGCTCGGGAGTTCGACAGACCCAGAGTTCGACAGCTCACTCTGATGTGGGCTGGCCACCAGGGGGCGGCGTGGAATGAAGGAATAGAAAACCAGATAGTACCTGATCACCGGCCAGGCCTAGGGCCCCTACCCATTCAGAATTTCGTGCACCGGGCCTCTAGTAATTTATATACCGGAAGATGTTGTGATGGGAGAAAGTTAGTGCCTAAAACATTGGCGTTCAAGTCTTGCCCTTTCTTTGAACTTGAGTTTGCAACAATGTAAAAAGGAGAGGATAATAATTTCACTGTCCACTCAAGAATGTTATTGACAAGATGACCTCAGAGAGTACATAGGGAATTTTATTGCAAGTAGTTTTATACATAGTGTGTATAAAACTACTGTGTGTGTGTGTGTGTGTGTGTGTGTGTGTGTGTGTGTGTGAAGTACTGGTGGTGATCTCATGTATATGCCTAAAATTAACTAGTTATTTTATTGCTAAATTAATTCTTATTTCTAATTGATTTAATTCTACTCAGGTCTTGTGAAATTTCCCAGAATTAAATAAGGGAGAGAGAAAAAAAATTCAATCCAGCTTAACTTCTTGCCTTAGCTCCGCTCTGTTTAAAATAACATATACAGGCTTTGTCTAGCTCAAAAAAGAGACAGAATTTTTCTGAGTGTTGGTAGGCAAAATACATAATGGCAAATAGGGCAAAACTCCCACAAATAACCTGCAACAATTTTCTAATTAACCTTAAAATCTCTGCCCTCATGAATATAAAACCAGACAGTACCTGTCTTCATTAACATGCAACATTTTTTTGAAGTTTTAAAAATATATTTTGGATTTCCTTTTTTTAAATTTATCTTTATTGTTGAAAGTATTACAGATACCCCTTTGGGCTTTTTTTGTTTTTTTTTCCTCATTGAGCCCCTCCTCCCCCACCTGCCCCTCCCAAACCTTTGCTACACTATGATCTGTAACAACTTTTGTTATCTTCTAGAAAATTATGTTATTGTAGGATGTTCTTTGTGTTTGAATTCAAATCCAGCTGGTTTACTTATTCATCAAAGAGTTCAGTTACCTGTTTTCAAAAAGTTAACTACTGGGGCTTCTTCATGAATGTGTTTTTCTGTTCTTTTCCCTTCCTTTCACCTGCTATCGCCAAAAGTGTGACATGACCCTTACTCATGCTCCTGTAACATAACACATACGCTCTATGCTCTCTGCACAAAGTAGATCCAGAATGAGGCCCTTGTTACCACCTCCACTGCCACCACTGGGCCCACGCTCCACCACCTTTTCTCACTGGGATTTGCAACAGCTCCGTCTCAAAGATTGGCCCGCTTCCTTCTTGTTCCTTTACAGTATGCTCTCAATTCCTAGTCAGAATGACCCCTCGTCGTTTTCTAGGTTTATTCTCTTTCATATTTTTATTTTTCTCCTTAGTAGGTATCACTACATGGGCTGTTATGTATCTTATGTATTGTCGGTCACATCCACCCCTTTTGGAATATAAGCTCCAATGAGGAGAAGAATGTGTGTCTATTTTTGTTTTTGTTGTACCCTCCTAAAAGAGAGAATTCCTATGAAAACTTTGGTCAGCTGAAATGTCATGAAGCTAAAAGGCTATTACCATTGATTTATATGAAAAAAAAATTTCAGCACTTCCAGACCTAAAATTCAATGCACACACAAGGCGTTTATTTTGTCCACCACCATTGAAACACTTGATTATGCCCAGTTCTTCACTAAGGGTAACGCCCTTCTGGGCTCCTCAGGGTTTTCTGATACCTTAGGACACATCTCACTCTGATCAACGATGTCTCTTTCATCATTGTTTCTATGTCTCTATCTCTCTCCATTCCTCTCAAAAAAATATCAATAAAAACATACAAAAAATAGTCTGTGCATGTTCAGTACAGATGCAACCATTGTAGGCCTAACTACACATCAACAACAGCGTAATGTTTTTTTCTGAATATTTTTGATTTGGGGTTGGTTGAACCTGCGAATGTGGAACATGCGGATATAGAGAGCCAACTGTAATTTGAAGTGGAGGTCGTCATGAAACCAATTGACAAACTAGTTAGGGTGAATTTTCTTAATTTTTAAAGAAAAATATATATATTTCTTCCTGTAATGGATAGTGGTTTTAGTAAGGGAAAAAAAAATAAGTAAATAAAGCACTGCCCAATAACTGTGTGGGAAGGAAATTACTAACTCTGATAAAAGACATATTCACTTTGGAATTTTAAAAACATAAGTGATATAGTTGGCAAAGTGGGATGAAGGAGAATGCTGCTTTTGGATGCTTATTTTTATGCTTTCTGTAAAATCGGAAGGCATCACAGAAATCTCTGAGCCGTCTCATCATATAAGCAACTTGAGCTATTTTCTGTGACATACGCAGAGCTAGCAAGGGCCAAAGAATCCAGCCTCTCTCTTTCCTATCGAAAGGTAATTTGTAAATTGTCAAAGGGGTAAAGTAGGAGTCTGAAAAGTCACATTTTCAAAAGCACAGGTACTAGAGAAATTGGATTAAATGTGCCTCTTCACATATTTCAAAAGAAGTGGCTTGCTTTTTCCTTTTAATCTTGAATTCTAGGCAATTTGGCAATTATGTGAAAGCACTCAGTTTGGAAGCCTGGTGAGTATTTTAGCTCAAGTTTGGAAATACTCTCCTACTGTGAGTCCCACAATTTTCATATATCTGGTAAAAAGGAAAACAGCAAAAGACATGAGTTTGAAGGTCAGACTATTCATAAGATATTTTGGATCCACTGGGAAAGATAACATTCTTGCAAGGCGATGCACTGTAATTAGGGAGTCAGTCATCAACTTTTGAAAGTTTAGTGAAGAGATTATACTCCAAAGAGGACTGTGAATCTCCTTTTCTTTTTTAAAATTTTTTCCTTCTATACATCATGAAGCAGAAGTATAACCACGATGCTCTCATTTGCATAGGCATCTCCCAGACAGGTCATCAGATATATTTATTGTGGGGTTTTTTTTAAATTTATCTTTATTGTTGAAAGTATTACATACGTCCCCTTTGTTTTGCTTTGTTCTGTTTTCCCATTGACCCCTTCCACCCGGTACCCAGGCCTTCACCACACTATTGTCTGTATTCATGGGCTTTGCGTATATGCACACGTTTCCTGGTTGATCTCTCCCCACCCACCCCCTCATCCACCGCTTCGATATTGCCATTCTTCTGCTTAAAATTCTTCAGTGGCCTCCACTGCCTACAGAATGGACTCTCCTTACACTGGAACCTGGGCCCCTGTTTGATTATTCCAGGTCCTCTTTGTCACCGACGTTCTAAACTTCCCACAATGGGGTCCTCTTCACTTAGTCTATGTTGCCATGTCTTTTTTATGCGGCTTCAAAGTGCTGACTTCCTCTGCTTGAAAGACTATTGCGATCCATCCAGTCTCTTGACCAGCAAACATTATCCCCCACATGGTTTTCCCTAATCAAATCCTTCCACATCTTCAAATATTAGGTCCAGCCATTGCTCTCTCTAGGAAGCACGCTCTAACCTCCATTTCCTAAGCTCTGTGGATTCTGTGGGATCCAACAGGACCCTGCACCTATTGCTAACCAGGTACATCAAAAGAATGATACACGTTCATTCATCCGCCATCATTGCAAGTGCCTCTCCTCAGAAAAAGTACTGTTTCTAATTGTCGGTGTATTTTCAGTTTACAAATATTTGACATGTAGTAAGCACTCACAACTGTTTCCCACTTGAAAAGAAATACTTCTTGAATCATAAAAAGAAAATTTCATATAGGAAACATATTGTTTTTTGAGGCATTTCTCCTTGCTAAGACAGAGCGGTATTTTAATTATGCCCCCCCCCCCACTTCCATGATTTTCATAATCAAGCATTTGGGTATAATTTTGTGGAAGTACCAATGGATCTACTGGACTTACTTAATTGTAATATAACAGTTTATTCTACTAAAGGCACCTTCCTTTTCGCTGATGTGATAATGACAGTTCATTATGAGCCCATTAGGGTGTTCCTTATGGAATAGACACAGGAAACAAATGCTGTCATTTGCAAATTAATGCTTGGTTATAAAAAAAAAAAAACTTATTCTCCCTTCCGAATGATTCTATGCTCTTTGGTATCTGTCATGAAGAATGGGACAATAGGGGAAGGACTGATATTACACTGAAAGCATAAAAGTGCATTCACAAGCGAAACTGAATACACACACTAGCTCAACTGGGAGCCATACTGACCCAGCCTCTATTGGTTCCCTCTACTTTTTGTGCCAGGCCCTTTTCTAGATTAAATTTCTAGAGCACCCCATGACCTCAAACCTGATCAACGTCCTCATAGAAACAGCATATGGAACTCATTCTTTTTCATTGAATGCTAAAAATTTAGCTGTAGGAAAAACAGTATTTACTATCTGAACAAATCCAGCCTTCTTAAAATTAACCCACAAGTAAAAAACAACAACAAAAAAAGATGCTTTCCACTAAAACTAAATGTAGTTTGTATTTCGAATTCTGCAGTGCATGAAGATGGCCTGGTGAAGGTCTTTGACATACAGTAATCAGGAAAACACACACACACACACACACACACACACACACACACACACCACACCTCATTAACTGAACCAGAACAGCACTGTGTGTGGTCTATTACAGGCAGCACGGAAATGAAGGCCCCATTCCTCAGCCCGGCAGAGATGCACTCAGATATAAATATTTGCCGTCACATCCACACTGCCCGACAAACAACACATACACTTTGTTTTCCTTATGTGGTTTCAGCTACTATGAATATCATCTACCTACCTCAATTCTATTGTATTTTCTTCATGGCCAAACTAATTCTTCCTTACCCTGTGGAAGTTTCCCTGACAAACCCATACCTCACCCATCTCTCCTTTAAAAAAAATTTTTTTTTCAGTGTTTAGAGATTATGTCATATAAATTGACATCTAAATATATTTGTCATATTATAATGTAAAGCTCCTTGAGGGCAGGACATAAATCTCAGTCAACTTATAGGTTCTTCCATAGTATATCAAATATTATGAACCACACCGGAGTTCTTCATAATATATGTACATGATGATTGTTTTGGAGCATTGGGAATTCAGTTAATTGGTAGTAATCTAACTGTATGAGGTACTAATTTGTGTGGCTAGGGATATTTTAATTTACTTTAAAGACTGAGCTGAAAGACTTTATATAATTAATTGCATATGAAACAGTAAAGTTATAAAATAGACATCAGCGACCCAGTTGGAAAAATTTAGTTATTGAACATGACATTGAATACAAACTGATTCTGGGTATCTTACAAATAAAGAAAAAAAATTAATTTTGCTTTAAAAATTGTCAAGTCTGACCTGGCCAGTATGGATTCCAGGTCAGGGCACATGCCCAGGTTGCAGGTTCAGTCTCCAGTAGGGGGTGTGCAGGAGGCAGCCGATTGATAATTCTCTCTTATCATTGCTGTTTCTTCTTTTCTCTTTCCTCTCTGAAATCAATCAAAATGTATTTTTTTAAAATGTCAAGCCTATGTTGAGAAGCAAAATGTTTCATCATTCTAAATTTTGTAAAAAATGATATATGCAGATAACTTATATATGTTTCAATAATATGTAAAAAAATTTCAGTTAAGCCTTTTTAAACGATGCATGTATATTCTATTATTTTAAACCATTTTTAATATCAAAAGTAATTCATGTGAATGGGATATTTCTTAAATCAAAACGGTGACAGAATGCATTTGATCTTCAGGAAGTCAAGAGAATGTGGTTACTGTTTGCCGGTTTCTGATAACCTACTACAGTGCAAGGGGTGAGCTTAGGAACTGACAGAGAAAGATACATCTGCCTTACATTTGATTTCCTTTCAATTACCTTAAATGAGTCTTAAAAAGACAAAATTGCAGCCAATTTATGGATTAACTCTCTAACAAATGCTTGAATGCTTTGTGCTACTGATTAAACAGGAATCATAAAATTATGAATCACAATTGTTTCGGAGGAATTCTTTGAGAAAGTTTCAGAGTGGGATTTGTATGTTTGCCTACATAAAGAGAAATAATACATTCTAAATATACATTTAAAGGTAAGGAAGAGTACTAAATGGAACAAAACTATACTAAGGTAAGCTCTAGCATGATTGCATAGAAGGAATTTCACAAGTGCTGGGTGGGCGAACACTAAGAAATCTATTCATTTGGCAAAGGTGACTGGCTCCCCCATACAGGTTTCCATCCCAAGCTGTGGCCAACGGGCTGTGGCCCACTGGGCAAGTCACTATGTGGTGCTGGCCTCTGCCAACTTTCCACTGTAATATCCTTACGGCATTTGCTAAAAATTCCTCAGGTGACCTCAGCATCCATTTGCAAAGTGCCAATAATACCTGTCCCGTTATCTATAATATAGTGTCACAAAGACGGATGAGTTCATCTGGGAAGGGCTTTGACTTCTCCATAAAAGTACTGAAATTTTTTTTAAAAAAAAATCTATTAATGTAACTCTTGAAAAAAGTAACAAAGAAGTCATTCCAATAGATGTAAAATGGGATTTTTGTGCAATTAAATGTACCCATGCATATGCATATAAATATATGTGTATATTATTACAATAGAATCAAGCATTTCCTTTATATAAATGTCAAAGTATTTACCATTATTTAGCGTATATAATCACTAAAATGTAGAAAAATTTCCACTAAATTAATAAAATATATTCTTTCCTATTCTTACTACAGGAAAGTGAATTAAAAGTATAAATATTTTAAAAAGGAAAAATTTGTAAAACCATAAAACATTGAATTGAATGCCCAAGATAATCATCTGAAAAACAGAAGAAAAATATATAAATATATATGACACAGTTATATTAAGGTCTTATGTTTTTCAATTAAATTAAAAAATGATAAAATTTAAATATTTTTTAAAAAAATGAAACTAAATTTTTTAAACGTAAGTTAAATAAAACAGTAAAATAAAAATACTTTAAAATTAATTTAGGAGTGATAACTAGTTATGAATTTATAAACATCAACACATTCTCTACAAATGAGGAAAAAAATACAAAAATTTATCTATTTACATTGATTACACAAATATAAAATCTGGTACCTAACAATATCCAAACAAGAAATAGGAAGAAACTTAAATGATTTATAATTTTAAATTAAAAAGATTGATAAATAGTAAATTGCTATATTATATATTATGTTCAATAAATTAGGACTGGATTGTGTCAGAAACTGATTGGCAAAAGATGTCATTGGAACATACTAATAATACCCCCCAACAAGCTCAGATGTCTGTAACATTTTTAATAAATTGAAGATGACATTTAAATTCATGGGTGAAAGTTTGCTGTGTTTATTAAATGAGACTGAGAAATCTGGTTTACTATTTTGGAAAAAAAAATAATATTCTGACCATTATTCAGACCAAATTAAACTCTGCATTGGTTTTCTATATAAATGGGGAAAATCTAAGACAGACAATGTGCTAAGATTATAATTATCTCTAAGACAGATTTGATATTTCCCTTTCTTGATGTTGAGTGACAAGTATCCAAAAGGAAACCTACTATGCTAAGTGACAAACTGGGTGCACTTTTGTAGAAATCTAAATCACATAGCCAATAAATTTAGGGGGACATATACAGATTCCCTAAGTATTATGGAGAACAGGCATTGTATAGAGAGTCTGAGTAGACTGTTTTAAGCATGTGTGAAATAAGCCAAAAACATATGTGGATTGTGACATTACAGAGAGAAATGTCATAATAAAGAATAAATAAATAATACGCTGAAATAGAGTGAAATATGAGCTCACTCTTCCTTAGAGGAGCATCTGGGGAGAAATCTGTGGGAGATTAGGGAAGCACACAATGGGGGAGGCTGCTGGGGGAATGAACTTGGTTTGGACATAAAAATGATTAAATTGAGCCAAGACTGTAGAAGCCGAATCTTCTTCGATCCCGCAGAGCTGTTGTTCCTCGCCCTGCATTTAGTCATAAGCGACGTGAAGCACCATGTGTATGGATGATACTGCCCTGCCCTGCAGGAAAAATCCTAGACATGTGACTCACCATCCCAGCTCACAGTCGGCAGGAGCCTTGGGACTGGAGAGAGAAGGATTTGACAGCTATAAAAGGTATTTTTAGGAATGTTATGAATGATAGCATTTTTATTAGACAACTGAATACAGACTGGTTTTTAAAAGGTTAGAGGAATTATTGCTATTGAGCTTTAGGGGAAAAAAAAAACACTCTAGCTTCACTGTGGAGAATTGGAGGGAGCAAGGCCATGAGAGAAAAGAGAGCAATTAAGGTATTTCCACAATAATTGAAATGAGAGTTAATATTACTTGTGCAAATGAAAGTGGAAAAGGCCATGAGGCACACAGATAGATATAGACAATGATATAGATAGAACTACATGTAGATGGAAATAGAGACGTAGGTATGGATATAGATCTATAAATACAGATATCTGAAGTTGAGGAGGCTACATTGTACTATTCATTTTACTCAGCCCCTCAACTGCAGGTGACATGGTTGATCACACTTTCTCTCCTTGAAGCATTTTCTTTGTTTGGCTTCTCTGCATATCCTTCTATTTCACAAGCCATTCCCTTCCGATTTCTAGCTGGCCCATCCTCCTCACCTTGATCTCTAAAACTTGGAGTGGCTCGAGGATCATTCCTTGGTGTGTTCCTTTTTGCTAGCTATGCTTCATCTCCAGATCATCACACAAAGCCCCTTAGAGTTAAGTAGCATCTGTATCAGTGCTTTTTAAACTCTTCTTTTTGTTACTTCTTTATCAGTGATGAAATGGTTTTCCTTATTACTTTCCCAGTCTATCAGAAACTGACACTTTTGTAACACAAGCGCCTTGTATGACTGCCATGTGACCTTGATGGAACACAATTAACACAATTGCTAAGCAATTACTCTCAGTTCTGATCCCTCTCAAGTTGCTTCCCAGTAACGGTCCACACACTGATACAGACCAAGACCTGCACTTGGAGTGGCCCTGACCTATGGACTCGCAATTCCCTTAGCTGTATCTCCACTCCTGGCCTTGCCCTTAGCTCCAGATCCAGGTTGTCTATTCAACTCCTCTAGATGGATGTCTAATTTATGTCTCCAATATAACATGCACAACACAGAGCTCTTGACTTTCTTCTTCACACTTAATCTTCCCAAAACGCCCCTATCCTAGTTAAGGGCATGACTATCTTCCCATTTCTCTAGCCAAAATGTTTAGAAGCCTATTTTATCCCTAACTCTTACAAGTTTCATCATAAATCTATGTATTGATCATACCTTCAAAATATGTCCTGAACTTGACCGTCCATCACCCCACCACTCTGAACACCGTGCAAGCCACCTATTGCTCACAGGAACAGGGGCAATGACTGCATAACCTGACTCCTGCTAATTCTTTATCTTTCTCTTCTGTCTAGTTTCGACAGAACCCAGAAATATTTTTAAATATGTTTTTATAGATTTTAGAAAGAGAAAGGGAAGGGGGGAAAGAGAGAAACAACGATGAGAGAGAAACATCCATGGGCTGGCTGCCTCCTGTACACCCCCTACTGGGAATCAAGCTTGCAACCCGGGCATGTGCCCTGACCAGAATTGAGCTGGTCAGCTCTTGGCACATGGGACGATACTCAGTCCACTGAGCCACATCTGCCAGACCAGAAATAATTTTAAAACATAAATTATATGATTTCTCTGACTTGCTCCAAACTCTAATGGCTCCCCATCACACACGGAGCCAAATATACAATCTTTATTTATCATGACCTAGAATGCCTTATTTAACCTGAAAATTATCTTTCTGTTGTCATTTTCTCACATTTACCGGTAGTTTCGTAGGTTCAAAATAAGCTTTCCAGAATTAAGTGAAGGTCAACTGGCCTTCTTTGTGCCATCAGATCTCCATTATGCATCTGCCTTTGTCTGGTGCTTCACCTTCCACACTGAAATCCATAACCACAAAAACCCTCTAGAAAGATACCTAAACCTTTTCCAAGGGAGTATGTGAAGGCTGGTGTGGATGGATCTTAGTGAGCAAGGGAGAGGATGGTGCAAATGTATCTAATGCCACAGAGCTTTGCAAATCATGGCCAAGTGTAAGACTTCATTCCAAGTGTGGAAAGAAAGCCTGGAGCCACTTTCAGCAGAGGGTGAGAGTTGATCTGCTTTGCATAATGAAACATTTATTCTGGATGCTCTCTAAGAGTGGAAGAGGAGGCAGACATGGGAGCAGGGAGGGCAGCACTGGCAGCTCTCATGGGGCATTGGCAGTGCTGATGTGAGAAGGAGCAGTATCTTAGCTGCATGTTGAAGGTGAGATTCATAGGACTTGCTGATTGGATGCAGGGTTGGAATACATTAGTGAGGTCAGAGTCCCAGGTTGTTGCCAAGCATCTGAGTGGGTGATGATATTTTTTTTTATCAGGGTCCAGATGCCCGTGTCTTTTCAATTCTATTTCCCTCTAAATGCTCCTAACAGAGACAGGCAGACCTGGAATTTATTAGCTCTGCTGCCCTTGAGGACCTTACCTAATCTTTCTGAGTTTCAGATTGATTTTTTTTGGGTAAAATTCTAATATCAAAATATTACCTACAGGGCTTATAAAATTTAAAGGTGTGTGTATATGAGAAACGTGTATTTCTTTACCTGCTTACGTCTAGGGGCTCAACAAATGATAGCTACGTTTGTAATTGCTGGTATTTTGTAAATGACGGCTGCTATATCCCGATGCACTTTGGTGGTGATTTATGTTTTCCAGTGATTGCTCGCCTTTGTTCTCTTATTTCTGACCAAGTGCCCAAAAGTGTTTTCTTGCCCTGGAATATCTTCCCGAACCCCAGCAGCAGCAGAGAGATTCTGGGTTTGCTAATACCTTCCAATGCCACATGCCCTAAACTTTTTCTGTGCAAAATTGAAAAACAGCAGGTCACTCAGCAGGGGCCAGGAGCATCAGTTGATATGGTTCAATCCCAGGGAAAGGTCGATAAACCTGGGTAGTTTGGTTAAAATGAAAGAAAACAAAACAAAAACAGTCTGCTGAGACTGCTGGGTAATTAGGAAGATATTTCAGTAAGGACAGAGAAAAAGGAAATAAAAATACATTTACCTCAAATGATCCAAATCGCCAAGTGGATAAACATTTTTTTTTAATTAAAGTTAAGCCTGAATAAAATGTTCAGATGAGTAGGAAATGAAAAATCCTCTACCCTTAGTCCACCCTTGGAGGTAATTAAAGTTTAGAATTCTGTTTTCATTCTCCTGGTGATTTTCCACATATGCTTATTCACTTGATGTCTTAATGTTATCTAATTTTAATTACTACCTGTTTGCTCCCTGCTACCAAACCAGGGACTTGAGCTCCCCCCCACCCCCCTCCCCATCTTGTTTTTCTCCCTTCAACCACCTCCCAGCTTTCATAATGACTTTACTTTCATACATCTATTGGTTGCACTTATTTATTTTTAAATCCATTGATCTTTTAGACAATGTAATTCATTCCCTCTTTATAAAAGGGAAGTACTTTAGCCCTAGCTGGTTTGGCTCAGTGGATAGAGCATCGCCCTGTGGACTAAAGGGTCCCAGGATTGATCCCAGTCAAGGGCATGTACCTCAATTGTGGGCTCAATCCCAGTGGGGGACATGCAGGAGGCAGCCGGTTAATGATGCTCCTCTCTCATCAAAGTTCCTATGTCTCTACCCCTCTCCCTTTCTCTCTCTCTAAAATTCAGGAAAAACATGTTTTTAAAAAGGGAAGTAGGTTAGCATCCCTTCACCCTCATTTCTCTTCCTTCTAACACACACACTCTTTTAGTTAAAGCAGTAAGTCCACAATTTAAAAGTTTACAAAATGTATCTTCCACACTATAACTCTGCTTTAAATGTCAGTGTTTGTCTCATTGAACTTTAAAAATTGGAAATCAATTAGGAGTGTTTATGTTGTTACTGTTGTATCAATGTTGTTCACTCCAACCCACTGGGTTCAGAGGAAAGATGGAATCCCTTCACAGCAAACGTGCTCTCTAGGAAAAGTGTCCCAAGTACTAAGGTCAAGTGCCTCTCCTTTCTCATCTGTCATTTCCTCAAAATCGTGCCACTTTTTGACCTCCATATTTGAACCATGACTCCCTTGTACAGCATATTTTCCCATAGATTTTTCCAGTTCATCTGTTCTTGTTGAGAGAAGTATGTGGTCTT
Organism: Myotis davidii; assembly: GCF_000327345.1. Classification (NCBI taxonomy): domain Eukaryota; kingdom Metazoa; phylum Chordata; class Mammalia; order Chiroptera; family Vespertilionidae; genus Myotis; species Myotis davidii. The sequence continues at coordinate 3,236,209 of NW_006287904.1, read as the reverse complement.
CACCATTTCACTAAGATCATCCAGTTCCCTTAATCATATTATTTGTTGAAGGAACAATGAGCTCAGAACCTGAGATGTATGTCCACTTCTCTCATCCTGTAGAGTCCACTGTTTCTGGGATCCAGTATCCTCCAGATTCCCTTCCTGTTTTATTCTTATTCTCATTCTCATTATTATCATTATTCATAGCCAAGGAGATATGTCTCCACTCAGAACCAGGGGGGAGCACGAGAATTCATCTTCATTAGCGGTAAGGCAGTAACTGATGGTGTGGATTGAGATGTTGCCAAGCAGAAGATGTGGTTTTATAATCAACGATATTTGGTTCTTTTGTACCCTGATTCCCACGCTTGCCCCATGATGTCCTCAAAGTGGTCGCTGTCACATATCTTAATCCTATACCTGAACCTAATTAAGTGTTGTTAGCTATGGACAAGAAATGTGAACTCCCTCTCCCCTCAGTTACTGAAGCTGTCATGGAGCTTCCTTAAGAATGGGAGTTATGGCCCTGGCATGTGTTCCTCAGTGGATAGCACATCAATCCGAGACCCTGCAGAGTTGCAGGTCAGATCTCCCGTGTACAGGAAGGCAACCAATCAATGTGTGTCTTTCTTCCTCCCCCCTTCCCTCCCATTCTCTCTAAAAATCAATGGGGGAAAAATCATCGTGGGGGTGGGGATTAACAGCAACAACCAAAGAATGTAAGCACAATAGAACTGTTCTGTATGGATTATACCTAATGTAGCAGCTTCCTCACGCCTTTCCCTCTGAACTTAGCAGATCTTAGGAGGCAATTGTGCCTAGTTTCCGTTTGCAGAAACCAAAGCACAAAGATTTTCTCACCATCTCAAGGCATAATCAGGACTTGAGCCAACCTAACATCTGCATCTATGTCTGACATACTTTCTGCCTTATCACGGGCACTTTTCTTGGTGACGTGCTCTAGAACTTGAAGATATGAAAGGAAGGAATACACTTTAGCAATGTCTCCTCAAATGCGTGAATTGTAAAGCAAATGGTGAAAAATAAATAAATGTTACCAAGCAAATTTTTATTTGAGAATTTTGGAGAAGCTGGTATATACAGAGTCAGGTCAGGGTCTATGCCGTGAACCAATATTAATCATGATGTTTGTATACTCCCAATTGTGAAATCTTTAATATAATATTCTCAAAATTGTGTTTCAAGAAATATTTGTCCCCTAGGCTCTACAAATGTTATTCCAAACAGGCTCTGTGTTTGAATGACTAGGAAATATAAAGTCAAAGTAAGTTGAGCAGGTTTGTTACTACCAAACTTTGTGAAGTATAAATACATGCTAATATGTATTATGAATGTCTGAGTGTGTGTGTGTGTGTGTGTGTGAGGGTATGAATAGAATATAATTCTCCCCAAATTATGGTTCTATGGGGCATTTCTTTTTTAGCACATCATGCTAGGCCAGTGTGAAACCCACTCTGTGTAACATTACATCATATGCCACATTACATCACGTCATACTCCACACCAAAATAATATGGCCTCCTTGATGCAAGCATAACATATCTATTGAGACCTTCAGGATTTCAACCCACAGAACATTCTCTATTCTCACTCATAAAGATATCCTCCAGCCTACTTGAGCTTCCAATTGTATCCTTTCAATAGCATACGTGCCTTTAATAGCAAGCAAAAATACTTGCCCCATGCCAGTATCTCCCTCTTTAGAGAATGGTCATGTCTAGGTTATATAAAGTCCTTTATGTGTATCTGTAGGCCATAATTTTATTTTCAATTGGCATAATCACTCAGCATTGACTTTCCAGTGTGTGGAGTGAGGAAGATTTTCATAAGAATGCAGAATTGTCTGATTTCAGTAAACAGGTCTGAACTCAAAAATGGAAATTAGCAGTTAGAGTGGACCTGGGAGGCCTGGATGGAGGGCAAAGCATTTGTCTTTCAGGCTGGGTGGTAATTAATCAAATAATCTACTCGTGTGCCAGGGCACAGTGGGAGATTCGTTTCTGCTAACAGATGATCATCATTTGGAAAGTGAACAGCTTTGTTAGAACTTGACTTGCAGGAGTTGTGTGTTATTAACTGAGGGTCATCTGTTTGTTTGTTTTTTAGATACCTAGCCAAAGGAAGTAAATGCGTGTATGTCTTTATCTTTTAAAAAATCTTTGCAAAGAAATACCATGTTTGCTCAGCAAGCAGGACAGATTCATTTTCTGTTCCTGTTTTAATGAGCAACCTGATCCTCAAGGCTTTCAAAGGTTATAAAAAAAAAAGAAAAAAGAAAAAAGCAATAGGTACATTCCATTAAAAAAATATTTCATAGCGAAATCTTCTAACAGTAGGGTAGATGCTAAAAGAAAGCAAAACAGAAAATTTCC